>NC_092133.1:55739043-56047697 GCF_043159975.1 Macaca nemestrina | reverse complement strand
AAGTTTGGCCTGAAGTTCTCTCCATACATAGTGAAAATAATCTAACTGGATGTATAAACAGACTGTAACCTACTCTTGTACCAATTACAGGGTTTGGCCAATCATAGGCTGCCAACTATTAAAATCATGTTGACATAAGGCAAACACCAAGCAATAACCAATTCAGCTATTTCTAAACCTCACTTTCATCTTCAACACATAAATATTGTCTTATCATGTGGCAGCCCCAGAGTCACTCTGAACCTGTTCTGGTTCTGTGGGCTGCATAGTTCATGAATCATTCTTTACTCAATTAAAGTTTGCTCAATTTAATTTGTCTGAAGTTTCCTCATAACAATTGCAGCATTTCTTACTGCCTGGTTTTGCTGACACACGACAAACTTCAAATATTCCTCTGCCCTTTGAGATTCCTGCAAATTGGCTGCTAAGAGCCATAGTTTAAAAGTCTGCACTGTTCACTTTCTGGCTACTCATCCTTTTACACATATGTAAATTTCCATACAACACCTTATTCCTAACAAGATGCAACTACCCTTTGTAAAAGGCATTCTCACCCTTTCTCTGGGCTGAGTGATGTGCTCTCTGTTGCAACTAGTCCAACGGTGACCAATGAGCCCCCAAAAGCAAAGACAACAAAAACAAAAATGAATTAATGGGACCCAATTAAACAGAAAAGCTTCTGGACAGCAAAATAATTACCAGAGAAAACAAGTAACCAACAGAATAGGAAAAAATATTTGCAAACTATACTCCAATAAAGGACTAATATCCGAAATCTACTGGGCACTCAAAAAAAGTCAGCAAGGAAAAACCAATCCCATTAAAAAGTGGGCAAATGATGTGAACAGACATTTCTCAAAAGAAGATATACAAATGGCCAACAAACATGAAACAATGCTCAATATCACTAATCACCAGGGAAAAGAAATGTAAATTAAACTCAACAGATACTATTTTGAAGAAGGAATACTTTCCAATCTTGCAGGAAGGTCAAAGCAACTCATTGTAAGCCAGGATAAGCACTCTGAATTTTATTAATAGTGTTGCACCATAACACTGTAAGACTTCAATAATTTTTTTTTGTTAAAATTTATTTTAACAATAAAAATGGCTTGTGAAGATACTTAATGACACTAAAGTGTACCCTTTTAAATGGATAGAATGCTGTTTTACGTCATATGAGTTTATCATGTAACAAAATTTAAAAATGGTCTTTTCAGCAGATCACCTCCTTCATCCTCTGAGGCTTTCTCTGTCCCACCTGCACCTCAAGGATCCAGGTGGACAAGCCTGAGGCCAGCCAGGTCCCTTTTTGTACCTGTGCCTCTGAAGATGCCATCGGACTATCAGCCCTGTGTGTTTATTTACTCGTAGATGCAGTCATCTATTGACTCACCGCTGTCTGATCCCAATACCCAGGAGAAGGCAGTTGCAGTGGGCAATGAAGCACTGGCATCTGCAGAAAGTGCCTAGTCGTCTTTCCCAGCGTCCTCTGGGCCCGCGGTGTCTTCTGGAAGCAGTCGTCCTGGCACACCTGAAGAGTACACCTGCGCCTGCGCGGCTGTCAGCTCTGCTTTCTCGCACTGTGCCACTGCTAGAGGTGCGGGGTCAGCGGGAGACTGAGGCTCAGCTCTTGGTCTTACACCTCTCTAATCTTGCCTTTCTATGGAGCTCTGGTTCCCTGTCTTACTCAGGCCTTCCTTCTTTTAAGGCTCTAGAACTCCAAGGCCAGCTCCATCTTTTTACAACATTCAAGCTCCATCCCTTGACAGTGGCTCTTCCCCCGCATCACCTAAGCCCTACCTTGGACTCCCTTGGCCACTTTTCTAAGGATTCTCAACCCAAACACTTCTCTCAAATAGGAAACTCAGGCTAATGCACTGGCGGTTTAAAATATTTTGAACACCTCTTCAAAAGAAGGGTCTCACTATCCTGCATATTCATGACTGAGAAATCCAGTGTAACCAAATAAGATCTTAAAAAAAAAAAAAAAAAAAAAAAAAAAAAAGGCCGGGCGCGGTGGCTCCAGCTTGTAATCCCAGCACTTTGGGAGGCCGAGGGGGGCGGATCACGAGGCCAGGAGATGGAGACCCTCCTGGCTAACACGGTGAAACCCCGTCTCTACTGAAAATACAAAAAATTAGCCGGGCGAGGTGGCAGGCGCCTGTAGTCCCAGCTACTCGGGAGGCTGAGGCAGGAGAATCGCTTGAACCCGGGAGGCGGAACTTGCAGTGAGCCGAGACCGCGCCACTGTACTCCAGCCTGGGCGACACAGCGAGACTCTGTCTCAAAAAAAAAAAAAAAAAAAAAAAAAAGAGTAGTGATACTTTTAATAACAATGAGTTGACATTTTTGAAAGCATTGGATGTGGCCATTTCAGTGATAAGTGGTTTACATGCATTGTCTCATTAAATTTTTAGGACATTTTCCTACAGTCGTTTCAAAGAGAATATTTAAGGTAGTAAAAGCTCAGGCTTCTGAAGTTCTGACAGTTGTCTTTTAAAAACACAGAAAGGGCAGGACGCGGTGGCTCATGCCTGTAATCCCAGCACTTTGGGAGGCTGAGGTGGGCGGATCACTAGGTCAGGAGTTCGAGACCAGCCTGGCCAATATGGTGAAACACCGTCTCTATTAAAAAACAAATACAAAAATTAGCCGGGTGTGGTGGTGCACACCTGTAGTCCCATCTGCTCCAGAGGCTGAGGCAGAAGAATCACTTGAACCTGGAGGCAGAGGTTGCAGTGAGCTAAGATCGAGCCACTGGACTCTAGCCTGAGTGACAGAGTGAGACTCCATTTCAAAAAACAAACAAACAAACACACACCACCGAAAGAAGGAAGGAAAGAAATGAAGTCATTAGAGAATATTTTTAGTAAAATGTGTATTATGAGAGGATTTCAAGGCATATGACAAATAGTATCATAATGTTATTGATTGAGCTACAGAGCAGGGAATATACAACTCCTGAACAAGTACAACTAATGAATACTCAGCCAGGCACAGTGGCTCACACCTGTAATCCCAACACTTTGTGAAGCCAAGGAGGGAGGATTGCTTGAGGCCAGGAGTTTGAGACCAGCCTGGGCAACATAGTGGGACCCCAATCTCTACAAAAAATTTTAAAAATTAGCTGGGTGTGTTTGGTGGTGCACACCTGTAATTCTAGCTACTCAAGAGGCTGAGGTGGAAGGATCACTTGAGCCCAGGAGTTTGAGGCCGCAATAAGCCATGGTCGCACCACTGCCCTGCACTCCAGCCTGAGCAACAGAGCAAGACTCTGTCTCTAACAACAGCAACATTAACAACAAAGAATATTCAATGATTGGTTAACACTGAACACTTCCTATGGGCTAGTCATCAGACTGAATGGTTTGTATGCTTTAATTCCATTTAATACTCACTCCAACTCTATGGGAGTATCATTACTCTTTCTTTACCTTACAGGTAAGGAAGCTGAGGCACACATTCATTAAATAACTTTTCCATGGTCACATGGTAGTTAATCAATAGACATGGGAATTAAACTCCAGCAGATTCATATCAGTGCACTCCTGCTCAATGGCCATGTATACTGGCTCAACAGCAACCTGACTGGAGGACTTTGTCCTTATATGCTATTTCTGTTAATACTTTGGATGAAGATGTGGATGGCATGCTGGTCAAATTTAAGCATAATCCAAAGCAGGAAGAAGGAGATAATGTATTAGAGGACAGAATCAGAATTCAAAATTAGTTCATCAGGCTTGTTTGGTGCTAGAGTAGATAAAAACTAACATTTTCAATTTAATGCAGGTTTCTCAACCTCGATCTTATTAACATTTGGGGCTGGATAATTTTTTCTTGTGAGGATCTGTCCAGCACATTGTAAGATGGTTGACAGCATCCCTGGCCTCTACCCACTAGATACTAGTGGCAGCTCCCAATTGCGACAAGCAAAAATGTCTCCAAACATTGCCAAATGTCACCAGGGAGGTAAAATTACTCCCAGATGAGAACAACTGACTTGGTCTTTACCACATATTATTTATAGTTAATTCTTACAATTGTGGTAAGAGGTAGGTAGATTGAAATTGAAACCAAAGTTATCTGATTACCAGGTGGCATACTCTCATCAAGACGAAATTAAGAAGAGATGAATGTAAATTTCTGCACTTAGAGCCAAAACAAACAAACCCCAAAACCAAAACAAAACACAGCATAAACCAATGATACAGTCTGAATATGTGTCCCCACCTAAATGTCATGTTAGAATGTAATCCCCAATGTTGGAGGTGGGAAATTGTGAGACGTCTTTGGATGGGGGTGGATCCCCCGTGGATGACTTGGACCAGTGCCTTGGTGATAAGTGAGCTCTCACTCTGAGCTCACAGGAGATCTGGTTGTTTAAAAATGTGTAGCACTGGCCAGGCATGATGGCTTACACCTGTAATCCCAGCACTTTGGGAGGCCAAGGCGGGTGGATCTCCTGAGGTCAGGAGTTCAAAACCAGTCTGGGCAACATGGTGAAACCCTGTCTCTATTAAAAATACAAAACTTGGCTGGGCACAGTGGCTTACACCTATAATCCCAGCACTTTGGGAGGCTGAGACGGGCAGATCACCTGAGGTCAGGAGTTCAAGACCAACCTGGCCAACATGGCAAAACCCCATCTCTACTAAAAAACACACACACACACACAAAAATTAGCCCTGTGTAGTGGCAGGCGCCTGTAATCCCAGTTGCTCAGGAGGCTGAGGCTGGAGAACCACTTGAACCGGAGGTGGAGGTTGCAGTGAGCTGAGATCGTGCCATTGTACTCCAGCCTGTGCAACAAGAGTGAAATTCCATTAAAAAAAAAAAGGGTGGCACCTCCCACCCCTGTACTCTTGCTCTTGCTCCTGCTTTCAGTAGGTGAGATGCCTGCTTCTGTTTCCCCTTCTGCCATGATTGCAAGTTTCCTGAGGCCTTCCCAGAAGCAGATGTCAGCACTATGTTTCCTGTACAGCCTGCAGAAACATGAGCCAATTACACCTCTTTTTAAACAATTTATCCAGTCTCAGATAATTTCTTTATAGCAATGCAAGAATGGCCTAATATAACCCAGGATGACAGAAGTATTAGAGTTAGCACATGTGGAAGAAAACACACATTTTAGATGAGTACAGACTAAATAATAGTAGCCAACATTTATGGAGGGCTTATGCTTTTTCAGATTCTGCTATGTACTGTGTACACTAATTCATTTAATCCTCAGAAGTATCCCCATGAGATTTATTGTCCTTATTTTAAAGATGAGGAAAGTGAAGCTTAAGGAAGTAGCATTGCATAGTAGCAGAGAAAAGTGATGATGCCATGATTTGATTTCAAGCAGTCTAACTTCAGAGTCAGTTCTTTTGACTATTAAATAATACTTCTCACAAAAGATACATATATTAATAGAAGGAATCATCACCGTAATGTGGCTGGGAGAAAAACACTAGTGCATATAAACAGAAATATAAATAAGAGAAGTTATAGTCCTCCCCTGCTTTGATGGTTAGGATGTACATAATACAGGCATATCAGGTGGGATTACACAGGTTCTTAAGAACCTGGGCAATGGTGGCTCACACCTGTAATCCCAGCACTTTAAGAGGCAGTGGCGGGCGGATCACTAGGTCAGGAGCTTGAGACCACCCTGGCCAACATAGTAAAACCCCCATCTCTACTAAAAATGCAAAAATTAGCAGGGTGCAGTGGTGGTGGGCGCCTATAATCCCAGCTACTCGGGAGGCTGAGGCAGGAGAATTGCTTGAAACCGGGAGGCAGAGGTTGCAGTGAGCTGAGATGGTGCCACTGCACTCCAGCCTGGGTGACAAAGCAAGACTGCATCTCGGCGGCTGGAAGAGGGGGAAAAAGAAAAAAGAACCTGATCAGATTGGTTTGAATCTACAGTACATACCTCACAAAAGGTCAAAGTCCTCCACGAGAATTCTGTAGATTCCGCTGTCTCTGGGCTCCTGTTGTACATAATTTGTTTGCATTTTCACTGCATCAGCCCAGATCAGAAACTGAGCCTCCCTCTTTGGTTCACAAAACATAAAACCTGACCCAAAGCTTTCCAAAATATAGTAAACTTGATTATAAATTGTTACAGAATAAACACAGCAGCAAATTCTAAAAATCTCATAATAGACATTTGTGTACTGAAATCCCCTTAGGCAGAAAAACAGGACTTCCTTCTGAGTATGCCCCCTCTTCCTCCTCTCACCCTCACCGCATCCTCTTAAACTATAAATTTTCTTTCCTCTGTTATGAAGAGCAATCAATTCTTCCCAAACTGCAAGAGTCCCTTGTTTTTCCGATGGAAAATTGAAGTATTTGTTACATTTGGAATAATAACTATGTTATTTTCTGGTGGCTAGACGAGCAATTCTCAACTAAGGGCAGTTTGTCCCACAGGAGACATTTGTAGATATTTTTGGTGTCAAATCAGGGGAAAGGGGAGTGGTACTACTGGCATCCAGCCTTAAAGGCCAAGGATGCTACTAAGCAACATAGGATGCACAGGAACAGCTGCCCCCCTCACAACAAGGAGTTATTCAGTCCACAATAATAGATCTGGTCTAGAACAATAGATCCAACGTGAGGAACACCAGGTCATCCATGAATGGAAGCTTCTCCGGGAGAAATTCAAAGATGATAATGAAAGAACTTAAGATTGTATTAGATAAAGGAATGACTGAAGGAGCCATAGATGTTTAATACAGAGAAGGGGAAACTTCGCAGAGCATGAGAACTGCTTTCAAAAATTTGAAGAGTCAGACAGGGCGAGGTGGCTCACGCCTGTAATCCCAGCACTTTGGGAGGCCGAGACGGGCGGATCACGCGGTCAGGAGATCGAGACTATCCTGGCTAACACAGTGAAATCCCGTCTCTACTAAAAATGCAAAAACAACTAGCCGGGCATGGTGGCGGGCGCCTGTAGTCCCAGCTACTCAGGAGGCTGAGGCAGGAGAATGGCGTGAACCCAGGAGGTGGAGGTTGCAGTGAGCAGAGATCGCGCCACTGCACTCCAACCTTGGCGACAGAGTGAGACTCCGTCTTAAAAAAAAAAAAAAAAAAAAATTGAAGGGTCTGCTGGGCGCCCTGATTTATTCCTGTAATCCCAGCACTTTGTGAGTCCGAGGCAGGAGGCTCACTTGAGGTAAGGAGTTTGAGAACAGCCTGGCCAACATAGAGAAACCCCGTCTCCACTAAAAATACAAAAATTAACCGGGTGTGGTGGCGGGCACCTGTAATCCCAGCTACTCGGAAGCCCGAGGCAGAAGAATTGCTTGAACCGGGGAGGCAGAGGTTGCAGTGACAGAGGCAGAGGTTGCAGTGAGCCGAGATCGTGCCATTGCACTCCAGCCTAGGCAACAAGAGCAAAACTCCGTCTCAAAAAAAAAAAAAATTGAAGAGTCAAGGAGCAAGTTGAATAATGGAGACAGGCTGGTGGTAAATGTCATCTGGATGTAAGGAAGACTATCCTAATAAGTCTGTCAGAAAATGAAATGAACTTCTGGAACCTTTCTCTTGTATATGAAGAGAATGGGTGACCCTTTGTCAAGGATGTTGTAGAGGAGCGTGAAGTACTAAGTAGAACCACATGAAATTTCTGTTTTTGTTGGTCAACAAGGGTCACATATCTGCAATTTCTTAGGACTCAAACTAATGTTATTTAAGATCATTTCACTGTGGAATTCAGTAAGCTGCAGTGATATCTATAGGGTACTTTCAACTCAAAACTCGCCAAGATTCCTAGTATTTATCAAGCTGAGCAATGATCCAGAGCAATAAAATCACTTGAAGGTGACACCTCGGAGTCTTGAGCCTGTCTTTTCTTCCTACTTATATCTATATTCATAGATAATTTTGGCATCTGAGAGAATTATTTTCTCCCACGGACTTATGCCAAGAGCTACCTCTGTTCAGAGAAAGCTTCTAGTTTTATGCAAGGAACTTGGTCCATAGATGCATGCAATGCTAACAGACTAAATCCCTTACCTCCCTTCCAATTTTCCTCTGGGCTACAGAGTTCCTACATATTCTTAAGTCTCCCATATGATGATATAGGCTGTAGGAAATAATGCCTAGTTCATTAAAATAAAAATTGAAGTTTCCCCTCCACCCATGTTTTTATTATGAAAAATTTTAAATATGAAAGGTTGAAAGAATAGTACAATAATCATTCATATGCCTATCATTATATTCAGCAATTTTTTTACATTTTGCCACTTAAAAATATTTTTATATGTATGTTTGTATACATATTTATATTTTTGTTTGAGAAATCATTTCAAAAGAAGTTACAGGCAACACCTCTTCAGCATGCATCTGCTAAAAGTAAGAAAATTATCCTACATAAATACAGTAAAAGTAGAAAATTATCCTACATAACTACAGTACCATTATCACATGTAAAAAAATAATACTAATTCCTCTTTATCATCCAATACACAGTCAACCTTCCAATTTCTCCAACAATCTCAAAAAGTCTCCTATAGCTGTTTTTTTTCCTCCAAAGTAGGAAGCAATCAAGTTTCTCTACTGCATTTGGTTGTTATGTCTCTTAAATATCTTTTCATCTAGAAATTGCCCCACTTCTTCTTTGATGATGAGTATTTTAAGAGTCCAGGTCATTGTGTTGTAGAATATCTTACCTTCTGGATTTGATTTACTGTTTATGATGTGTTCAACTTGATGCTCTATCACCTTTATTTACCATAAACTAGAAATTACATCTAAAGATCTGGTTCAATTTGGGTTAAACATTTTTGTCATACATATTTCATAGATGACACTGTGTAATTCATATTGCATCCCAGTAATAGTCACACAATATTTCCCTATCCCATTACTTGTATTGCTAAATTAGGTGAGTTGGTTAAGATGATAACTGTTAGGCTGTTTCCTAGTAAAGATACCGTTTTCTCTTTATCTTAGGGGAATGCTTTGGCAACGTGGTAATGTCCCTTTTCCCAACAACCTTTCACTGAGTTATTTAGCATGTACTGATGTCCTTCGCCTGTGTCTGTTATTTCATGGGGCAGAAGGGTGTGCAGAATGCTGACTTTGTAATTACATCACCTCTTCTACATTTATTTAGTTGGCAGTCTTTTGTAAAAGAGCATGTATTCTTATTAACTGGAATGAAACTATATTTCCTTCTTATACAAGAAGTAAATGCTGATTTCTTTCTCTTTAATTAAAAAAAGAATGAGGCCAGGTGCAGTGACTCACACCAGTAATCCGAACACCTTGGGAGGCCTAGGCGGGAGTATTGCTTGAGCCCAGGAGTTCAAGACCAGTCTGGGCAACATAGAGAGGCCGTGTCTCTACAAATAATTAAAAAAATAATAATAATAAGCTGGGTGTGGTGGTGCATAACTGTGGTCCCAGCTACTAGGGAGGCTGAAGTGAGAGAACTGCATGAGCTTGGATGGAAGAGATTGCAATGAGCCATGATCGTGCCACCGCACTCCAACCTGGGCAACAGAGTGAGACCCTGTCTCAAAAGAAAAAGCAATTTTTGTGGTTTTTCTTCTATGGTTTTTCTTAAGGAGACAGTTTCTATTCTTTGAAACAGAGTAAATATTTCCAAACCAAAAGCAAGGAATTCTCTCTAATCTTCTCAATAAAAGAAGAGGAAAACAACATTTTAATTACAATCTACAAAATGCAATTTATTTCTGTAACTATTATGTCAACACATAAGAATAAAACTGAAAATTCACCATATTCAAGAACGAAATTTCAAAGAGCAGCACTTAAGTGGCTAGTAATTCATTTCCATAAATTACTGCTGCAAACATTATTTTTTTCAAGCGTTATTTAAATATTCAAATATTGCTTTATTAAAGGAATGAATAACCAATGGGAACTACTGGAAGTTTATTTGCAAAGATGAAAAATTATTACCTATAAAATTATACTATGTTTGGTGCTTTTACCATCCAATAAAGTTATCTTAAGAAGCCAAATCATAAAAAGTTATCAACAGAAATAATAAAAATATATGAAATAATCATATTAAATAAATGAAGGTTAAAAAGTATTTCTTTAATAGTTAATCGATTATTTATATGTTATAAATATTTATAATTAATAGTTAATTGATTGTTTCCCATAGTTAAAACAAATAAAAACTTCAGTAGAGACACTACCCCAAAATATGGCACCTTGGCATTTGAGAAAAAAACTGCGGAAGCAGGAAGATCTCTCTGACCTTCTCCTGCCCTTCCCCCTGAAGCAGGCTGTAGAAGAATTCCCTGATCTTCTCCTGAAGTAGGTCATAAGACCCTCATGTAAGCGGTGCCTATCCTATATGTGGAGGAAAGGAATGTTCTTATCTCTAAAGAAAGGAAGACAGAGAATAATTTGACAAATGAGATTGCTACATTATCCCCAGTTTATTACCATAACATCATACCCCCTTTGTCCAGTCATCTTTCTCCATGACTGTTCCCTCTTCATCAAACTTAAGCATAATACTACTCAGCTTTCCCTCTTTGGGACAGTCTTCATTTTTGAAGACTCCCATGTAAAGTAAAACTTACATTAAATAAATGCATATGCTTTTCTCTTGTTAATTTGTCTTTTGTTATAAGTGCTTTAGTCATGAACCTAGCAATGGATGAGAGAAAATATTTCATTTTCCTTACAATATAGTCTCTAAAATTTATTTTGTCATAGACTCCAATAAATATTTATTCCAGGCAATGTTATGGGGCCTGAAATTATAACTATATCACAATAAAGTAAAAACAAAACCTGCATAATTCAATTACCTATGTTCATTTGGTACCTTTTCCTATACTACCCCATTCCTTCCTGAATTACAGAAATGTTAAGAAACATTCTTCAAAAATGTGTTACTCTCTAAGGAAATACTCTATCAATACTGCCAACATTACATATGTCTTACAATATTTTTTCTTGTGGGGAATAAGGAACTCAAGGCCCTTTAAAATTGTGATTAAAAGTTTCCTGAACCAAAAAAATTCATTTCCTAATGGTTAGCGATTTCTGAGAACTTTAGTAAAATTTCTTTTGAAATTGACGACTTTTGGAAGAAAGAGGAAGAAGAGAAAAATGGGCCCACTCAGTGAACAACTTGGAAAATCAATGAATCAAAAAAGAGAATTCTCCAGATGATACAAACTGCTCTAGAAAATTCCCTTTCAGTTTGGACCACAGAAGCTTAATTTCAAAGGCATGTTTGATTCTACCTCATCCTTTCTAACAAACAAGTAGATAAATGCATAGGCTACAAGGAAATGAGATGGAACTGTAGCCCAGGAAGATCCATGGCACATAATCTTTCCTGGGGCACAGGGAGTGAGTCGAGCGACCCATCAGACTCCCACAGTTTTACAATGTATTTTCTCAGTGCTGCTTTGAAGAGCTGGAGAGATCTTTGTTATTCTATCAGTTCTGCTATGACACTTATTTTGAAAACGAGAATTTATTCCAATGCAACTGATGTATTAGAAGATAATTTGAGTGTAAGGCAATTTTTTTGCTTGTTTATCTGTGATTTTTACTGGTGTAAAACACTAGGGGTAACTAGAAAACTGCACCCAACTGAACACACTCAAATAAGAATGCATAAAAGATACTGCACACACATCAAACATCTACCAGTTACTTCAGATCACTATGTGTGCTACAAACCCACCCACCCACATCTCACATTAAAACTTTCTAATTTCAGAAAACCCTTCTTGGATCACCACACAAGAATTCACAAGAGGCAATTCTACTGAGCCCATTTCTGCATCCAAACTTCAAGTCTTTTTCAAGGTAAAATATCGTATTTAGTATATACATTTCTTACTATTTAATGTGTATAAATCTGTGCTGCCATTTTCATCAGGTTTCTATAATTTTTAACATGTCACTGAACTTCCCTCACTCCAAGAAAATATAAATGCTTACTTATTTTACTGTAGTAATTTTATTGTTTGTTCTCTGTTGACAAAGTTTTAATCCACCTGGAATTTATTTTCATATGAGGATATAGGGTAGATCTAGCTATTTATTTTTAAAATTCCAAATGAGGCTGGGTACAGTGGCTCATGACTGTAGTCCCAGCACTTTGGGAGACTGAGGTGGGAGGATTGCTTGAGCCCAGTAGTTTGAGATAAGCCTGGGCAACATGGCAAGACCCCATCTCTACAAAAAAAAAAATACAAAAATTAGCCAAGCATGGTGGCATGCACCTATAGTCCCAGCAACTTGAAAGGCTGAGGTGGGAGGATCACTTGAGCCTGGGAAGTTAAGTCTGCAGTGAGCCAAGAGCATGCCACTGCACTCCAGCCTGGGCAACAGAGTGAGACCCTGTTTCAAAAATTAATACATAAAATAAAAAATAAAATTCCAAATAGCTAGCAAAATACCTAACACAATTTCTAGTATAGTCTATCATTTTCTAACTGCTTTGAAATCCTTTTTTGTTATGCACAAGTTATGAGTATTACTTGTGTTCATTTCTGTACTTTCTCCTCTTTTCTGGTCATCCGTATTGCTATTTCTGCACCAGTACCATACCTGCATTATACTGTAGGTTTATTTGTTTATTGCCTGTCTCACCCCAGTATAGTGTAAGTTATCTCATGAGTTATCTTACAAGTAAGCTCTATATCTCCCACTATTACTGTATTATTTTTACTTTGAACTGCCAATGTGGTAAATTTTATTGATAAATTTCCTTGCATCCCTGAGATGAATCCTATTTTATAATTTTTTTACTACTAAATTCTATTTACTAACATTTTATTGAAAGTTTTTATATAAAATGAGATTAATCTGTAGGTTTGCTTTTATTTCCCATCTCCCACTCTCAAGACATTTTTGCTAAATTTTGGTATAGGTATTATGCTGATTTCACTAAAAAGAACTGTGAAGATGAAATGGTATAACGCTGAGTTTGCTTCTTAATTACTTGGATGAGAGAAGGGTGGTGGTGGTCATGAAATATGCCTCTCAGATCTTCCACTGCCAGGAGCACAATGGACTAGCTCCAGCTGCTGTGCTCTGAAATCAATTCATCACCAGTTTACACAGAGGTCATGTTTCTCATGGACTATTCCCAGTCAATGACTTTGTGCAGCAGAGATCTTAGGCAGGCCTCTTGGGGTACTTTTCTCACATGTCACCTTGGCTTAAGGATTTCCCATTGGCTTTGCTGAAACTTTTTGAAAACTCCACTGAGGTCTAAGACATTTCCTACCCAACTTTCCTTCCTCCCTTCTCTTCTCTACAGGAGTTAAACCTGCATTTCATTCTAACAGCTCTGTTAGCTCCCTCTAGTTCCCTTCCTTTTTTTCCCCAATAAATCTCTTGTCCATCTTACCCTGTCTTCACATTTGCCTCTCAGAGTTCTGAAACTAACATACAGAGATCAATGGAGATATTGAGTTTTAAAAATTGGCCATCTGGCCGGGCATGGTGGCTCACACCCGTAATCCCAGCACTTTGGGAGGCCGAGGTAGGCAGATCACAAGGTCAGGAAATTGAGACCATCCTGGCTAACACGGTGAAACCCCGTCTCTACTAAAAATACAAAAAAAATTAGCCAGGCGTGATGGCGGGCGCCTATAGTCCCAGCTACTCGGGAGACTGAGGCAGGAGGCAGAGGTTACAGTGAGCCAAGAGGTGCCACTGCACTCCAGACTGGGCAACAGGGCGAGACTCCATCTCTCTCACACACACACAAAATTGGCCATCTGTTGATGATAATTGTCAAAGGTAGATGATGGGTATATTTAATCATCCACTGTACGGTCTAAAAAATAGGAAGTCAAATGAACAAACATTTTTCAAAAGAAAACATAACATGCAGCCAGGCCGGGCGCGGTGGCTTATGCCTGTAATCCCAGCACTTTGGGAGGCCGAGGCGGGCAGATCAAAAGGTCAGGAGATTGAGACCAGCCTGGTTAATACGTTGAAACCCTGTCTCTACTAAAAATACAGAAAATTAGCTGGGCGTGGTGGCGGGTGCCTGTAATCCCAGCTACTCGGGAGGCTGAGACAGGAGAATGGCATGAACCTGGGAGGCGGAGCTTGCAGTGAGCCGAGATGGCGCCACTGCACTCCAGCCTGGGCGACAGAGCGAGACTCCGTCTCAAAATAAATAAATAAATAAATAAATAAATAAATAAATAAATAACATACAGCCAATAAGCATATGAAAAAATGCTCAACATCACTAATCATTAGAGAAATGCAAATCTAAACCACAGTAAGATACCATCTCACACCAGTCAAAACGGCTATTACCGAAAAGTCAAAAAATAATAGATATTGGCAAGGTTGCAAAGAAAAGGGAAGGCTTATACATTGCTGGTGGCAGTTCATCCACTGTGAATAGCAGTTTGATGGTATCTCAAAGAACTTAAAACAGATTACCATTCAACCCAGCAATCCCATTATTGGGTATATACCCAAAGGAATATAGATTGTCCTATCGGAAAGACACATGCATACATATGGTCATCTCAGTACCATTCACAATAGCGAAGACATGAAATAAACCTAAATGCCCATCAAGAGTAGACTGGATAAAGAAAATGTGGTATATATACACCATAGAATACTTATGCAGCCATAAAAAAGACAAGGTCATGTCCTTTGCAGCAACATGGATAGAGCCAGAGGCCATTTTCCTAAGTACACTAATACAGGAACAGAAAACCAAATACCACATGTTCTCATTTATAAGTGGGAGCTAAACATTGAGTATGCATGGACACAAAAAAAGGAACAACAGACACTAGGACCTACTTGAGGGTGGACAGTGAGGATTGAAAAACTACCTACTGGGTATTATGTTTATTACCTGGGTGATGAAATAAACTGCACACGAAACCCCCACAACACACAATTTACCTGTTTAACAAACCTGCACATGTACCCCCTGAAACCAAAATAAAAGTTAAAAAATTTTGCTGGTTGGGCATGGTGGCTCACACCTGTAATCCCAACACTTTGGGAGGCCGAGGTGGGAGAATCACCTGAGGTCAGGAGTTCGAGACCAGCCTGACCAACATGGTGAAACCTGTTCTCTACTAAAAATACAAAAATTAGCTGAGTGTGGTGGTACACTCCTGTAATCCCAGCTACTTGGGAGGCCGAGGCAGGAGAATTGCTTGAACCCGGGAGGTGGAGGTTACAGTGAGCTGAGATTGCGCCACTACACTCTGGTCTGGGCGACAGAGTGAGACTCCATCTCAAAAAAAAAAGGAATAAAATGCCTAATAAAAATAAATAAATAAAATTTATCAAAAAATATATAAATAGGAAGTCCATTGTCATCTCTATTGTATTAAAATATCTATAGTGAAAAGTTCACATTAAAAGAAAAGAAAAAAGAGAAAAATGAAGGCAGGAAGAAAGGAAACAAAGAAAGAAGGAAAAGATAGAGTGACAAACATACATAAAATAATCACTCAGGCTTAACATACCCTGCTTTGTTCATCATATGAGAACATGCATTTAAAAACAAATACAACTCTGAAGCCTACCTTCGTGTGTGTGTGTGTGTGTGTGTGTGTGACTTTGAACAATATCTACTAGCATTTGTCTCTCATTTCTCCCTTTCCCAAGTGCCTGAAAACTATTAGTCTACTTTCTACCCCTATGATCTTCCTAACTAAACATTTCATACAAATGGAATCATACAATGTATGTATTTTATGTCTTCTTCTTTCTTTTAGCATAATGTTTCCAACATTCATTCATGTCATAGTATATATCAGCACTTCATTTCTTGTAGTGGCTATATCCATTGTATGGATATACAGCGCTTTATTTATCCATTAATCAGTACATTGACATTTGGGTTGTTTCTCCTTTTTGACTATTCTGAATAATGCTGCTATGAACATTTGCATCCAAGTTTTTGTATGGATATATGTTTTCAATTCTCTTGGTTAAATACCTAGAAATGGAATTGCTGAGTACCATAGTAACTCTAGATTTAACATTTTGAGAGACTGCCAACCTGTTTTCCAGTATTTGCCAATTTATAACCCAACTATCAATGTATGAAGATTCCAATTTATCCACCTCCTAACCAACACTTGATAATGTCTGTTTTTGTTTGTTTGCAGTGTTATGAAGTAGTATCTTATGGTTTTGATTTTCAATTCCCTACTGACTAATGATATTGGATATTGAGCACTTTTTCATGTGCTGTTAGCTATTTTTATGTCTTCTTTTAAAAAGATGCCTAGTTAAATCTTTTATTCTTTTTTCTTTGCTCATTTTTTAAATTGAGAAATTTTCTTTTATTGTTAAGTAATAAGAGTCCTTTATATATTCTAGATACATTCCACTGTTAGCTATATGAATTGCAAATATTTTCTCTCATTATGCAGTTATTTTACATTTTCTTGATGGTGTTCTTTGAAACACAAAAGTATTTAAATTCTAATGAATTCTAGTTTATCTATTTTTGTTTTACATCACTTGTGCTTTTGTTGTCATGTCTAAGAAAGCAATCTTAATACAAAAAAAAAAAATTTTTTTTTTTGAGGCAGAGTTCCACTCTTATTGCCCAGGCTAGAGTGCAATGGCACCATCTTGGCGCACTGCAACCTCCATCTCTTGGGTTCAAGCAATTCTGCCTCAGCCTCCCGAGTAGCTGGAATTACAGGCACCCGCTACCATGCTCAACTAATTTTATGTATTTTTAGTAGAAACGAGGTTTCACCATGTTGGCCAGGCTGGTCTCAAACTCCTGACATCAGGTGACCTGCCCACCTTGGCCTCCCAAAGTGCTGGGATTACAGGCGTGAGCCACTGCACCTGGTGTCAATGCTTAATACAAATTTATGAAGGTATTTTCTTTTAGGAGAATCCTTAAAAGAAAGTTTTGGCCGGGTGTGGTGGCTCACACCTGTAACCCCAGTACTTTGGGAGGCTGAGGTGCTCAGATCACAAGGTCAAGAGTTTGAGACCAGCCTGGCCAACATGATGAAAACTCATCTCTACTAAAAATACAAAAATTAGCCTGGCATGGTGGCAGGCACCTGTAATCCCAGCTGCTTGGGAGGCTGAGGCAGGAGAATCACTTGAACCCGGGAGGCAGAGATTGCAGTGAGCCAAGACTGCACCACTGCACTCCAGCCTGGGTGACAGAGTGAGACTCTGTCTCAAAAAAAAAAAAAAAGAAAAAGAAAAAAGAAAGTTTTATTCCTTTTCATTTAGGTCTAAAATCTATTTTGAGTTAATTTTTTTTGTATATGGCGTGAGGTAGGAGTCCAACTTCATCCATTTGAACATGAATATTCAGTTGCATAGCACCATTTGTAGATAAGAATTCTTTCCATAATGAATTGTCTTGGCATTTTTTTTTTTTGAAAACCAAGTAAATATAAATGTAAGAGTTTATTTCTGGACTCTCAATTTTAGTCTATTAATCTATAGGTCTATGTTGATGCTAGTACCACATTGTCTGTGACATGAGTGTAGCTTTGCAGTAAGTGTTGAAATAAGGAAGTGTGAGTCCACCAGACTTGTTCTTTTCAAGATCATTTTCGATATTCTGGATCTCTTGAATTTTCATATGAAATTTGTGATCACCTTGACAATTTCTGTGAAAGAGGCAGCTAGGATTTTATTAGGCATTGGATTGAATATGTAGATCAATTTGGGAGGTATTGCCATCCTAACAACATTAATCTCCCAATCCATGAACATAGGACATCTTTCTATTTATTTAGATCTTCTTTAAGTTCTTTTAAAAACGTATTACAGTTCTTTTTTTTTTTTTTTTTTTTTTGAGATGGAGTCTTGGTCTGTCATCTAGGCTGGAGTGCAATGGTGTGAGGCTCACTGCAACCTCCACCTCCCGGGTTCAAGTGATTTTCCTGCTTCAGCCTCCCGAGTAGCTGTGATTACAGGCACGTGACACCACACCTGGCTAATTTTTGTATTTTTAGTAGAGATGGGGTTTCACCATTTTGGCTAGGCTGGTCTCGAACTCCTGACCTCAGGTGATCTGCCTAACTCGGCCTCTCAAAGTGCTGGGATTACAGGCGTGAGCCACTGGGCCCGGCCATGTAGTATAGTTTTTAGTGTAAAAGTTTCGCACTTCTTTTGTTAAATTTATTACTAAGTGCTTATTCTTTTTGATGCCATTGTAAATGAAGTTGCTTTATTAATTTCTTTTTTTAGTTTTTATTGCTAGTGTATGGAAATATGACTGATTTTTATATACTGATACAGAATTCTGCAAACTTTCTAAATTTATTTATTACTTTTAATAATTTCTAGTGGATACCTTAAACTTTTTTTAAGGAAAGACCATGTCATCTGTTAAAAGAGTTATTTTTATTTCTTCCTTTCCAATCTGGATGCCTTTTGCTACTTGTTCTTACTAAATTGCTATGGCTAGAGCCACCAGTTCAATGTTTCTGGATCAATGTGAGTCTATAAGTTCGCCAGTTTGGTTGTGCTTGTCTGGGCATAGCTGGGTTCAACTGCATATGACCGTCTATGGCTCTACACTGAGGCAGTAGACTCTAGAATGGAAGTTGGGTTTAAATCTTCTCTACAGTATTTTTGAACCTGTGGCTACCAATATTTGTTGGATCACTGGAGTGCACGAGGCTAAGTCCAAGCCATGAAAACACCTCTATAGTTTCTGCTTATGTCAATGGGACAGGAAATATACTCTGCTCGGAAAGACAGGGTATGGCAAAGCTAAGGAAAAGAGGGGTAAATGTGTATTTTTATTAGAGAGAAATGAGTAACCAGGACAAACTACCTGAATTGAAAAAAGTCTGGGGGTAAAGATGGTATGAGGGACAAGTTAGAGAAAGTGTTTTCGCATTAGATTCATAGTGCTTTCTTTGTTTATATGTCATGGATGGGTAGTTTGATCAGATCTGCTATTTAACAAAATTAGTTCATTCACTCATTCAACATTTACCTCTATGCTACCACTCTGTCAGGTAGCAGAGTTCACACAGTTCTCTCCTTACAGGTCCTTTGCTCCTTCAGGTAGATTCCTACATCACTCTTTGTGTGCTTCCCTATATTCTGCCCATATACCTGTAGCACTTTTTATTAAATTTGCCTCAAATTGTCCTAATTTAGGTCTGTTACTTGTTTCTTGCTAGAACCATGACTAATATATATTTATTGATAAGAGTTTCAAATAATGCCACTGCAATTATTAAAATAAGACTACTCAGTATAACATTTCACCATTTTTTGTACTTCTTTTTATCCTTACAAAATATCCCTCCAGGAAAACATAGCCAAAATGTGTTTTAAAGTGTGTTGCTTTTTTATTGCTACCATAATATATTACCACAAACTTAGCAATGTAAAACAACACAAATGTGTCATCTCACAGTTCTATAGGTCAGAAGTCCAGGTTGGCTTGACTGGTTTCTCTGCTTCAGGTTTTGCAAGGCTAAATCAAGAGTTGGCCAGCCTGGGCACTTATCTGGATGCTCTGGGGGAAAATTCACTTCCAGTCTCACTCGGGTTGTTGACACAAATCAGTTTCTTATGGCTGCAGGACTGAGGTCCCCATTTCTCTGCTGACTGTCAGCTTGGGACCACTGTAAGCTCCTAGAGGCTACCCTCTAGTTCTGGGGAATGGGTCTCTCCATCTCAGTGTCAGCCACAGCACATTGAGTCCTTTTTATGCTTGGAATCTCTCTGATTTCCACTTCTGCAACGTCTCTTCTGCTTTCAGTCAAAGTTCTCTGCTTTAAAGGGTTTATGTGATTAGATCAGACCCGCCTAAATATTTCAGGCAAATTTTCCTGTATAAAGTCTATACCTTTAATTGCATCTGCAAAGTCTTTTTTGCCATTTTAATGTAACCTATTCAGAAGGTCCAGGGATTAAAGTGAGGATGTCTTTGAAGACCATTATTCTGCCTACCACATATAGACATTTAAAAAATGATTATCTCGGTCTGCCGCGGTGGCTCACGCCTGTAATCCCAACACTTTGGGAGGCCGAGGCAGGCGGATCACGAGGTCAGAAGATCGAGACCATCCTAGCCGACACGGTGAAAGCCCGTCTCTACTAAAAAAAAAATACAAAAAAAAAAAAAAATTAGCTGGGCGTGGTGGCAGGCGCCTGTAGTCCCAGCTACTTGGGAGGCTGAGGTAGGAGAATGGCGTAAACCTGGGCCGCGGGGGGTCGGGGGCGCGGAACTTGCAGTGAGCCGAGATTGCACCACTGCACTCCAGCCTGGGCGACAGAGCAAGATTCTGTCTCAAAAAAAAATTATTTTCTCTGTGATTATGTCACCAACTTAATACATAGTTAAGATTACTTGTTTAGGTAATTTTTAAAAACTTTTTCTTTCAGAATAATTTTAGACTTACCAAAGAGTTGCAAAGATGGAACATACAATAATTCCCATATTCCTTTGTTCGGGTTAGTTTTGACTTTTAGAAATTTGTTGTTTTTTAAATTATGTAAAATATTTTATTTTGTTTTGTTTCAGTTCTGTAGAATATTCATATGATTCCAAAATCAAAATTTAAAACCAGATACATTCCGAGATTTGGCTTCATACCATCTTACCTTATTCTTCTTTCTTTTCCCTTTAAAAAATCACTCTTTTACTCCCACTTATCTGCTGATACCCCCAAATGCTGTTATATCCCTTAGCCTTTCCTACCCGAAATAGTGATTCTTCAGAGGTTGTTTCCTCTTTCCTCCAGTGTTTTTAATCAGGAAAGGGAAAAATACTATGATGGAGCTTAATGATATATTCTGCCCAAGTAGAGCAGAGACTAGCAAGGGCTTCAGGTGGAACATTCAGGTGTCTACTCAATCACAGACCACATTCCCACCACTCCATGGAATCACTGGATATCATTCAATACAGCTTATCAGAGTTACTTCAACTGACCATATTGCCTGTATTCCAAACACCATCAATAGTACAACCATCATCAGTTTGAAAACATTTTAAGGTGAATAAAAAGAGTATGTCCACATTAAATGAGCACATAGATTGTGTGGGATGCATTCCAGTTTCGAAAGTGTAAAAAGCATAAGCTAGAAATACATCTTGGCCAGGCGCAGTGGCTCACGCCTGTAATCCCAGCACTTTGGGAGGCCAAGGTGGGAGGATCACAAGGTCAGGAGTTCGAGACCAGCCTGACCAACATGGTGAAACCCCGTCTCTACTGAAAATACAAAAATTAACCGGGCGTGGTGGTATGCACCTGTAATCCCATCTACTTGGGAGGCTGAAGCAGGAGAATCACTTGAACCTGGGAGGTGGAAGTTGCAGTGAGCAGAGATCGTGCCACTGCACTACAGCCTGGGTGACAGAATGAGACTCCAACTCAAAAATAAATAAATAAATAAATAATAAAATAATAAAAATATATCTTAGAACAAGGAGATATGGTCCAATTCAAGTCATTCTGTAGTTAGATTAGACCCAACCTGAATATTGTCTTCTTTTTTTTTTTTTTTTTAATCAGTTTGGAATTGTGGTAAAGTACGCATAACAAAATTTATGACCTTAACCACAGTTCAGTGATATTAAATACATTCATAATGTTGTGCTACCATCACCACCATCTATCTCCATAACTCCTTTCATTTTGTAAAACTGAAATGTTGTATTATTCCCTGGCAACCGTCACTCTTCTTTTTGTCACTATGGTGTTGACTACTCTAAACACATCATATTAGTGGAATCATATAGTATTTGTCCTTCTGTGACTGACTTATTTCACGTAGCATAATGTCTTCAGTGTTCATCCATGTTATAGCATATGTTGAAATTTCCTTCCTTTTTGAGGTTGAATAATATTTCTTTGTATGTATATACTATATTTTGCTTATCCATTCATCCATCAATGGACACTTGGATTGTTTTCATGTTTTAGCTATTAAAAATAATGCTGCTAAAGACTTGAGTGTACAAATATCTCTTATTTGTGGTTCCCATGGAGATTACACTTAATACCTTAAAGTTATAATGCTGTAATTTGAATTTATAGTAGCTTAACTTTAATAACACACAACTTTGCTCCTTTACAGCTTCTTTTTCGTCTCTTTCAATTGTCAATATCACAAAATTACGTTTATACATTGTGTACCCCAAAGCATAAACTAATAATTTTTAAAATACATTAGTCTCTTAAATTATGTAGAGAATAAAATATGAAGTTACAAGCCAATGGTATAATAATACTAGATTTTAATCTAATAATGTTTTCATGTATTAGTCTCTTAAGTCATATGGAAAACAAAAATATAGTTACAAACCATTATAATACTTTTATAATTGTCCATGTAATTACCTTTATTGAGATCTCTATTTCTTCATACAGCTTTTAGTTACTGTATAATATCCTTTTATTTTATCCTGCAGAACTCCCTTAAGCACTTCTTGCAGAAAAGTTCTCATGGTCACAAACTCCCTCAGCTTTCGTTTATCCATGAATGTCTTATTTTCTCCCTCACTTTTGAAAGACAGTTTCGTCAGATACAGAATTACTGGTGGGTAGTTATTTCCATTTAGATTTAGCCCTTTGAATATGTTGGCCCATTGCCTACTGGCCTCTGAAGATTCTGATGAGAAATATGCTGATAATGTTATTAAGGATCCCTTGTATGTGACATGTTGTTTCTCTCTTGCCACTTTCTTACTTTTTCTTTCAAAAGTTTAATTACAAGGTGTCTCATTGTGGGACACTTTCAGTTCATCCTACGTGGGGTTTATTGAGGTTCTTGGATGTTTATATTCATATGTTTCATCAAATTTGGGAAGTTTTCAGCCATTATTATTTTTGCATATTCTCTCTGCCCCTCTTTTTATCTCTTCTCCTTCTGAGACTCTCATGTTAGTTATGTTGGTTTGCTTAACGATGTCCCACAAGTCCCTTTGGCTCTCTTCCTTTAATTTTATTTCTTTCTGTTCTCAGACTCTATAATTTTCATTGTCATATTTTCAAGATTCCCGATTATTCATTCTGCCTGCTCAAATCTGCCTTTGGGTCCCTCTTGTGAGTTTTTAATTTCAGTTATTATACATTTTAGCTCCAGTATTGCTTTTTGGTTTCTTGTTAGGCTTTCTATCTCTTCATTGATATTTCCATTTCTTCATACATGTTTTCTTGGCTTTCTTTGCATCTTCTTTAGTTCACTGAGCATCTTTAAGACAGTTGTTTTCAAATATTTGTCTAGTTGGTTCTCCATCAGGTCTTTCCAGGAACAATTTCTGTTGGTTTATTTTTTTTCTATGTGAAGCCATACATTTTTAATTTCTCTGTGTGCCTTGTGATTTTTTTTTTTTTTTAGTTTTGCTTTGTGATTTTTTTTGTTGAAAACTGGACATTTGAATCTAATAATGTTGTAATTCTGGAAATCAGATTTTTCTCCCTCCCAGGGTTTGCTGATTTTTGTTATTGTGTTTTTTAAAATTGTTTTGGAGGTTTTTCAATTATTGGAGGGTGTCTCTTTGCCAAGGATCGGCCTGAGGTATAAACTTAAGGTCTTCTTAAGTCTTTTCTGGGTCTGCATCTTCTCCTTGGCATCCATGGTCACTTTCTAATTTTCCTAGATTTTATGGTTGTCTTACAAGTTTTCTAGTCTTTAATGCCTGGCTCCCAAAAGGGGAAAAAAACAAAGAAATGAAAACGAGGGGGGAAAGAAAAGGCCACTGGCCTTTAAGTTCTTTGGAGGTCACTTCCACTGGAGGAAAAGAGGCCTGAAACAATGAGAGAAGTGCAAAAACAATGGCCGCCTGCTTCTTGTCTGTACCACAGTGATCAGGAGGAGCAATCATCAATCAGAGCACAAATCCTCAATATTTGGAAAACAGAATGCTTTTTGTTCATCCTGGCTCCTACAAGCTGTGAGCAAGCTGCTCCTGGAACACAGGCACACTTGCCTGGGCGTAGGGATGAGTGGCTGCTACTGTGTTAAAAGCTAAAATTGACTAAAATTAGCTACAATTTACCATCTTAACCTTCTTTGGTAGTTGCAAGCTTTCAGTAGACTACAGAGTTCCACAGTAGTTACATCAGACAGATTCTGCTAGTGCAATTTTTGTCAATATGCAGAGAGAGATTCCTGGTGCTTCCTACTCTGCCATCTTCTTAGAATACTTTGTTTCCTATATATTTTCAAATTTTTCAGGGAGAAAAAATTTGAAAGGCTGCCCCTTTCTTGGAAGTATATATTATTTTAAATTAAATGCAGTTGATCCTTGTTATTCATGGTAGTTATGTTCTATACTGTTGCTGCAAACACAGAATTAGTAAATACTGAGTCATTGCTCCTAGAGGAAATATAGGGTTAGGCTCCAATATACCTTTGGTCACCATATTTTCATCAACTAATCAATACATAAACTTGTTTTATGTGTGTTTCTATCTAAACACACCTCCTTAACGTCTTGTTGATTCATTAACGTTGAACTCACGGCCAACAAAACTGTAATTCATGCCTGAATGTAACTTCCTAACAAACATAGTTTCTCCCTAAGGCATATCACAGCCTTTTTTGTACTTAGAATCACTAGCTATCACTTCAGCACTATGCTTGGGAGCTATTTAAAGAGTGAAATTACCAACAAAAACACAAAATTGTGAAATGCATGTGTTTTAGTCCATTTAGTGTGGTTACAAAGGAATACCTGAGGCTGAGTAATTTATAAAGAAAAGAGGTTTATTTGGCTCATGGTTCTGCAGGTTGTACAAGAAGCAGGGCACCAGCATCTGCTTCTGGTGTGAGCCACTGGCTGCTTCTCCTCATGGTAGAAGGTGACAAGGGACCAACATGTGCAGAGATCACATTGTGAGAGAGGAAGCAAGAGAGAAGGGAGAGACGTGCCAGGCTCATTAACTATCAGCTCTCATGGATGGAACCAAGCCATTCATAAGGAATCCCCATGGCCCAAACACCTCCCATGATGCCCCATCTCCAATATTAGAGATCAAATTTCAACATGAGGTTTGAGGGAACTGAGGTAGGAGGCAGGACTTGACTCCAGAGGCAGGGCTCAGGCTGCAGACCTGACTGAAAACTAGCTGAAACAGGGAGGAGGTGAAAGCACCCTCCACAAGACATACTCACCAGTATCATGTCAGTTTACATTGCCATGGCAACACTTGGAAATTACCACCCTTTTCCATGGCAACAAACCAACCCAGATGTTACCACCCATTTTCTACAAATTTCTGCAAAATCCTCCTCTTAATTTGCATATAATTAAAAGTGGGTATAAACATGGCTACAGAACTGCCTCTGAGCTGCTACTCTGGGCACACTATTATGGGGTAGCCCTTCTCTGCAAGTAGCAGTTTCTCTGCTGCTGCTGTACACTGCCGCTCCAATATAAGTTGCTGTCTAACACCAATCAATTATTTCCTGAGTGAAGCCAGGAACCTTCCCATGATAACCTCCAATTTGGGGACTCACCTGCCCTGCATCAGAACAAACATCCAAACGATAGCAATGTAGTGCTAAACAGACTGTGAAAAGGACATTTTTCACAGTATGAGAGCTAAAGTAAGAAGGCAGAGTATCATCTCGTTCTGATTCAGGTAAGAATGTACATATTGGGTGACAATTTTTTCACCACTCTGTTCATATCTGCAAATGTTGCAAAAGTGCAATGGGTATTGACTTGGGAGTTACAAATAAATTTTAGCAGGTAAGCAAATTAATGAATGTTGCATCCATAAATAATGGGATCAACTGCATTTTAAACATACAAAAAATTATTGAACACCTTAAAATATAAGATCTAGCCTTGTCAAATCCTAACATTTTGTTATATTTATATGAGGTCCTTCATACACTTATTTTTTAAAATAAAACTTTGGCCAGGCACGGTGGCTCACGCCTGTAATCCCAGCACTTTGGGAGGCCGAGGCAAGCAGATTATGAGGTCAGGGGTTCGAGACCTGCTTGGCCAACATGGTGAAACCCCGTCTTTACTAAAAATATACAAAATTAGCTGGGCACGGTGGTGCGTGCCTATAATCGCAGCTCCTCAGGAGGCTGAGGCAGGAGAATCTCTTGAACCCGGGAGACAGAGGTTGCAGTGAGCTGAGATCGTGCCATTGCACTCCACCCTGGGCAACAGAAGGAGATTCCACCTCAAAAAAAAAAGGAAAAAAAAAAAAAAAATCACAGACTCAGTTGAAGTTCCCTGTTTTCATCTTTCTTCATTCCTGCAATACAAGTACTAACCAGTTCCAACCCTGATTACCTTCTGCTCTCAAACAAGATCACACATTCAGGGTGATATGGCCATACAACTTTTTTCCCTTTCTAAAGGCAACCACTATCCTGAATTTGGTGTTTATCATTATGTATGCCTTTACATGATGACATATATAAGTACTCACAATGATTGGTTTGCCTGCTTTTGAACTTTGTGTAAGGCAAATCTTCTGTACTATGCTTCTGCTACTTGTTCTGTGTTACCTTTAACATAAAGTTTTTGAGAATTATCCAGGTTCATACATATTACTTAAGAGAATTTAGTTTTCTTGCTATATAGTATATCTGTATTTAGCCATTCTCTTGCTGGTGTTTTTTTGTTTCTACGCTTTGCTCTTTATGCAAAGATAAAATTCTGCAAAGATTCTTGTCAATGTTTCTTGTGCACATGTGTGATTGTTTTCTAGAATGTATACCAAAGAATGGACTTGCTGGAATATAAGAAATAATTTATTTTTAACTTTATTAGATTTTACTAAATTATTCTCCAATTTATGCTTCTGTCATCAGTGAATGAAAGAAAAGAGTTCTTGGCAGTGCGCGGAGGCTCATGCCTGTAATCACAGCACTTTGGGAGACTAAGGCGGGTGGATCATGAGGTCAGGAGTTCAAGACCAGCCTGGCCAAGATGGTGAAACCCCGTCTTTACTAAAAATACAAAAATTAGCCAGGCACGGTGGCAGGCGCCTGTAATCCCAGCTACTCTGGAGGCCGAGGCAAGGAATTGCTTGAACCTGGAAGGCAGAGGTTGCACTGAGCCGAGATCGCGCCACTGCACTCCAGCCTGGGTGACAGAGCCTGACTCCGTCTCAAAAAAAAAAAAAAAACAAAAACAAAAAACAAAGAAAAGAATTCTTGTTGCTTCCTAGTCTCACCAACACTTGTTATCGTCACATATAAATTTTGTTGCTAAACAAAATTTAGTAAGGGTATCTCAGTGCAGTATTGCATTAGAGTTCAGTGGTTACTAGTGAGATTGAGCACTTTGGCATTTCTTTATTGGCCATCTGTTTGGTTTTTTTTTGTTTTTTTTGTTTTTTTTTTTTTACTTTTACTGAATTATCTGATCAATATCCTTTGTCTTCTCAAGGTTTTTTTTTTTTTTTTTTTTTTTTTCCCCTCACTTATAAGAGTTGTTTTTATACTCTGGATCCTAATCCTTTGTCAGTTATATGAAATGTAAATATCTGCTACATGTGGTTTCTCAGGGACACAGTCTGGGGCTCTGCCATCATGAATCTGTGTCTTCTGTGGTGGCCTTGAGGGGTCACCATTACAGTCAGTCACAAAGGGGAAGAGCCTGGAGGACTGTGGCTGGAATTTTTTATGCTCTATATTTTGTCAGTGGGATACATCACTTCCACTTATTACAATATAACATTGTCACATGCCCACATCTGACTATAAAGAAGATTAAGAAATATTGTTTCATCGCATGCCCCAAAAAAGAGAGAACAATTCTGGTGAACAGTTAGCAGTTTAATAGCCTTTAATATTTTTCACACTGCTCTTGTCTGTTTTGAGTATTACATTTATATTATTTTCATAAAATAGCTGTGGGTTATTGCCTTGTTTTCTATTCTCTGGAACAGTTTGCACAAGGCAAGTATTATTTGTTCTTTAGTTGTTCAGTAGCACTCTGTCATAAATCTTTCTGACCTCAGTGGACAGTGTTTTTAGTGGAGGAACATTTTAAACTTCTGATTAAATTAATTCAATAGTTATATTCAAGTGTTTTACTTGTTCTTGGTAAATTATTTTTGCTTAAAAAGTTGTACATTGTGTCTACATTTTTTAATTTCTTGGTGTAAAATTGCTTATAGTTGTTTTCCCTTTATTTTTTTTTCTGAATCTCATTGTTTGTCTGGTATTTTGTTACTTTGTTTAAGCTTATTATTTTTATAAATATCGGTCAATTTTCATGTTCAATTTGCTTTTGATCCACAATTTATTTAGAACCTATTTTAAATATCTAAACATAAATATTATTTCAGGTATTTTTATTAATGATTTCTCATTCAATTGCATTATGATCAGAAAGTTTCATAGTGGTTCTTTGCAGAGGCAAAATAGCCCGGTCATATATGTCCTATAATTAAGTATTTATAACTAAGTATTTTTTTAGTAAGATTTATATATCAGGGCAACTAAATAATCTCAGCTAATAAGAAAAGGCTCTACTTTACAAAGGAATGACAGCAAATACATCTAGAAGAAGTAACAAAACTAGAAAATTACCATTTTGTAACCCCTAAAGAAATTACTGATTGAGGCGTGAGCCTGTAATCCCAACACTTTTGGAGACCAAGGCAGGCAGATCACCTGAGGTCAGGAGTTCAAGACCAGCCTGCCCAACACGGAGAAACCCCGTTTCTACTAAAAATACAAAATTAGCTGGGTGTGGTAGTGCATGCCTGTAATCCCGACTACTCGGGAGGCTGAGGCAGGAGAATTGCTTGAATTTAGGAGGCAGAGGTTGCAGTGAGCCGAGATTGAGCCATTGCACTTCAGCTTGGACAACAAGAGCAAAACTCCGTCTCAAAAAAAAAAAAAAGAAATTAGTGATTCAAACTAGGATCACCAATGTATGCCAGAGCCATTTGTCAAGTGATAAGGAGAGACAGGATGACAATGTATCCAATGCCAAGTCATCACCCCAAAGATTACTTGCTGGGAGAAGAACATAAACTACAACAGTGCAATGGTGAGACCTGCAATGCTTAACTCAGTGATTAATCTTAGCATCCATTTTTAGTCAACAACCAGATATCATGTACCTCCTGATGTATTACAATGTGGAGAACACACCATCACCTATCAAGTATTCTTGCTAAAAATATTTAACCTGATTCAAAACAAGCTTTAAACCTAAATTCTGTTTTGTAGGAAATACAAAGGGCAGAGGAAAGAGTTAAAACAATATCAAAAGGAAAAATTGGGGAAAATCTAGACGTGAGATGTTCTGTAAGTGTCTTCAGCATTTTAATGATATGAAAAGAGTGATGGGGGCTTTATTAAAACAAAAGGGATTGAAGAGATGAACCAATTGCAATGCAATGTGTGGTATTTGATTAGAACATGATTTGAATAAACCAGTTTCAGAAGACATACTGGAGATAATTGAGGAAATTTTGATATCAAAAGGATATTTTATTATATTAAGGAAATTACTATTAATTGTATTATGGATAATAATTGTATTATGTTGTACAGGAACATTATTTGAGATAAGACATTATGACGTCTCTATTTTACTTAAAAGTATCTGAATACACCACTTTCTTCCTTAGAAAGAAAAAATAACTGTTCTTATTCCTACAAGATAAAGTCCAATCTTGTTACTGTAGTATTAAAAAAAAAAAAAGTGTTTTAAATCTGGTCCCAATTTATGTCTCTAGACACTTGCTCTCATACAGCTTATGTTCTAGCCTCACTAAATTTCTCACTGTTTTTGGTTTATATCATAAACTATTTTTTTCCTACTCAAAATGCCCCACCCTATGTTCTCCATATAACTATTAAAATTTATACCATACATATGTACACATTTACATGTCCATACTCATCAAAGCAATATTGTATAATTCTAATGGTGGCAATGGTTATTAAAAATATATAAAATGTAAACTTGAAGGATATATACCCACCATGGAGAAAAGGCATTGGGAGTCAAACTGTGAGAGGTTGTCAAAGGGGACTTGACTGTAAGTGTGCTACATCTTTTTTTTTTTTTTTTTAAACAGTTGGCAGAACTAGCTGAGGTTTTATTTTGGACCAAAAAATAAAAATAAAAATAAGCAATTGAATTATTTTGTAGCTGGAGGCATGGGCAAGCGGGGTCCCCAGGCAGTAAACTCCCCCGCGGGTGGGCTGAGGGCTAGGGCTGAGCCTCAGGTGGGTCTCCGGTTCCCTGTGCTCCCCTGCACAGTGGCCTCCCTCCCAGGCTCTGGGGCAGCGCAGAAAGGGTAAGCTGAGAGGGGCTGCCGCAGCTGTCACTTGGACAGAACGTCAGAGGACTCGGACACCAGCTTCCCATCGCGGGTCTCGATCTTCTTCACAACCACGGCTGAAGGAGCTAGAGCCCGCGCCAGGGCCAAAGCTGGAGCCCAGGCAGTAGCTGAGGCCGGGGATTGTGAAGCCCCCATAGGCCGAGCTCAGACCACCTGCAAAGCTGCTGGTGGTCTTCCTATGAATATTCATGTTCTGCATCCCAGACTCTAGCCGGCTCTCCTCGCCCTCCAGCAGCTTACTGCAGGTGGCGATCTCGATGTCCAGGGCCAGCTTGATGTTCATCAGCTCCTGGTACTCACGCAGCTGCCATGCCGTATCTTGCTTGGCTCGCTGCAGGGCGGCCTCCAGCTCGGACAGCTTGGCGTTGGCATCCTTGATGACCAGCTCTCCATGCTGCTCAGCATCTGCCATGGCATCCTCCAGGGAAGCCCTCTGGCCTTTGATGCCCTCAATCTCAGCCTGGAGCCCGCTGATGTTCCGGTTCATCTCAGAGATCTCAGTCTCTGTGAGCCGCAGGTCATCCCCCTGCTTCCCAGCCAACATTGCAGCTCCTCATATTTGATCTGATACATGCTCTCAGCCTCAGCTCCGCTGCAGTTGGCGAGCTCCTCGTACTGTGCCTTGACCTCAGCGATGATGCTGTCCATGTCCAGGGAGCGGCTGTTGTCCATGGACAGCACTACAGATGTGTCCGAGATCTGGGACTGCAGCTCCTGGATCTCCTCTTCATACAGCTGCCCTAGGAAGTTGATCTCATCAGTCGGTGAGACTCCAGATCTATCTTGTTCATGTTAGCTTCATCCACATCCTTCCTGATGAGGACAAATTCACTTTCCATCTCTGTAGGCTTATTGATCTCATCTTCATATTTGTTCTTAAAGTCCTCCACCAGCCCTTGCATGTTGCCAAGCTCCCCCTCCAACTTCAGCTTCTCCTGGCCTAGAGTCTCCAGCTGCGCCTAAGGTTGTTGAAGTAGCCCTCGAACATGTTGGGCATGTTGCTCCCAGCGGTCTTCTGCTGCAGCAGGAGGCTCCACTTGGTCTCCAACATCTTGTTCTGCTACTCCAGGAACCGTACCTTGTCTATGAAAGAGGCAAACCTGTTATTGAGGGTCTTGATCTGCTCCTTCTCCTGGGTGCTCACCACCTGGATGTTGGGGTCCACCTCCAGGACAAGGGGGCTCAGCAGGCTCTGGTTGACTGCGACTGTGGTGATGCCTCTCATGACGCTGGCCCCACCATAGCTGCTGCCCCGGCCATCGAGAAAGCTGCTACTGTCCACTCCGGAGAAGCTCAAGGAGCTGATGCGGGGCACCGGGCCCACTCATGTAGGACCGGCTGCTGAAGGCCCGAGGGTCAGAGGTGGACATCTTGTAGGACTTCTGGGTCACCCTGATGGACATGGTGGAGGCAGGAGTGGAGGTGGGTGGGCCAAACCAGACGGCGATCCCAGAAGGAGCAGAAAAGCTGCTTCTTGGTCAAATGTGGTATATCTTTTAGAAAGAAGGAAAAGATTCTAGGAAATACAACTAAATGGTTAAACTTGTTAATTCAGGGTGTTGAGACTATGTGCTTGTGTGTATCTTTAAAATTTTTTTCTAAAAGGTGCACATCTGTAGATTGTGCTAGTTGAACCCCATCTTCCAATTTATCAGTTGATAAACGTCAGCAATTTTCTTAATTTCTTCTAGCTTGAGTTTTCTCGTCTTTAAAATGGGGATAACAATAGTGCCCACCCAAGTAGGGTTGTTGTGAGGATTAAATTTTATATATAATGTTGTATTGTTCCATATTATATATATAAAGCGCTAAAGCATTTAGTTTGGCACAGGGTACATGCCTAATACATATGAGGGATTCTCTGCTGGGACCTCCTTTGTGGCCCAAGTTCATTGTCAGTTTTGGTATATTGTGTGCCTGAATAAAACGCTTTATCTATAAGTGTTGGGTGCAATTCTATATATGTATATTAGATCAAGCTTGTTAATAGTGTGCAAATCATCCACATGCTTTTAAATTTTTCTTTGATTTTTCAACGGAAAACTGCTATGATCACCTACAATAATTGTGGATTTGTCAACTTATTCGTATAATACTGTTAATTTTATATATTTATATATTACATATTTGAGGCTATATTAACAGGTGTTTAAAAACTTAGAATTGTTATATTTTCCCTGGTTATTTTTTAAATTATTAAATGTCTACCCTTTCTTATATCACAGTGGTTTTTTTTTTTTAAATTTCTTTGAGGAACTTATTTTATTAGGGCTTCTCTAGGGTTTTTTTGGTAGGTATTTGCATAATATATATTTTTCATTCTTTTACTTTCAAATTTTCCAAGATTTTGGTTTTAGTGTCTTTTAAGTCTTGTAAAACACATGACTGAATATTTTTTTTCCAGTTTAATCATTTCTGTGTTTTAATAGGTAGGTTTTAATAGGTTTAATTACAGTTTGTGCTTCCTGATAAATTTTAGTAATTTCTATAAACTTTCTTTTTTTGTTGTTTTTTGAGATGGGATCTCTCTCTGTCATTGAGTCTGGAGAGCAGTGGTGCAATCTTGGCTCACTGAAATCTCCACCTCCTGGGTTCAAGCAATTCGCCTGCCTCAGCCTCCTGAGTAGCTGAGATTACAGGCACCTGCCACCACACCCAGCTAATTTTTGAATTTTTAGCAGAGACAAGGCTGGCCAGGCTGGTCTGGAACTCCTGACCTCAAGTGATCTGCCCACCTTGGCCTCCCAGAATTCTGGAATTACAGGAATGAGCCACCATGCCCAGCCAGCAAATATTTTTAACTTTTATTTTGGTTTCGGGGGTACATGAGCAGGTTTGCTAAATAGGTAAATTGTGTGTTGTGGGGGTTTGGTGTACAGATTTTACCAGTATATGCTTAAATATTGTCAATGCAGTTTTATTTGTATTTGTTCTATTGCATTCTCATTGTACCTCTTGAACATGAACATTCACATCTTCTATCAATTCTGGAAAGTTCTCAGATGTTATCACTTTAAATATTGCCGCTCCTTTCTTTCTCTTTGTTCTCTTATTCCTGAATGCCTATTATATGCATGTTGGACCTTGTTGCTTTATCCTCTGAGTCTCTCATCTGCTCTTAATTTTCCATCTCTGTAAGTCTGTGTGTTACATTCTAATTTCCTCAGATCTAACTTCAATTTTGCTAATTCTCTCTTCAGCTAATTTGCTGATTAATTTACCCCTCAAGGGGTTAACATTTTAATCATGTGATAAAATTAAAAACTGCCTAACTAGCAGCTGCTAGCTAGATCATGATATTCCTAACTCAAATAAAACAATGCTAACAGAATAGAAAATGTCTATATAAAGATACTTCATGTCAATGGTTAGAGCAAAACAGAAAAGACACTTTGCAACTACAAAAATGACTAAGTTTCTCACTTTTGACTAATATAAGTGACTACTGCTCTTTTGCCAGTGATACCTCTGGCCCTCCTTTAATACTCCTGATACTTATCAAGTTATTAAATCACCAAATTTCCTCCATTTCTTGACAGCATCTGATCCAGAACTGACCCCTGCTTTTTTTTTTTTTTTTTTTTTTTTTTTAGATGGAGTTTCGCTCTTGTCACCCAGGCTGGAGTGCAATGGCACGAACTGAGCTCACTGCAACCTCTGCCTCCAAGGTTCAAGCAATTCTCCTGCCTCAGCCTCCTGAGTAGCTGTGATTACAGGGGCCACCACCATGCCTGGCTAATTTTTGTATTTTTAGTAGAGACGGGTTTCACCATGTTTATCAGGCTGGTCTGAAACTCCTGGCTTCGTGATCTGCCTGCCTCAGCCTCCCACAGTGCTGGAATTACAGGCATGAGCCGCAGCACCTGGCTAACTCCTGCTTACAAATAGCCAGTTCAAGTGCAAATCCCCATTGCACAATTCCTCTGGTGTGTTTTCTTTTTTGCTGCAGGAAACAAAATAAAGCTAGCTTTTTCAAATAGCTTCAAAGTGGGTTTTAATATACTATATTTTTAACTTCTAGGTGTTCTATTTGGTTTGTTTGTAATCTGACTGTTTTGTTTTTAATTTCGACTGTGTTTTCTTTTCTATATTTTCTACTCCTTCTTTTATAGCTCTAATTATTTTAAACGTATTTAATTTTCCCAATCCAGGTCTATCCAACACTTGTATTGATTGAAGTTGTGGGACATAATTCTACTATTTACTTTTTGCTAATTTTTGTTCAAAAACAGATTATTTCTGTGTGTTTTATAATTTTCCATTGTAATCCCATTTCGTTTTGAAACTATGTCCTTCCTTAGTGAATCTGTGTTTGCCTCTGCTAGGTGTACCAAGTATAGTACCATTCCAGCACCAACTATTTTAAAGTCTGTTTATTTTTTCAGTGATATTTTACATAGAATGCAATTCACTCTTTATGTATGAGGAGATTTAATAAATATGTACATTTGTGTAACCATTCCCACAGTCAAGATACTGAAAATTTCTGGCCAGGTGCAGTGGCTCACACCCGTAATCCCAGCACTTTCAGAGACCGAGGTAGGCGGATCATGAGGTCAAGAGATCAAGACCATCCTGGCCAACATGGTGAAACCCCGTCTCTACTAAAAGTACAAAAATTAGCTGGATGTGGTGGTGCACACCTGTAGTCCCAGCTACTCAGGAGGCTGAGGCAGGAGAATTGCTTGACCCAGGAGGCGGAGGTGGCAGTGAGCTGAGATTACGCCACTGTACTCCAGCCTGATGACAGAGCAAGACTCCATCTCAAAAAAAAAAAAAAGATATTGAACATTTCTGTCACCCAGAGTTTCCATTTCAGGTCAACCTTCAAAATAAGATGCCATCTTGGAAAATTCTGGACCATGTAGGTAGTACGAAGTATGTATGTGAACTGTCTAACTTCATCAGGCTTAGGTCTGGGTTATAATTTTCTAAAGAGACATTTTTTAAAAAAGAAACAAAACTCTGAATTCTGTTTAAGGCAAACAAGCTTCATTGTTTTCTACCTGTTTGTTGGTATGGAGATTTTTCCCTCTAGTTCAGCCTTTTGGTGTGGGTGTAGCTTTTTGATGGTTCCAGCATTCCGCGTATGTCTTAGTTAAATCTTCTTTTCTTGTATGTCTCCAAGGCCTCAAGTTTTCCTCTTGATGGACATTAAACTAAAACTCCATGTTTAATAAAACCCACAATGCTGTTACCCAAGTGTCTTTTTTTTTTTTTTAAAGATGGAGTGGCACGATCTTGGCTCACTGCAGCTTTCGCCTCCTGGGTTCAAGCAATTCTCCTGCCTCAGCCTCCCAAGTAGCTAGAACTACAGGTGCATGCTACCACACCTGGCTAATTTTTGTATTTTTAGTAGAGACGAGGTTTCGCCATATTGGTCAGGTTGGTCTCGAACTCCTGATCTCAGGCGATCCACCCGCCTCGGCCTCCCAAAGTGCTGAGATTACAGGCATGAGCCACTGTGCCCAACCCTGTTGCCCAAGTTTTAGCTGCCAGGTTTACATCTTTGGTTTTTGGTTATCTCTTCCCCTTTTTTCATACATACATTTTAATGACATATAATGTATATACAGAAAGGTACACCAATCATAAGTATAGAGCTCAACATCTTTTCATGGGGGAACATTCCTATGCGACAAGAACTCAGCTAAAGAAAAAGAACATTACTAGAAACCTGATAGGATTCTTCCAATCACTCCCTTCTTCCAACAAGAATCATTATTCAGACATCTAACACCATAGATGAACTTTGCTTATTTTTGAACTGCATATAAATGCAATTATATGGCATATACTCTTTTGTGTCTGGCTTCCTTTGCTTATAATTATGTTTGTAAGACTCATTCATGTTGTTTCATGTAGCCACAGTTTGTTCATTCTCATTAATGTTATTATTCCATTGAACAAATGCAACAGGATTTATATTATAGGTGGACATTTGGGTTGTTTCATTTTCCTCTTTGCTACTGGAGCCTGGGATTTCTCTTTACTTTCTTTGAGCTCTGCTGTGTATTGAATAGGATTAAAGCAGCATTTCCTGGTCAGCAATTCTAGATGTTCTGTGTCAGGGAAAGTTTTAGATATTACTGACTGCCAAAGCTCCAGACCCATAAATCATATGTATTTTGTTTTGTTTTGTTTTTTTGAGATCGAGTTTCACTCTTGTTGCCCAGGCTGGAGTGCAGGGGCGCAATCTCAGCTCACCGCAACCTCTACCTCCTGGGTTCAAGCAATTGTCCTGCCTCAGCCTCCTGAGTAGCTGGGATTACAGGCATGCACCACCACACCCGGCTTATTTTGTATTTTTAGTAGAGATGGGGTTTCCCATGTTGGCCAGGCTGGTCTCAAACTCCTGACCTCAGGTGATCTGCCTGTCTTAGCCTCCCAAAGTGCTGAGATTACAGGTGTGAGCCACTACTCCCAGTCTGCTATTCTTACTTCTCAAATTATTTACTTTAGCTGATGGCTTATTTCTTTAAACTGTCATCTGTATTTGATTCCTGTGAACCAATAATAAGTGAATAAAAACAGGAGCACAGGGATGAGATATGTAATTAATTTTGTAGTCATGATCTCTTGCCGAGTTGAGATGTTGCATGTGCAAGGCTAGTTTAATGTTAACAAGTGTAAAATATTGAAAATGCATGTTGTAGAAACAGAGTGGCTGGGCCGGGCACGGTGGCTCATGTCTGTAATCCCCCCACTTTGGGAGGCTGAAGTGGATGGACCACCTGAGGTCAGGAGTTCAAGACCAGCCTGGCTAACATGGTGAAACCTGGTCTCTACTAAAAATACAAAAAACTAGCCAGGTGTGGTGGCTGGCGCCTGTAGTCCCAACTACTCTGGAGGCTGAGGCAGGAGAATTGCTTGAACCCAGGAGGCGGAGGTTGCAGTGAGCAGAGATTGTGCCACTGCACTCCAGCCTGGGCGATAGAGCGAAACTCAGTTTCCAAAAAGAAAAAAAAAGAAGAAATAGAGTGGCTAAAGAGAGCAATAGTATAAAGTGTGGATATGGTTGTTTGGGCCCAGGATCTCTTGTCTAATTGACACTGAGAAGATGAAATGAGAAGCAAATTCTCTTGATGACTCAGTGGTATCTAATCAATGTGTAACCACTCCAAAATGGGGCTGTCTTTTATACCAGTAGCCCAGTGGTTTCAAACTGGAGGCAATTTTGCGGCCCAGGGGATATTTGGCAATGTCTGAAGACATTTTTGGCTGGCATACTACTGGAATTTACTAGGTAGAGGCTAGGGATGCTGCTAAACATCCGACAATGCGCAGGACAGCTCCCTACAACAAAAAAATTACCCAGTCTCAAATGTCAGTGTTCAGAAATGCCTTGCTAGACCTAGGCAAAGCTTCTAAATTAAAGGTGTAATTAAATAAATAAACTATCAACTACTTTTCAAGAAATGATAGCCCTAGGCTGGGCACAGTGGCTCTGGCCTGTCATCCCAACACTTTGAGAGTCCAAGGCAGGAGGATCACTTGAGGCCAGGAGTGCAAGGCCAGGAATTCAAGATGAGACTGGTCAACACAGAGAAACCTAGTTTCTTAAAAAAAAAAAAGAAGGAGAAATGATAGCGCTACATGGACACATTCTTCTATATTTCTATCCAAATTCGGACACTCTGTGACATCCCGCTCATACTCGGCTCACCCTAATTCTTTTCAAAACTGTAATGGTGAGTCCTGCAACAACTAAATCCATTTAGAATTTGAATAAAATTACTCAGATCTGACATTAATGTAACTGGATATGTGCAACAATTTGTTTATAGATATTAAAAATTAACAAAATTGCTCTATGATTTATGCCATTATTATTTTATTTTATTGTTGAAAACACTAAAGTTCCAAGGCCATAGAGTAAGTCATTTGCAAAAATGGCATTAGACAAAGAAAAATCTTGATGTTGTGCCTTGCAGTTAGGCTACAAGGTATTCTTTTCCTTTGTTCATGTGTTTTTGCAGCTTAAATTTAGGACAAAGCTAAATTTCATTATTTCTCCAAAGGAGGTGATTACCTAAATCTGTCCCTCTTTCCTCCAGGCAGCACATACTACCATTTGTTCTTCTGATTCATTTCCCCTAGAAAGCTGAGAAGGAGTTTTATAATGATATTATTGGTTTTGTAACTGGTGTTTCCATTGTAATGCTATTACGGAACCAGTGTTGTGATAAATGATCTGTGTATAAGGGAAATCACTTTTACAAGACGTAGAAAATTAGACACGCTTCTGCTTTGCGATAACAATAAAAACCACGGAGAAAAAATATTCTCCAGTTTATTCCCATCTGTATCAGCAGGGAAGCTTTAGAAGATGGGTTCTCCCTAAAGTCTTCTAAACACGATTACTACCTACAAGTACCATGTCAAAATGCAAATTTCCTCCAAATCCTATTGAAGGCCACTACGTTCTTAAGCTTACCATGACGTGGGCCCTTTAAGAAAACCAGGCGCTTCAAACTCCACCCCTCTGCTGACTTGAAGCAGTGTGAGTCCGCCTTTCCAAGGCGGTTAGTTTTGTGGTGACGCTAAGAGAGAGTTAATTTGCCCCCTGCTCTGCCTGGAAGGAATGTTCCTGTTGCAATAAGCTCCAAAAGTGGAAGCTTTAAGATACTATGGAATAGGGAACAATAGAAACTTGTGAGGTATGGCAGCCAGCCCCACTCTTAAGATTCGATCACAGTGCTGAATAAAGTGGAAAGAATGTTGTTAAATCTGTTTCCCCCTGTGGTGCTGCTCCCTCCTAGCTTTACTCTTCCATTTCACTCCTCAAGTGAGCTTTCCAGAATCCGTTTCCAACTTAACTAGCTGATTGTCTGATGTACTAGATCCCAAAAAAGTGAGAGAACTAAGTTTCAGTGCAAATTAAACTGGATCACTTTTAACAGAATGATTTAGATTGCCTATATGTTTCTCAAGAGCAAAGCCAAGCATTTCCCCCCTCCTGCTACACAAACAGTGACAGAGTTCAGAAGCCCTCTAGCACTAAGCTAAACTACCTGGGAGAAATGGGGGTTTAGTTGCTGTTGGCATTTAAGCTGTTTGCTGAAAGCAGCCATCTTGGTGAAAGATGATGTCATTTGGAACACTTGGTGTTTTCGAGTTTATTCTGAGGTGCCAGTTTCCAAGAGCCATTGAATCACCGTTTAATCATGAGATCAAATTTAAGTTTAAAGATAACGAGGGAGTGGGAATAAGAATCATTCTTCCTTCTTCCTAACGCTTTAGAAATCTTTCAGAAAGTTCAACGCAACAGAAAACAAAATTACACTTTTTTTTCTATTTTCTGTTTCCATGTGTTTGTTCTAATGTTAACTAAGCATGGGTAATAAAACTAGTCTGGTCAGTTTCACTTTCCAATTTTTATACATAAGTGAAAGCTGTTTTGTGTCAACAGGGCAAAGTGTTTAGAATCATCTTACCTGCTGGGCCAATTGCCTGCAAGCCTTTGGGAAGAGGGAGGGGGAATAAAAGTTTTTGATTTTTAATTTCTTAAACTGCAAAGCTAGAACCCTGAATTAGACCGCGTTGTAGTAATTACTGTTTTATTTTTACATGCTAAAGTTTTCTAGGAGTGAGCAACAGGATAGCAAAGAAGGGTGATGTTGTACTCCCACTCAATCATTACTATTTGTATAGCATAATGTTATGTCCGCGGTTACTTTGGAAAATTGGCACTTAAAGAGGTGTTTCAACCTTCTGCTAAAAGTGTTTCGCTTTCCTTTTTTTTTTTCTTCATTAGATAAATGTTACTGTCTTAATCCTACTGCGTGACATGTGCTGGAAATGTTTGCAAAATGCAAAGAGAAAAAGAAAAAAAAACAGTTGCACCTTGTTTAAACAATTGAGCGCAGTGTGGTTTATAAGGTTATTAAAGGGGGTGTGTGTCTCTCCCGCAAATTCTTTCTTAACAAGGTTAACTTGTGGCTGCTGTTGTTTCATCCTCCTCGGCCTCTTGTAGAGGAACTTTGTTCTCTTAGGTTTATCCAAGCCTTCCCAGTCAAAAACACCTTGCTTTTGATAATATAAAACTGCGTGTATGTGTGAAACAGATAGAGGGAGACACGCGCACACACAGTCGGCGGAAGATGGGGCCACAACACGGTAGAGGATGGGCGCCGGAGCCCGGCTGACCTTTCCACGTGTCCCCGGCACCTGCGAGGCTGGTGGGGCATCAGGTTTCTTTTTTCTTGGGGCGGGCGCGAGCCCGGAAGAGGCTGGGCGGCCGCGGGCTTAGACCAGGGGGCTCATAGGCCCTCCCTTCGAACACGTGTGGCTGGCGAGCTGGTGGTGCGGGGGCAGTACTTGGCTTTCCCGCACCCGCAGTGCCTGCGCGTTCCCAGCCCGCCGGTGGTCACCAGGCGGCGGCGGGCGGGTCCCGGAGCTTTCAGCCAGCTCTGCTGGGCGGCCTAGTGAGCGCGCCCGGCCCGGCTGGAGCAAGCCCCAGTGCAATACTGCCCAAGCCCGGGCGGGGTCTCTGTTCTCTGGCAGAGGAGGTCCCTTGGCAGCGGGAAGCGCCCTCTCTTTCTCTCGCCGCCGCTCCGAGTCTGCGCCCTGGTGCCAGGCGCTCAGCTCGGCGCTCCCCTGTGCTCGCCCGGCGCCCACTCATTCGCAGCCCGGCCTTCGCCGCCGCCGCCTCCCTGCTGCTCCTCCTCCTTTCCCCAGCCCGCCGCGGCCATGGCGGACAGCGCCAGCGAGAGCGACACGGACGGGGCGGGGGGCAACAGCAGCAGCTCGGCCGCCATGCAGTCGTCCTGCTCGTCGACCTCGGGCGGCGGCGGTGGCGGCGGGGGAGGCGGCGGCGGTGGGAAGTCGGGGGGCATTGTCATCTCGCCGTTCCGCCTGGAGGAGCTCACCAACCGCCTGGCCTCGCTGCAGCAAGAGAACAAGGTGCTGAAGATAGAGCTGGAGACCTACAAACTGAAGTGCAAGGCACTGCAGGAGGAGAACCGCGACCTGCGCAAAGCCAGCGTGACCATCGTGAGTGCCCCCCGGGGGCGCGCCGCAGCGCCAACCTCCGCCCGGCCCGGGAGGGGCTGCACCCGCATCCAGGCAACCCCTAGTCTTCCCCAGATTCCCGGGGACCCTCTGAGAGCACACTCTCTGCGGGGACCTGCTGGCCTCCGGGAGGAGAGGGAGGTGTCCTTTCGGGGCCACGCGGGTCTGTCCTCCTCGCGGGGCTGAGGACCCTTGCGCGGTGCGGGGGAAGGCTACTGTGGCAACCATTCATGGTCCCTTTTGGCCTCTGGAGAAGAGGCCCCTCCGGGGCTGGGCTGGAGGCTGGCGGCGTGGCTGGGGGGCGGGGTAGGACTTTTTTCAGCCCTAGCATGCTTGAGGGGTGCGTCCAGAATCTGGGGAACCCCAGTCCGGGGGAGAGAGCGGAAGCTGGGATATCTTACTGGGGCCTGGCTCGGAGTGTGGGGGTTCGCAGCTGGGCTGGGTACTAAGCTGGCATCTGGACGGCACTAGCTGGATCGCCCGGGTACGGGGCGGGAGAGAGTGGCCGGGAATCCGGGAAGTGGAGTTTTCTGGCCAGGATCGAGAGGGAAGGGCGGGTACCAAGCTAATGCTCCCACCTCCATTGGAAGCTCTTTGCCTTGGAGTGGGAGGGTGGACGGTTTACTGCAAGGAGAGTGCAGCATTCAGGCCTGGACAGGGCTGGGGCCGAAACCAGGGGAAGGGTAGCCACTGTGACTCCCTGGCTGAGCCAGAGGTACGTGTGTTCGCTCCATTCGTAGAGTGATTAGGAGCATCTTGCTTCTGAGTCTAGATACTGGAGAACAGGCCATCAGTTCTGTTTCTACCTGGTCCCTGGAGGCTGCCCAGAAAAGGGTAAGCTTGGGTCTGCAGGTCTCTCCTGGTGTGGCAAGCGTTTAGAAAGGCCCGTATAGCAGTGATGAGGCGAAACGTAACTAGAAAAAGTACACTGTGTACTCTCACCTATCATCCCTGCCAGCTCACCACATCATTAACATGCAGGATCCCCACACAGACAACTGTATTCAAATCAGAAGTTTCCCAGCCAGGAGGAGAGAAGAAAATGTCAAGAAATCAAGGGGGATAAATTGCCATAGCTGCTGCAAAATAGTGGATTAGGCTGAACTTTGAAATAAAGAAAAAGGGTTGAATTTGGGGATGGAGGGTCCCATCTTGGAAATGGGGCAAGTTTAGGATGCCCCTTGCGCCGGGAAATAGCCTACGGTGGAGGAGCCTGTGTATATATGTGCGCGAGTGTGTATACCCCCAATGCTGGCTCATACATGAGAACTAGATGGCATTCTTAATTTGTGTAGAAAGCAAGTTGCAGGTTAAGTGTGATCAGTAGCCTAAATAGCAGTTGATTGTAAAAAGAAACTTTTCATGTTCAAATCCAATTTTGGAGAATGGAATTGGAGCAACGTGCATGTGAGATGGTAAAGTTCTTGAACTGCCCTTTTGGTAGGAAGGGGGGTAGGGGCGGGGAATTTGCAGAGGCAGCCACTTCCAAGCCTCCTATGCAGCTTTCTTGGCTGACGGAGATGTCTTTGCTGAGTGGGGGTTAAGAAGAGAGGGAAGTTGGTGGAGGCAGTTTATTTAAGATTTGAGTTAGTAAATGAGAGGGTTAGTGTCTTGGAGGTTGTGAACCATGGAAAGTAGTAAAACTTGCACGAAGTGAAATAGCCTTTTGCATGCAGTAGGCAATTCAGGCTGGTTTTGTTGGGGAGGGAGGAATGAGGGATGCAGAGACTATCAAAGGGTTATCTGTTTGACACTTCGACCGTACTATAAGTAGGTTTGTAAACTGTACTTACACATGTTGGCTTTGCAGGAACAAATGTGTTCATTCCCGGTGTTTCAAACCAGAGGCCTTCTGAGTACTTAGCTCGAAAAGTGTATAAGGTGGTGGCTTTTTTTCTTAGCACTACCCTTAACTGAAACTGACATCCAGCCGAATATACTTTGTGAAATGTCGTGCGGTGTTAATGAGTAAAGTTAAAATTGTTTTAGATGACACTGCACAAGTACCAGAAGCCTCTCAGTTCTTCTTTAATCTCTGACTAATATATTCAGGGAGACAAATAAAAAAGTGCTTGTGGTTCGCCTGGTTTCCTAATACTTGGCAGTTGTTACTGAGGAGCTGAATGATAAATGCAGGAAATAGATTCCTTCAAGATTTTGCAGGTGTTAACTGACCTAGGATCCAGATTCTGTAGGGGTACGTTTGACCTCTCAGGTATGTAGTGTGGGAGGAGAAATGTATGTGACTCCATGAAATTGGTCTGTGAATGCAGAGAGTCCATTGAACTACACTTTAGTAGTTTATATCAAGGTTAAGCTGTACAATCCCTGACATTGCTCACTTAAGCATTACCCTTGCTAGTGGCAGTCTAGGAAGTTTCTGATAATTAAGTGAAGACCTTGTTAGATTTTTCACTGTGAAAACACTGTTAGAATTTTCACTGTTAATTTGAAGGGAAGATGGTACCATAATTCTGGTAATTGCCTTTCTGGCTCTTTTTAGTTCCAATTGTGATATTAATGTTCATGCTCTTGGGCACTAAAGGTGATTGTGGCCTTCTTTTTCCTTGAGCATGTTCAGGAAGGCACATTGCCTTTTTGTCACTCCCTGGGGAAGAGACAGTCTCCCCCTGCCGCCGCTTGTTTTTTTAATAGACTTTACTTTTTAGAGCACTTTTATCTTCAGAGTAACACTGAACATAAAGTACAGAAATTTCCCACATAACCCTTGCCTTCACACAGGCACGACCTCCTCCACCATCAGCGTCTTACATCATCGTGGTCCATTGTTAGTCAGTGAACCTACATTGATACATCATTATCACCCAAAGTCTAGAGTTTACTTGGTCTTGTATATTCTATGAGTTTAGACAAATGTATAATGACATATGTCCACCATTATAGTATTACGCAGAGTTTTTCTGCCCTGGAAGTCTTCCATGCTCTGTTCATCTTTCCCTCCCTGCTAACTCCTGGCAACCACTGATCTTTTTACTCTCTCCTTAGTTTTGCCTTTCCCAGAATGTCATGTAATTGGAATCATACAGTATGCAGCCTTTTCACTTAGTAAATGCATTTAAGTTTTCTCTATGTTCCCCAACTCGTATGTCTTGGTTTCTGTTCAGGGTTAAATAGTATTTCATTGTTTGGATGGATCATAATTTATCCATTCACCTCCTGAAGGGCATCTTGGTTGTTTCCACCTTTTGGCAATTATGAATAAAGCTGCTGGAAATATTCATGTACAGGGTTTTGTCTGGAAAGATATCAGTTCATTTGTTTAAATACCAAAGCGCATGATTGCTGAATTATATGGTAAGAGTATGTTTAGTTTTATAAGAAATTGCCAAACTGTCTTCCAAAGTAGCTGCACTGTTTTTCATTCCCACCAACAATGAGTAAGAGTTGCTTTTGCGGGGCCGGGCGTGGTGTCTTACACCTGTAATCCCAGCACTTTGGGGAGACCGAGGCAGGCGAATCACCTGAGGTCAAGAGTTCAAGACCAGCCTGGCCAACATGGTGAAACTCCATCTCTACTAAAAAAAAGGTACAGGAAAATTAGCTGGGGGTGGTGGTGCATGCCTGTAATCCCAGACTCCCTGGAGACTGAGGCAGGAGAATTGCTTGAACCCAGGAGGCAGAGGTTGCAGTGAGCCAACATCATGCCACTGCACTCCAGCCTGGGCAACAGAGCCAGACAACGTCTCAAAAAAAAAAAAAAGAGTTGCTGTTGCTCACCAACATTTGCTGTTGTCAGTGTTCTGGATTTTGACCATTCCAATAGGTGTATAGTAATATCTCTGTTATGCCCTTTTTAAAGCCAAGTCCAAAGGCTAATAGAAGCTCTTAACCAATGGTCTCTTCTGGTATGTAAGTGGCTATTCTGGTCAAACTACCCATTTAATGAAGGACTAGTTTCATGGGCCTGTGTTCTCAGTATCTGTACAACAGTGGTAAACATCATCTGTGGGAGAGAATCAGCTGTAAGAAGTCTTTCAGTCGTGTCCACAAGTGCCTGGTGCACCTGTGAGTTATAGCCTGCCCTAGGCCATTTTATTTGGGGCTTAAAAGTGGAATAGAATATTTTGAGTGAGTATTCAATTTTCCCCATTAAGTCAGCAGGGGAATCAGGCTCCTGATTACAGATCATAATTTCTTTTTTTTGGAGTGGGGGAAATAAACAAATGCATAGTCACCTTTTTGAGTAGCTTTTGTATGTTAGGCCAGATCTGTTTGTTTGTCCTATGAGTGAGAATATGACTGTGAATTATATGATTCAGTGTAGTGAGGGTTATCGTGGGGTGGTGGTCTTAGGGGTGGTGGTCTTAGAGAAGGTGAGGAAATGCAGTTGTGGGCAGTAATTGGATGGCTTCAAAGTTCTCAACTAGTTGCTGGCATTCTCCGTGTATAAGCAGGGCCTCAGGTGGTTCTCTAGGGTGTGTACCTCTTCCAGGCAGTTTCAGACCTTTGGTATGTGTTTGGTTTGGAAATCACGGCCTATAATAAATCACTGATATGTAAGTGTCTCTCTGACTGTAAAATTAATCCTTTATTGTAGAAGTTTAGGGAAATACAGAAGTACAAGCTGTTTTGAAGTTATAATAGAAAAAAATATGTTGATCTGGCATCGTTAGAAAACCTGGCTATTTTAAACATCAGTGTAATGGTTTCATTAACTGGTAAAAACTGCCATATAGTTGATGTTGTATGTTTTAGATTATTTACTCTGGAAGCCTATAATATGTTATTTTCAATTTTTAAGACTTCTGTCAGACTCTGAAGATACAAATCGATATTGCCTTTATAAATGTGACGATGAGAGTGTGATATCTTTTTCCCCCCATTTAGAAAAGTATTTCTTAGATTCTTATGGAAACACCCAATTTTAGACACAACTTTGAGGAAAATATGACCTCACAGTTAGGTCTAACTGTACACAAGTCTTCTTAAAGAGGACTTTCTCATATTTCTTCAGCATTTACGAGTTTTTCACATTTGTAAGTATCTTCTATGTGTTTCATATATTCTATTTGTACTTAATTTTAAAAAACTTTTTTGTTTTTGTTTTTGTTTTGTGACAGCTTTACTCTATTACCCAGACTGGAGTGCAGTGGTGTGATCTCAGGTCACTGCAACCTCTGCCCCCCAGGTTCCAGTGATTCTCATGCCTCAGCCTCCCTAATAGCTAGGACTGCAGGTATGCACCACCATGCCCATCTAGTTTCCTTTTTTTTTTTTTTTTTTTTTTTTTTGAGACGGAGTCTCACTCTGTCGCCCAGGATGGAGTGCAGTGGCCTGATCTCAGCTCACTGCAAGCTCCGCTTCCCGGGTTTACACCATTCTCCAGCCTCAGCCTCCCGAGTAGCTGAGACTACAGGCGCCCGCCACCTTGCCCGGCTAGTTTTTGTTTTTGTATTTTTTTGTAGAGACGGGTTTCACCGTGTTAGCCAGGATGGTCTCGATCTCCTGACCTCGTGATCTGCCCGTCTCGGCCTCCCAAAGTGCTGGGATTACAGGCTTGAGCCACTGCGCCCGGCCTAGTTTTGTATTTTTAGTGGAGATGGTGTTTACCATGTTGTCCAGGCTGGTCTCAGAACTCCTGGCCTAAAGTGATCCACCCACCTCTGCCTCCCAAAGTGCTAGGATTTCAGGCGTGAGCTACCACGCCCAGCCAAAAGCTAAAATTTTAAAGGTCATGACAGTCTTTTACAGTGCTGTCCTATTTGCTAGAGATGGGGAATCATTAGAGAATCCACAGTATCTGGTTTGTGGTGACTCTTGTTCGGGACCAGAGAGGCTGGTCTATAGCAAAAATCGGAGGTAGCCATTGCTTGCTTAAAAATATTCACTGACTCCCCATTGCCCTTGGATTCAGGTAAACCTTCTGGTGGTTTACTAGGCTCTGCATGATTGGAATGTCCTCCTTGCTTCACAGCCACACCCCTTACATGCATTTAGCCCAGGGTGCATTCTCTAAGCTCTCACTTCACTCCTTTACTACTAGCACCCAGAACTTAAGTAGGTTTCCTCTGGTTCCTCAGTGGTGCCCCTCGTCCCCTGAAATGTTCTTCTGTATTCCTCCCCTCCTTTCTACTTTGTTAGTTGAAGTAGACTGTATTGCCTTCTTCACCTGAACCCCTTCCTGGTATGCCCTGATACTTCCTCTTTGTCAGCCACACACTGGGGTATGCACCTGCTTACGTGGTTCTTCCGTAGACCTCCCTCTGTCACTGACATTTGGCTGCAGAGATCTTTCCCAGTTCATGTGTAAATTTCTTTGGGGGCAGAATTTGCCTTGTTCATCGCATTCCTCAGCGCTTGGCATGGGGAAAACGCTCAGAAATTTGTTGAACTGGCTCCAGAGGCACGGGTGTGTGTGTACTTGTTTCTTTCTGCCATGAAGGTGCCAACACTCTCTCCAGGACCTTGTCTTCATAGAGCCACTCCCCTGCCACAACAGCAAACACTTTCTTTACCATAGTTGATGAAACAGACCAGATATGTGAATGGATACATTGTATACTTTGGGGGACCACTGCAATCAGTGTGCCCTTGCCTTCTTGCTTTGGATGATGTGGGCTACCTTGTAGCATATACCTGGGTGCTCCTGATAACATTTTATCTGAAAGAGGACAAAGTATTTTCAGGTTCTCCTTTCTAAGTGTTTCTGAGTAAGGCTTGAAGGACAAAGTAGCCCCGCTGGAAGTGTTCAGATTTGCTGCTTTGGTTTTGGTGATGGTGACAGATCATTCCAGGTGTTTCGTATGACTCTTTAATGTTGAAATGCCCCACTGGGAAACAACTCTGGCCCATTGCAGGGGGATGCATTAATGCAAATAAATACTGGTGACTTGTAGCAGTGATGGGGGAAGCATCTGAAAACAGGGTAGGGGGATTGTTGAATTCTTATGTCTGCTTGTGTCTTGCAGAGACACAAGTGTCACCACAGTGTATTTGTGTGTGTGTGTGTTTTCCTTAAATCATGCCTTGCCAAAATAATTGTGTTTACACTTCAAAATGCTAATACAAACTACCGAACTGCAGTCAGGCTGAGTAAGGAATAATAGTAATCTTTTCTGTCCCCTCTGTATACTTTTTTCCTTAGTGGGTAGGTGTTGCTTTTTGTTTTCAATCACAGTGTGGTTGTTTTCAGGTATATTATTGTCAAAGTTGGCAGAGTAAATGTTCACAGGTTCAGTATGTTCCTGCTTGGTGGTGGTTGCAATTTTTCTTGACAGAGGAACTAATCCTCTGGAAAATATTTTTAATTGTCAGGATCTTGGCGTGGCGTTAACTTGCAGATACTTCCTACTTCTCCAAGGCTGTCAAATTTTCTTATCTTTTATGGCTGTGAAATCCACAGCTGTGAAGTTTATTCCAACCCTGATACCAGTAAATTGCAAAGGTCACTTCATGTAGGTTCTCTCTTCAGGGATAAGTATTCTTTTAAAAAGGGTTAACAATATGATTGATGGTCATTTAGAATTAACCCTCCCCTTTACTTATTGTTTCTTAGATCAGACATATGGAGTGCAATGTAATGATTACAGTTCATTACAATACTTATTTGTTTTTTTGCTGGGAGATTTTCTGGTCTCCGTCTCTGCCCCCGCCTTTGTTTGTTCAGTAAGGTACAAAATGGCATGTAATAAATAAAATAAATATAGCCTCAAAGAAGCAGGATTCAGCCGTCAAGTGCTTATAATACTGTGTGCTAGATAGAAATATCCAAAAGGAATGTTAGGGCTCTCCCAGTAGCATAGCGAGGATAATACTAGACTTTCATTCAGCCTGGCACTGACCTGGTGCTGTAGGGAATACAGAGCAGAGGGAAACAGTCTTTCTCTCCAGCTTTGGGGCTTGTGCAGTGCATGCAGAAGGAACCAACACCCACATGGACGCAGGAAGGGAACCTTAGGCCGACTCCTGTAGGGGTTCCCAGGGAGGGGAATTTTACCTTGCAGCTTCCCAAATGAAGTTCATTTATCTCTGTGAATATCTTTAAGGAAAACAGTGTATCACATTCATTCGCAGTTTAATTAGCTTGTAGTTTATTTTGTAAGGCAGAGATGGGGAGAGCTGTTGCTCAATTTATGCTGAGGTGGCACCGGGAGGCTTTTGGTTTGTTTTTAATTTTCGTTTTTATGTGGTGATGATTGAAAAGAAATGTCATTGGTATTTTAATTTCATAATCTGCATCTGTCAGTACATGGAAATTATCTAGGTGGTTTTTTCCCTCTATTCCTGTTATACTCCGAGGCCCACCCATGTTTCTTTCGTGGAATAATGGTGGATAGACTGAATTTCTCAAGTTTTTAATCTGAAACTATCCAAAAGCAAAGACTTCTTGCAGTAAAATTAGAGGTACTATTTTATAGGCAATTTTGAATTCTAGTTTTTTACAAAAGCTGTGCTGATTGATGGGCTAATCTTCCATGCATCTGTTCCAGATCAATCCAGCCCTGGCGGTGCCAGGTGTGTGTCCAGAGTGATCTGGGTAATGCTCACCAGGGCATCTCAGGGCACTGAGGATCAGATGAGGCCACTTGGTACCGCAGAGCAGAGTTGGGATGTTCAGCCAGGCATAGGTCATCATTCAAAAAGTTTTCCACAGGAGGAAGGAAGAGGGTAAAAGAATGAAAGCAGCAGGGATTACGGGTGAACTAAAGAAAATTCTTAGAAATCTAATTACCTGTGTTAAACATTTCATGTGTTGCTTCTATAAGTGAACAGTTTGAGTCTTTTGTGCTATCTGCTTGTCGAGATTGATTTAGAGAGGCTAAAAGGGACAGATTTGAGAGAAAAATAATTATACCTAGAGTTTCATATAGAAAACTTGTATGCAAGCTTGACTTTTTAAAAAATTATCCTAATAGACCGGGTGCGATGGCTCACACTTGTAATCCGAGCACTTTGGGGGGGCCAAGGCGGGTGGATCTCCTGAGGTCGGGAGTTCGAGACCAGCCTGACCAACATGGAGAAACCCCTTCTCTACTAAAAATGCAAAAAATTAGCCGGGCATGTAATCCCAGCTACTCGGGAAGCTAAGGCAGGAGAATCGCTTGAACCCAGGAGGCGGAGGTTGCAGTGAGCCAAGATTGCGCCATTGCACTGCACTCTAGCCTGGGCAACAGGAGTGAAACTCCATCTCAAAAAAAAAAGAAAAAAGAAATTATCCTAATATACCAACTGAAATGATAACTTATTCTACTGAGAGATGTTTTTTATGGGGTGGAGTTCTTCACTAGACAGAGTTTATCTAAACAAAAACATTTATTGAGTCAAAACATTGTGTCTTCATTTAGTAGCCCCGCTAATCTTTGAGGAAAAAATTGACTAGGTGATTTTAATGCTTTTGTTAACCAAAGAGTATTGTTTTAAGTGTATTCTCCATAAAGTAGAGTTAGACTTTTTCAGGTTCAAATCACTACCTGGTAAGGGTTTATGTCACTTGAAAAGTATATTAACTATTTTATGCCATTTTGAACCTTGCATGCACGGAGTTTATATTGAGAAATACCTTAGGTACCCAAAGAAGAGTACCAGTGACTTTTCTTGCATTTTTTTTTTTTGTGGTAAAAACATATACAACATATAATTCACCATTTTAACCATTTGTAAGTATACAATTCAGTGGCTTTAAGTACATTCACAATGTTTTGCAAAGATCACCATTATCCATCTCCAGAACTTTTCGTCATCCCAAATGGAAACTCTGTACCCATTAAATAATAATACCCATTTTTTTTCCTCCCTGGCAAAGCTCTATTCCTAGTGACTTTTAATTTTTTTTTTTTTTTTTTTTTTAAAGAAAGACTTACTCTGGTCTACAAAAGCTGCTAGCTGCTTTTTACTGTCCTGGTCTTGAAGTTATAAATTTAGACCTTAAGTGTTGATGTCTTATTTAATTAAGTTTGTACTGCCTGTTAGCTGTCCCATATATGGTTCTTTTTCTATCACTCAGCAAATGCGCAGTGCCCTAGCCCTATGCCGAGCTCTGGCTTGGTGCCAGTAAGCCCCCAGATGCTGGATGAGGGAATAACCCATGGCGAGAGCTTGTCCTCCAGGAGGGAAGGGTCTTCCCCCCGATACCTTCCCCCCAACACCTCACAGATGATGGTTGCTTTTTATTTTTTATTTTTAATGAAATGTATGCATTTAATTTCCTTGATAGCAGTTGGAATAAACTGTGATTTTATTTTTTAAATTACTTATTTTGATACTCACAGGTGCAGTTTATTACAGGGAAAGGATGCAGGTTAAAATAGTCAAGGGAAAAAGCCTATCTGGCAGAGTCCAGGAACGTTTTTCACTGTGGAGCTTCCAGTTATCCTCTCCCCATGGAGTGTGCACAACATTACTTTCCTGGCAACAACATGTGACAATACACATGGAGTATTGCCAACCAGAGAAGTTCGGCCAAGCCTTGGGGTGCAGAGTTTTTACTGGGGCTCCATCATTGTAGACATGGTCGACCATCCACAGGGCAGATCTCAGTCTCCAGGCCCTGAGAAGGCTGTGCTGATACCACATGGCCCAAAGCACTCAGGCTAAATCACACTGTTAGGCTTTCCAGTGTGATTCAAGGCCCTCACGTAAACAAAAGACACTCTTATCAGTCATAACCTTCCAAAGGGTTAGAAATTGCCTCCAGAAAGTCAAGGGCTAAGGCCAGACCTCTTTGGGTGCAAGGTAAACCAGAGTTTTAAAAGGTTGGAAGAAAAAAGAAAGCTTATAGAATTTTTATTCACCACCATTGTCCCACTTCCAAATCTTTTTGTGTGGCTGTAATAACAGTGAATGTTTACCCAGTGCTTACTATGGGACAGGAACTATTGGAAGGGGTTTTCGTATATCCTCTCATTTAATCCTCACCGCAGTCCTATATGATCAGTACTACTGTTTATCCATAGCCATAAGCCTACAAATTTAGGCCCAGAAAGCTTGTATCACTTACCTGAGGTCCCATGGCTATCAGATGAGACTGGGATTTAAGCCCAGGTCTGACCTCAGAGCTTCTACAGTCTGCGGGAAGATGGCATATAAATTAATTTAGGGACAGGCCTTTTTGTTTGGTCGGTTGTCTTTGAGACAGGGTCTTGCTGTGTCACACAGGCTGCAGCGCAGTGGTGTCATTATAGTTCACTACAGCCTCAACCTCTTGAGCTCAGGTGATCCTCCCACCTCAGCCTCCGGAGTAGTGGGGACTACAGATATGTGCCACCACTCCTGCGTCATTATTATTATTTTTTGTAGAGGGTCTTACTATGTTACCCAGGCTAGTCTTGAACTCTAGGGCTCAAGCAATCCTTTCACTTTGGCCTCCCAAAGTGCTGGGATTACAGGCATAAGATACCATGCCCAGCGCAGGAACAGTTTTTTCTTCGTCTCGTTGTGGGCATTTTCCTATCAGAAGTTCCTATACAGTTCTGTTCTGTTAGGATAGTCAGGACTGCCCCATTACCACAGCAAATTCCCAGGATGCTGGGCCTAAGGGAGTGTTGCCAGGGTAGCAAACTACCTGTCTTGGAAAAGAAATAACAACAGAGAAGGGTGCCTTCAGCTCATGGGGGACAGTCTGTGCTCCCCTTTCTGGCTCAGTTGCCCTCCAGTTGGGCCTTGGTCTACTCCACTTCTGCACCCTGTTTAGCGTACCCCAGGATATTGCCACCTCTTCACATGGCATAGCCTTATGGATTCCCGCCCTGCCCCCCCACCCCCATCCGAGCCTGGACTCAGTTCCTTCCTTTGCATTTATGTTACAATCTCTACTTAAAAATAGTCTGATGAGCACAGTGCAAGTGGGTTTTTAAATTTTCTTCAACAAACACGAGTGTCTGCTGTATGCCAGGCAGTGTGCCTGTATATAACCACTGGGATGATATTGTGCTGGTGGCATTGGTGGTGGGCCCCTGATTCAATCCAGGAGTGGAAGCAGAGTCAGAGAGCGCAGGTTCTGGAATGAGGAGGTTTCTTAGTCACGATCTAAAGGATAAATCGAAGTTAATTCAAAAGAAGCAGGGGCTGAGTAATGGTTGGACAAGGCACTCCTCCCACACCCAGACAGAACCTGAATGCCCAGAGAAAAATGAGGATGAGAGGAGAGCAGTGCCCAGCTGGGCAACTCTGGGCTCTGCGCCTGGATTCCCTTCAGGAGCTCACTACAGAAGGGCGGGGGAACAGTAAGAGCATTTCTGCCTCTTGGAAATCCACTCTGGCTACTTAGTGCAGATGTTTATTTGTGTCTTTTTAATGAAATACTTGAAGGCAGGTCTTTTGTCATTTATTATCAGTAGGATGACCCATCTTATTCCATGATAACAGTTGCCACATATTGCAGCCTTGTGGTGTTTCTGGGTACACTTCTCAACACTTTACCTTTAGGGACTCATTGACTCCTCAGCACAACCCTTTGTGATCTCAGTGTCACAGATGAAAGACATGAGGCACGGGGAGTCCCGGCAACCCCTTGAAGATTGCAGGAAGCAGTAGAGCAGGGATTGAACACAGCAGTCGGACGGTACCTTGCATGGTGACTGCCGTGTAAAGACTCTGCCATTTGAAGGGTCGTTAGTGTTTTCCATAAGCTTAACACAGCTGTTCAATAAAGTTTGTGGAATGGATTTTGGGAAGTGCGCACTTTTCTTCTTTGTAAACTCTTCAGTGGAGAACCATATACTTACTGTAAAGTGTACAAATTTTGAATGCACAAATTTATCGAACAGTGCTCATTGTATGTATGTATGTATTTATTTGTTTTAGACAAAGTCTCACGCTTTCACCCAGGCTGGAGTGCAGTGGGGCGATCTTGGCTCACTGCAACCTTTGCCTCCTGGGCTCAAAGCCATCTTCCCACCTCAGCCTCCCGAATTGCTGAGACCACAGGCGTGTACCACCATGCCCGCTGTTTTTTTCTTGGATTTTTTTTTTGTAGAGACACGGTTTCACTGTGTTGTCCAGGCTGATCTCTAGCTCCCAGGCTCAAGCGATACTCCCACCTCAGCTTCCCAAAATGCTGGGATTATAGGCATAAGCCACCATACCCGGCTGCTCTGTGAATTTAAAAATGAAATCACTGGTGTAACCACCACCCTGCTTAGGATACATGCAATTGTCAACACCCCTGACACTGTCATGTGCAACTCTGTTCCAGTCAGTACCCCCCAAAAAAGTAACCCTTTTCTGACTTAATATATTTAATAGATTTGTTTTGCTAGTGTTTGAACTTCATGTAAGTGGAATTATACAGAACGTATTTTATGTATATGGATTCTTTGGTTATCCTAGTTCCTTCACTAATATTAAACAGTATCCATGCAGTTGCATATAGAGGTAGTTCTTTTTTATTGCTGTGCAACGGTCTGCATAAGTATCTGTGAAATTATTTGCAGTTTTAGAGTCAGCTTCCTGGGTGGCCCCACCCCCTTCCCTCAGTATTGGTGCTGGGCAGCAGGATGACATGAAAGGAGTGTGGCACAGCAGAGGACATACAGGCCCTACAGGACTTATGTGCATATTAATTGAGGTTCTAGCTACCCTACTAGCTAAGTTATATTGCATTTAGGGCCTTTGAGCCTTGGTTATTTACCTGGTAAGAGACTGTAGAGTTAACACAAATCTTGTTCCCATCCCACAGTTATGAAGATCAAATGAGATGATACACAGAGGAAAGTTTTGGGGTAATGTGTGACTTATTCCTGTAGAAAATGATATTAAATATTATTAGTACTTCTCCGCCCCCTTCTATTGTCCTCCAAAATACATTTCAAAATCAGTCCTGCTCTAGATAATCCTACAAGATGATGATAGAAAAATAACCTCTTGAAAGCTGAGCGGGGGTGGTTGAGGCAGCACCAAGCTCCCTGTGCACCGTAGGCTGGGGAGCCTCGCAACCTCGCAACCGTCGGTGTTTCTCTGGTGCTTGGGGATGCCTGGGAACTGAGCGGGTATCTGAGTGTTTGGGGAGCCAGGATTATACCAGTCTGTGTGACTGTGTAAAAGTAACAGGACTGCAGGAGGTAAACACACTTCCTAAAAGATCTGGTTTTTTTCCCTGTAGGTCAGTTACAGAGCTCTTTCCATTGTGTTTTTGAAAAAGTACACGTTTTCTGACTAACGTACTGTCGGCAGACAGAAGACTGTCAAAGCTGGCCTCTCTGATTGAGACTTTTGACCTTCTTTCATGGGGGTACGGGTTCTAGAAGGTGGACTTTGAGGGGCAACGCCCTAGTGCCACTTCTCCTTAGCTGCTTGTTTAAAGAACAGAAACCAAACCGTGAATCTTTGAAATGGACTGACTTTGCAGGATTGCAGTAACCAAATGATGGAAGGACAGCCCCTGGTGATGGGCCAGGGTGGTCTGTGGGAGGCAGCAGTATTCTCTGCCAGGGACTCCTCAAGTGACCTCTTTTCTTTGCTGCCGCTGGATTGCTCTCTAGCCTGCGGACTTTTTGAAGGTTAAGGAGCATGCTTTTCCCCAAACTATTAATATTTTAGTTGTATTGACTTTTGGGATGATAAGAGAGGGCAAGGAGGATATTTTATCTGATTGAGGGACTCTGCTTGCATTGTAAATAAACAAGTTAAAGTAAGCTCACGACTGCCCTTCCCTCTTTTGCTGTTGTCTGTCCACCAGAGTTGTGGGGGCTCTAGCCAAAACTATTGGAGCCTTTTGGTTTCTCTGCCTCCCTCTCTGCTACTTGCCTGAACACCTCGTTGAACTCTTTTTTCAGGTAAGGAAGATTAGTGGTAATGACAGTCATCCCTTCCGTGGTTGGTTCTTACTTGGCCCAGAGCCTTGTAGCTCTGGGTGATTGCTGCCTGACAGTGATGTGTAAAGGGAACTGGGATTCGCTTGTTGGGCCACAAATGGAAACCGGTAGGCTTTACTGCTTTTCATAAGTACAGTGTGTTCTTTCCCCAGTTCTCAAAGTCTTCTATAGGTTCTATTGCTTTTGTTTTTATGCTTCTTTATTTTATATGTTGCAAATTAGCATTCTGTATTAGACTGTGTGAATTTTCCCTCCTTTCAATTTTATTCATTAACTGCTTTCTGATTTTCCCACCCTAGGGTGCTTTGGCAGAACGTGGAATAACGGAAAGCAACTTGGAAACCAAGTAGGAGTACCAGTTAGCAAGTAAAAATGCAGGATGCACAACTGTATGTTAATTAGAAATAAACAATGAATTATTTTTTAGTATACATATGTCCCACATGTTGCATGGCACCTATATATACTAGAAAGTTATTTGTTGTTTATCTGAAATTCGAATTTAACCAGGCCTCTTGTATTTTATCTGGTAGTCCTAAAACCTAGAGGACCTGTGTTTAAAAATCTGTTTGCCCCTTCCTTGCTGTGTGAACCTGGGGCAATTTAGCTGACCTCTAAGCCATCTTGCCCTCTTCTCTAAAAAGCGATCATAGTATGTTAGCTCTCCAGTTCTGGGGATAAATGATGTGACTTAGGAAAGCTTTCAGGGTGCATTCAGCACGGTTCTTCCTTTTCCTTCTCAATTCAATGATTATAGAGTTGCTTCTTGCCCATTTCTTCCCTTTTCCGTTTTCCTCCCCCACAAGCCTGAGACCAGGTTGCTGTCTGGGAAGAAGCCGACATGGCATCGCCTCCTTTGCGGGGCTCTTTGGAGTCTTCTCAGGATGGTGCCTCCACTTCTTCCTCAGCGGCTCTCAGTTTGCTTTCACATTTCCTGTGCTTCCACACCAGCTTCCTAGTTTCCTCCTCTCTGAAAGTCATTATTAACTGGATGTCTCAGGTGTCTGCCTTTACTTGGCCACATGTTACCAAACCCCTTGTTTTATGTCTCCTTTCCTCGTCAGCCTGCAGTGGTACTGGGAGAACTGGGCCTCTATGCCTCGCCTTCTCTGCAGGACGAGACATCAGTCATGTCTTTTTTCACGAGCCACAGCTTCCTGAGAAAAGTGTGTTTAGAATTCAGGGTTTGCAAAAGGGCAGCTTGCATTTGGCCCACAGGTGAGGGGTTTGGCTCTAGAGTTGTGAAAGACCTTCCGAAGAAAAGGCCTGAGCAAGGGCACACCTTCTACTCTGTTGCAGGCATCACCTCCCTCTGTTGCTTTTCTTTTCTCTCTCTCTCTCTCTCTTTTTCTTTTCTTTTCTTTTTTTTTTTTTTGAGACGGAGTCTGGCTCTGTCACCCAGGCTGGAGTGCAGTGGCACGATCTCTGCTCACTGATACCTCCACCTCCCAGGTTCAAGCGATTCTCCTGCCTCAGCCTTCTGACTAGCTGGGATTACAGGCACCCCACACCAAGCCCAGCTAATTTTTTGTATTTTTAGTAGAGATGGGGTTTCACCATGTTGGTCAAGCTGGTTTCGAACTCCTGACCTGAAGTGATCCACTCGCCTCAGTCTCCCAAAGTGCTGGGATTACAGGTGTGAGCCACTGCACCCGGCCCCTCTGTTGCTTTTCACCTCTGCAGCTTCACATACTAATTTACTTCCCACTCTGATGGCAGTTGAGTTTGAGACCCTTGAAGTATGCCGTCGATAATGAATGACTAAGACCAATGTGCACTACCTTGATGTAGCCCTTGAAACAAAACCACAGGGCCAGGGAGAGAACAGGAGTGCAGAGAAGTTAACTTGCCAGGGTCATTCATCTGGTAGGTGGTGGGGGTAGGATCTGTCAGCCCGGCTTGGGAGCCTCTCTTCTTACCACACTACATTGTATTTCTAAGACCACTTGCAGCAGTAAGGGTTCATGAAATTCCTTGTAGGAGTTTGGAATATAGCACTGTTTTGTTGTTGCTGCTGCTGTTTGTCTTAAAATTCGTAATACAAATCTTTGCCCTATAGCCTGGGCAGTTGCATTAATTCTTGGGTGTCAAATCCTTATCAATTTCCTGTCAAAAGAATCCTCCTTCTGTCCCTGAAAGGTGTTTCCAGGAGTCTTCTCTTCTTGTGGCCTTCCTCCTTAACTTGTGTAGATTGAGGCACCCATGCATTCATTGAACCCAACATTTTTCATGTACATCCTAAGTGCTAACCATGTGCTTGAGATGTCCTTTTAAGATAGCAAGGCAGGGTATAAACAATAACTGAGGGCCCTGCCTTAGGCTCCTGTCTTCCGAAGCCCAGGAAGACCTTGTGCCTTCCATGAAGGAGCTCAGAGTCTTTTGGAGAGTTGTGGGAAGGCAGTGTCCTCATGGTGAGTGAAGGAAGATGGCTAATTTATCAGTTAGTGTTCACACAGGAAAACAAACCATGTGGAATTGAGAGGGAAGAATGTAATTCAGAGATTGGTCATCCAAGTGATAGAGTTCCTGAGAAGCTGAAGTGGGGTGGGTGATGAGACAACCCAGGGATAAGCAGGAGCAGAACGCTGCTCCCACAACTCCTCTGGAGGATAAAGGGAAGAGGTAGTGTTATCAGAGCGCAGGGGCTGCGGTCACCAAGAAGAAGTTGGAACCGCAGTGGGCCTTGAGATGTGGGTGCTGCCCAAGATGGAGAAAGGGGAGAAATGCCCCAGGTTCTCCTTTCCGTCTTCCCATCTCTCGCTAGTGCCTCTTATTGACTGCATCTCATTGGCTGACTTTGGGAACTGGGAGATGCAGCCTGCAGAGGTCACCTGTACCTTGCAGAGCAGGAGAGAAGGGTAGTGAGGCATCTTGGGCCAGACAGACCCAGGGCTGGCCCAGGAAGAAATGAATGAATATGGAACTCTGTTTGGCCTGGACAGCTGTTGAGTACTTTGTAGACAGCAGAAGGTTGGAAGACTCAAAGGTTTTTATTCCCTCAGGAAAATGTGAGTAAAGGGCATTCCAGAGAGAAGGATCAGCGTGGACGAAGGCATGGCACCTTGAAGCAGCAGGCTCACTTGTAGCATCCCATGCAGCCCAGAATGGCTGGATATTTGGGTCTTTCCTATCCATCCTCCTTCTGTCTCAGAAGCCCCTCCCATAGAATGCTTTCTCACGTGTCCCTGTTGTCATTTGTCATTTATGGCTGATGCACATTTTCCTGCAGGGAATGCCAGATGGGAAGCTCTGCACCTGAATATCTTCCAGGCCAGCTGCTTCTGACACAGAGCTTGCACCATGTAGCCAGTGGGGAGCATCTTGGGATGCCTCAGTAGCCCTAGAAAGGAATTCATGAGCAGTGCCAGTCAGTTTTGATGGGTGAAGCGTGCATGGGTCCCTTGATATTCAAGGGCCCCAACTCTGATGAGGATGCTCATACCCTGGGAAGAGAAATGGCTGTCCATGTTAGTGACTTAGAGGCCTTATCTCTTGGCCCTGCAAGTCTGGCATGCAATCAGACTGTGAGAATACTTTTCTCACATTTCCCTGCTGTGAAATTTATTTTTATGATGATAGTGAATTTTGTTTAAGCTTATTCTATTATGGAAATTTTCAAGCATATACAAAAGTAGAGTGAATCCACAAACCAACTTCACCAATTATTGACACATAGTCTTGAAATAGTTTCACCATAAATGGTTCAGTTTGCCTCTCTGATAAGGACTTTATAACCACCATACCATTATCGTACCAGACAAAAATAGCAGTTTTTCCCCTGGGAAATTAGTGTTTGAAAGGTAAACATCACAGGCTTTTCTGTGATCAAGGTATTATCCTTGCCTCCCCTTTGCTATTAAGCCCTGTGCCCTTGGGCTGCTGGCCCTAGCTCTAACCTTCCTCCCTAAAGCTGTTGGCAGGCTCGGAGACCTTTTACCTGCTGCCCTGTTTCCTGGTCCCCAGCTTCTGAGCATCCCAGTGTTGCTGGTTCTGCCCTCAGAAGGTATGCAGACTGGCTTCCCAGCCCCCATGACGAAGCAGCGGGACTTTTAGGTCACCACTTCACCTGTGTGAAGCAGACCTGGCTTTTGTGGCTCTACGGTAAGGAAATCTGAATGAGGCATCCTGTGCAGCCTTCCCTGGAAGCTTCTAGCTTGAGCATGACTGAGCATCTGTGGGGAGTCATGCCCTCGGAAGATGGACTGGCATCTGTGGCTTCCAGAAAGTCTGGCGCAGTGCTATGTGTGAAGCCACGCAGGGCTGGAGAGCACCAGACAGGAAGCTGTGGGCAGTATGTGCAGACACGTTTTCTGGACAGGTAGAATAACAAGCAGTGTTTGCCCAGAATCTCCAGCTCTGAAATCTGCAGCTTGGGGAGCATCTGTGGAGTGGTTTCAGCTAAATTGCTTCATTTGAGTCTCATGGCAAGTCTCTGGGAGTAGGTAGTGTGTGCCTCCTTAAAAATAAAGGATCTGGGGCTCAGGTGAAATTCTGTTAAATTATTGGCCAGGGAATAGTGCTGGTAAATGGGACAGGTGGGATTTCCAGGGAGGTGGCCTCACACCCAGGCTAGGGTTCTTTCTCCTCTGTTAGTTCCTTGGAAGAGGAGGAGGTTAAAAAGGGGGTCTGATAGTTCAGCACTTACAAGCAAAGGGAATTCAATTCCAAAATTTCTAAGAAATTCCAATGTTGCTTTTGACTCAGCAACAAAATTTGGGAACCACTAGTCTATACATTTGTAAGTACATATAATAATTTCCCCTGAGGTTTGAAATAATGCCTCATTTGAAAAATATTTTCAATTGAATTATTTTGAATAGGAAAGACGTCACTTGGTATTTGGTCCCCTTCCCTTTAACACAAAAGGTGGTGTGTACGATACTCTATTCCGTGCTGCCCTTCCCCCTGCCATTTAATTATACTTTGGAGACTTTTTTCTGTCTTTTTTTTTTAATGGTTGCATGGTAAGCCGTTGTGTGTATATCTCTCACCATTGTGCACTTAATTTGTTTTCAGTCTTTTGTCTCACAATGTCACAGTCACCTTGAACACAGGTCATTGTATCTGTGGGTGAGTGTATCAGAGGGGATAATTCCTAGCCACTGTCTTCAACCATTTCCTTATATTGACTCACTCCTTGCATCAGTCTGTGAAGTAGCCAGTAGCATATTATCCTTGTTTTACAGACAGGAAACTGAGACTCAGAGAGGGTTGGGACCTGCCTAAAGTCATACCCCAGAGAGTAGGAGAGCCAGAATTGACACGTAGCTAAGCAAGCTGATTCTAGAGGAATTCCCTCACTTTTTGATGCTGCCTTTCTTGGTAAATTCACAGAAGTGACATTGTTGTGTCGAATGCCCTATATACGTGAAATTTGAATAGATGTTGCTTGTACAATTTGCACTTCCATAAGTAGGATATGAGAGAGATGTGGCCCCATACTGCACTGTCAGAGGGTTTTCTCAAACTGGATTTTGTTAGTCTGGTAAATGGACAGTGACATATTAGTACAGTCTTTGCATTTCTCTCAAGGGGGTGGATAAGCATCATTTCTCATGTTTATGAGAGCCATTTGTATTCTTTTTCTGTACCTGCATAGTTGATATCCTTTCTTGTTTGTGTTTGGGGACCTTGGTCTTTCTCTTACCCATTTTTCTTAGCATTCTGTGTCACACAGTGACTTGCTCTTTTTTTCAATTTTGAGTTGCAAAAAAATTTCCCACCTGTCAATTGTCTTTTGACTTGGCTTTCAGTGTTTTTTGGCCACAGTGAAGTTTTTTTTATGGTTTCTTGATGTCATTTATAATCTACAGGAAATATTGCTAACATTTTATGGTAAAACCTTTCTGTATATTTACTTCTTTGGAAAAAAGTAGGACAGACTACTTTTGTGTTTTCGTTTAAATGATAGTGCATTTAAGACAGATTCAGAAGAGTGCATAGAAGTAGTGATGCCAGATATTCTTTTAAATTGCATAAACCACTTGAACTCACAACTGTACATTAGATACATCTCCTGGTGTCTTTTTTCCTCATCCTTCTCTGTATAACACTTTATATTTCATATAAGATCTTGAATTAGGATAATTTCTTCTGACTAATTGATCAATTACCGAGTTGTTTATTTTGGATACTATTATAGCCGCCTTCTTCCTCCAGAGGCTGCTGCTTAACTGAATTCAAGTGTAATTGGCATTATTTTTCTATCCTGGTCAGTTTCGGGCTTGTTTATCTGGTGGTTTTATTTTACTCTGCAGTATTTTCCATTTCCCTTGCTTAAAGATAGATTTAAAGCTGTGGACCTTAAATGTAATCTTCTTTCATATTGGCCAATCTTCTTTGTTCATCTCACAGATATTACAAATAGCATACATATTACAAACCTTCTTTGTTCATTATACAAATATTTCTGAGGTTATTCGGTATATAAGCCTGTTCTGTGCGTTGTGCTAAGAAGTTTTGAGACAGTTCCTGCCTCTGGCAGATGATATTCTAGTTGGGGGGTGTGGCGGGGGAGGGGTGGGTGGAAATAGACATCAGACAACTGATTTCACGTTACAGAATTGAAACTGTGATATATCCTTCAAAAGATGTGTTTCTCGGAGGATATGATGGGGGGAACCAGAGCAGTTTAAGGCAGCCAATGGAGCTTCCCTGAAGTGACATGTGGGCTGTAATCCCCTGTATATCTTTTTTAGAGTTAACCATAAAGAGAATTGGTAAAGGAATGTTCTGGGCCGAGGGAAGAGGCTATGCAAAAAATCTGAGAGCGACAGAATTGCAGGGCAGGTTTGAGGAACTGAAAGACCAGTTGTGGTCAGAGTGAGATTGGGATGTGGCCTGAAGCTGGAAGTAGGTGTGGCTAGGTCTGACAGGGCTCTCAGTCCTGAATCTTGAATTGGACCTGCATTAGACCAGTCTTGAATTGGACTTGAATTATTCCTTGAATTTAATTTAAGGGATAATGTTGGCATATGTACGTTTAAATTAGGAATAGGTTTTTAAATTCTGGGGACCATGCTGATCTAGAACTTTCTTTAGTTGAATAAATTTGACCTGCAAAAATGGTACTTCAATCCATTCTCTTGAAGTTTTTCATTAAGATGTGTTTTTGCCAATAGCCTTAGTGTTTTAAAATCTAGATGTGGCAAAATAATTTACTGCTTGTTAAGCAAACTTCCCGACATGGCCGGAGGATTGAAGAAAGAATGAAGATGGAAGGATTGTAGCTACAACAAATGTATCCAAGCTGGGTTTCTCTCTTCCTTCCCCTGATTCACACGTGTTCTCTGTCCTTTTTTTTTTTTTTTTTTTTTTTGTTGTTGTTGTTGTTGAGACGGAGTCTTGCTCTGTTGCCCAGGCTGCAGAGCAGTGGCAGGATCTCAACTCACTGTAACCCCCATCTCCCAGGTTCAAGCAGTTCTCCTGCCTCAGCCCCCTGAGTAGCTGGGACTACAGGCGCCCACCACCACGCCTGGCTAATTTTTGTATTTTTAGTAGAGACAGGGTTTCACCGTGTTGGCCAGGATGGTCTCAAATTCCTGACCTCAAGTGATCTGCCCACCTCGGCCTCCTGAAGTGCTGGGATTATAGGCATGACCCACTGCACCTGGCCATCTTATGCCTTAAGTGTTTTTCTGGATACATATTATGCAAATGCAATTGTGTGCCTATATTGTCCTCTTAAAAGATACCCAGAAATGGGAGCATATTGTACATGCTGTTCTGTATCTTGATTTTTTTTTCCACTTTACACATCTCATGAGTTTATCCCCATCACTGAGTATAGAATTGCCCCATTCTTTTCAAGGGCTTGCTGTAAAGTATTCTGGGAAATGGGAGTACTCTTTTTAACTCTTCTTCTGTTAATTGTTTTCAGTCTCTTTCTTTCTATAAAGCAAGTCGCAGGAAACATTCTTTTAAAATTTTTTAACAAGTCGTAGCAATGGTTTTTATTATCTGTAGGATAATCTAGGAGTAGAATTACCAGTTTTTAGAGTATGTGCTTTTGAAATTTTGTTTGTATTCACTTGGGCAGCAGTAAGTCATCTTTTGTTTATTGTCGTCACTCTCTCGACCTGAAATCCTTTTTTCTTTTTGTATTCTTGCCTTCTTTTTTTGGTCCTGTAGGAGGGAACATCTTATTTTTGTATTTGTTTTGAAGGGGTTGCTTTTACTTAGAACAAATTGCCATGTTACTTACCTTTATTTTTTTCCTGAAACTTAGTCAACTTTCTTAACATTAAACTCCTCTTTTGCTTAAATGCCTCAGAAGTAAGTGAGAGAACAAAGATAAAATGGCTTTTAGTACCAAATGCCCTTCTTAGTAAGAATCTGCAGATTGGTTGATGTTGGGAGTTTAAAACTGTTTTTGGAGCCCATTAAAGACATGTCTCCTGTTTGTATGGATCACCGTCTCAAGTCACATAAGAAGGGTGGTGGTCTTTGTAAAAATGCTAGAAAATGTTGGGAAATTTGTTCAAAGTTTGGGGCTTTCTGTCAAACGTGAGGGTTTTGAACTCTGACAACAATACATTAAACTTTATCCAGTTTATACTGCATACAGTTTCTTAAAGCAGGCTCTATCCTGATCACCATCAGTATATGTGATAGGGATCTTAGCCCTCTGTTCTCAAATACAGTTTAGGGAGTTTTGGAGGAAAGTGCGTTTCCTCATTAAATAATCAGTTGAGTTGACTCCAATTTGTGTACGTCAAACCAACAGAAAGAACATAAACTTTTAATATTATGGTCCAGTTGGATAGGATTTATAATTTTGAGTAACCTTCCAGTAAAACTTTTTAATTCATTAAGTTTTTCCCTGTATTCAGCCTGTGCTGACATAGGTTCAGCTGATAGAATTCGAAAGAGCAAAGAGAAGAAAAAGGAAAGTCTAGATTTCTAAATGCAGAGCAAGAGGGAGATGATGGCTCCCATGAAAGGTATTAGCATTGCTTCTAATATCACTTGTGATAGTTGGCTCATCAGGGACATCTGAGTACATCTTAGTTTTTGATTCTGCAATACACTTTGCAAGGTATTGATACCATCATTTCACTTGGAAGTCTTAAAAGGGAGAGTTTATTTCCTTTCCTTGTTCCCTGTCCTATAGCTTCCAGTATCACATTTCACTCATTTCTATACTTTAGTCCTTTGCATAACTGACAGTGTTATCTGCTTATTGCAAAGATACATGGTATTTAACTCAAAGACTAAGACTCAGAGTCCATTGATGGAACAGAGACTGGAGAGACCCCAGTGGGCATTGGACCCAGTTGATAGGACCCTTCCAGGTCCCTGGGACTCATAGTGTTTTGGGGGTACGAATATATCATTTTTTTCTTTTTCCTACGATTTAAAGTTTTTTTTTTTTTTTCAGTTAAAGTCAATCAATATGGTACATACCCTTACACCCCTCACCTAATTCTACTAATTTTTCTTTTCTTTTTTTTTTTTTTTTTTTTTTTTTTTTGAGACAGCGTCTTGCTCTCTCACCCAGGCTGGAGTACAGTGGCGCGGTCTCAGCTCACTGCAACCTCCACCTCCCGGGTTCAAGGGATTCTCCTGCCTCAGCCTCCTGAGTAGCTGGGATTACAGGCGCATGCCACCATGCCCGCCTGATTTTTTGTGTTTTTAGTAGAGGCGGGGTTTCACCATGTTACCCAGGATGGTTTCGATCTCCTGACCTCATGATCCACTTGCCTCAGCCTCCCAAAGTGTTGGGATTACAGGCGTGAGCCACCATGCCTGGCCAGTTTCACTAATTTTTAAGGTTACCACTTCCATGTCACCACTTCTCCCTGGCTTTCCTTTCCTTCTCCCCGGCTTTCGTTCTCCCTCCCTCTCCTTCCCTCTCTGTTTCTGTTCCCTTTTGCCCAACCATCCGAAAGCAGGTTTTGGATATAAGAGCACTTCATTCGTAAGTATTCAGTGTGCCCCTCCCAAGGACAGGGACGTGGAGTGAGGATGTTTTTGAGGTTACATCTACCCTATCACACATTGTCCCCTTCATGGGGACTCCCACAAGAAAATTGTTTTCTTTGGTCTTAATACCAAGTAGAGCTCCTCAGTTTTGGGGCAACAAAAACTGCTCGGCAGCCAGGATGTTCAGCAAAGTTTTCAAAATGCATACTACCTGTTAATTAGCATGTGTGTAATTTCAACTTTTGGCTTCGTTTGAATATTGGACTTTTTTCCTCCTCTGGCCATCCATGCCTCCTCTCCCTTTAAAATCTTACACCTTTATGCAGAGAACCCCCCAGTGAATTTTAGAATGAATTGATGTATAAAAATTAGCCCAAAATGAATCTGAAATTTTCCTAGGCCCTCAACTGATCCCTCAGAGGAAAGGGGTGTAAATTGTCTCACCTCATTATGCCCCTTCTGGGACACCAAGATAAAGAAGGTGGAATTTCCCCCATGTAAAGCCCCAGTAGTTTCTTTTTTTCTTATGAATGTGCTGCCGGGATGTTCATCTTAAAACCATTCTTAAGTCTTACAGGACACATCACACTCTGGCTCACACCTACTTCTCAGGGATTGCCCTGGACCTCTCATTCTCTGGGCTGGGGTTGCTGTCAGTATCGGGGCCCAGCAACAGTGGTGAGTGGTAGGAAGTGAACACACTTCATGGTGACATCTGTGATAACACAGTGAAAACAGTAGATAAGGTATTGGTTGAAGATGGCTGTGATGGTGGATTTAGTCAGAAGGCACATGGCTGAGGAGACTGTTGGGACCTGCTGGGCGGGACTGAAGGGCTTTGGTTGGGGAAGGAGGAGATAAAGGGAGTGCAGCAGGGGCCGGGGCAGATGACGCCGTGCTCTGCCAGATTATAGAAAGGTGGTTATCTGTGATCATGTCAGAACTGATCGTTCCTTCCCGAGTTGCACAGAGGTAGCACTGGGCAGAGACTGGACAGCAGGACATCAGTGGTTTGAACCACCATCCTCTGTGCACCAGGCCCAATACAAGCAGTAACTCACATAACTCTCAAAAGGAGCCTGTGAGTATAAGAGTTACCCTCATTTACAGATGGAAGATGTGTCTCAGAGAGGTTAAGGAACTGGCCTAAATAGAGGACGTATGCCACTGTCAGAGCCTTAGTTAAGTGGAGGCTGCTCTGTGACATGCTACCGCTCTATCTTTTCCTTTTAAAAACTTTTTTTGGAGTATAACTTATACACATATGGTAAGTGTACAGTTTGATTAATTTTCACAGATTGAAGGCACATGTGTAACTTGCACCCAGATCAGAAACAGAATATTACTAATACCTGGACCCCACTGTGCCCCCTTCCAGCCATTATCCCTCCAAGAGTAGCCACTGTGCGGAGTTTGAACTCTGCTTAACTGGAATTAGACAGTGCGTACTCTTTAAGTGTTTAATGTCTTTCTCCCAGCATTATGTCTGTGGGATTTATCTATATTGTTGGTCTCTTCCCGTCTGCGATTGGGTCTTAGAACCTAGAGTGTCCAGAAAAACCGCTTGTTACTATAGGGCTGTAAAATCCCCTGAGTGTACAGTCGGTATTTTCAGAACTTGTAAAATTGGAAAACGTGGTCCTATTGGTGTCATCGTGGTTTGCCATGCTTTGAGCATTAGAAGAAAAAGCTACCTGGTTTTCAGAGTTCTTGGTATAGAGGATTCTCTGTATATTAAGAAGGAAATGTCTTCAGTATTTCTTGAAGAATGGATTAAAAATCTTTTTTTTTTTTTTTTTTTTTTTTTTTTTTTTTTGAGACGGAGTCTCCCTCTGTGGCGCAGGCTGGAGTGCAGTGGCCGGATCTCAGCTCACTGCAAGCTCTGACTCCCGGGTTTACGCCATTCTCCTGCCTCAGCCTCCCGAGTAGCTGGGACCACAGGCACCCGCCACCTCGCCCGGCTAGTTTTTTGTATTTTTTAGTAGAGATGGGGTTTCACCATATTAGCCAGGATGGTCTCGATCTCCTGACCTCGTGATCCACCCGTCTCGGCCTCCCAAAGTGCTGGGATTACAGGCTTGAGCCACCGCGCCCGGCCTGGATTAAAAATCTTGATGCACTCAGAGTCTCTGCCAGAGACATTTTGTCTTACAGATGTAGCATGCTTCTATGCAATAGCTAGGATCCTGAAAAGTTTATTTGCAAATGAAGTTAAATTCGGTTTTATCAAAATGTAAGTGTATGAGGGAGCCTGATGGTGAAAGAAAAGGGAAATTGGTAAAATGATGAATCATTTGTGCCCTCAGACAGAGACTTCTAGGAACATATTGAACAAACTTGGGTTTATTGTTCATTGCATTGAGGGGAAAACACATTAAAGAAAGGAAAGGGGTATTAGAAAGCACCTATTGGGAACTTTGGGCTTTGGTTGGGTAATATTGGGAAGGGTTGGTGGCGGCAGGGAAGCAAAGGTTCCTTTCAGATTGGGTGTTTTCAGAAAGTGGGAGCGATTCTGTGGTTGGGTGTTTTCAGAAAGTGGGAGCGATTCTGTGATTGGGTGTTTTCAGAAAGTGGGAGCGATTCTGTGATTGGGTATCTCAGTACCTTTAGGGAAGGCAGATTAGAGCCAGGCTACAGCCGTAATTGGTAAAGAAGTGGTGGTTACTCAATTTTGCCGAGAATGGGGTATGTTTGTATTTTGTGGGTTTCACAGTGATCTTGTTTTGTCTCACTTTGTCATTGTCTCAGAGTGACCTTGTTTGGTGTAGATGTTTAATGAGATTGCTTGTGTCCTTCCTATAGTAGAATGATGTGAGTTAGCTGTGTCAGACTAGTTTGTAATAATGATGTCTAGCTGTGAGTATCTGATTAACTCCTGGATACTTAATTTGTTTCTCAAGAAAAATTTCTAGACTCTTGTTTTTCATAAATCTATAGTTTATAATATGGGTGTTCTTTAAAATGGGATTGAACTTCAGTAACTTCTTATTCTTTAAGATACTAAGTAACAGGAAGTATATTTAGAACATTACCCTTTAGATCCTTGTTTTCAGGCTTCTTAAGTGACTGGGGTTGCCTTGCGTGGACTGATTTTGAAGGTTTTAGGTAATCTTTGTCAAGTCATGTAGACCTTTGGCAATTGTGTAGTTGCACTTGACCGTTTACTCCTTACCTGTTGAGTGAGGATGATTTTTTTTTTTTTTTTTTTTTTTTTGAGACGGAGTCTCGCTCTGTCGCCCAGGCTGGAGTGCAGTGGCCGGATCTCAGCTCACTGCAAGCTCCACCTCCCGGGTTCACGCCATTCTCCTGCCTCAGCCTCCCGAGTAGCTGGGACTACAGGCGCCCGCCACCTCGCCCGGCTAAGTTTTTGTATCTTTTAGTAGAGACGGGGTTTCACTGGGTTAGCCAGGATGGTCTCGATCTCCTGACCTCGTGATCCGCCCGTCTCGGCCTCCCAAAGTGCTGGGATTACAGGCTTGAGCCACCGCGCCCGGCCCGAGTGAGGATGATTTTAACAGTGACCCAAATTTCTTAATGGTCCCTTGTGAAGTAATTGTTGGATCTCTCAGTGAGATGATAACTGCTTATTTATACTATACCTACTTCCCAAGTGGATTTGAGGTGGCCAAGAAGATATCCCTTCCCTCCAAGCACACAAACTGCATCTTTTCCTTTCCTTTCCCTTATGGCTTGGCCTAAATGAATAGTCACAATTGTTAAATAATTCCTTGCCTATGAAAAAAATTTTTCTGAAAGGGGGCTCTTCATCCAAAAAAAACTTCATTGGGATGCCTCATGGAGGCACTGAAATCTCTCATTATGACTCTTTTTAAAGCAGGGCGTGAGTAGAAGACTTGATACTTCGGCGAACCCAATGGTGTGATTGATTGTGAAGGGGTAGGGGTTGGTGTGTCACATTCTGGGTCACCTTAGACTCCTGAATCTTCTCACATGGATTGGGATGTGACTTGATCAGAACATACTTTTCTAATTTTCTTGTCTAACAGAGCATTTAACCTTCTGATTTCTAGCACCCCTGTTTTGCTACATAGCCTTATCCGTAAACTGCAGCTGTGAATGCCTTCTCATTTGGTTTCATGGGAGGGACAGATTGTGAAACTGGCTAATATGAATGGTGAGTTTTCCCTTGCCGTATCCAGCCTGACAGTTTTCAAGAAAGGAAAGGGAAAGAAGGTGAAGAGGAGTGCTTGGATCAATGGAATCAAAACTCAGACCAATTCAAGTAGATGAAATAAGCAAGGCGGGAACTGGAAATGTAGACATTTTGCTGTCAAGTGTAGGGCTTCTTGTGCATATTTGTAATAATGACGTCTAGCTGTGAGCGTCCGATTAACTCCTGGATACTTATTTGTTTCTCAAGAAAAATTTCTAGACTCTTGTTTTTCATAAATCTATAGTTTATAACATGGGTGTTCTTAAAATAGGATTGAACTTTAGTAACTTCTTATTCCTTAAGATACTAAGGAACTGAGGTACTGTCTAATTTTGTCAAAACACAGTATATGGCCATTTATTCCATTGGAATGCTTTGAAATGGCATCTAAATTCCACAGATAGCCAAACTTAGTTGCGTACACTCTTTTTAAATTTCTATTCCTGTTAGTAAGTCTGTTTTGATTGTTATAACTCTAGGTTTTGATATCCCAAATGGCAAGTTCTGACAGTTTTTCAAAAGTGTCTTGGCTGTTATGATTTTTCCCTGCATATGTTACATCCTTGAAATCCTTGGGGATTTTACACTGGGGAGGGTTTATGTCTTTAAAATCTCCTGTTTGTCCATTTATTTAGGTTCATTTTTTATTTTAACACTTTCAAGTATTTTTGAAAACACTTTTACAGGATGTACAGGTTTTCGGTATTTCTCTCAGGTGCTTTGTTCTTGCCAATGTGAAGATTTTAAAAATTTTACTTTATCATTGTATTTAGAAGTGATTTTGTTTTGTGTTTTTGTTGTTACTTGGCTTCTGGTTACCCTGATGAACAATTATTGTTTGGTTTTCTTGCACATCGTAGGTGGATGTCTGGAGTGACAGTTCTGTGTCTCTTCCTTTCTAGCATCTCTCAATCTCTTACCACAGAATAGGGTCATACTCACATTTAACTTAACATATTCTGTTGTGTATGCCAACTAAACATGGTTTCACTGATGAACAATTATTGGTTGGTTTTCTTGCACATTGTAGGTGGATGTCTGGAGTGACAGTTTGTGTCTCTTCCTTTCTAGCATCTCTCAATCTCTTACCACAGAATAGGGTCATACTCACATTTAACTTAACATATTCTGTTGTCTATGCCTACGAAACAGAAGAGAGGGGTAATTTAAACAGTGCTGGCTCCTCCACTGTCTCTCTTGCTCCGCAAACATTTGTAGGCCCTGAGTCAGTCTCCTTCCCTCAGATGACCGCGTCAGTTTCTGTGAACTGGTGCGGGTTTCCACTGGTGCAGATTTTTTTTACAGAAACGTTTTCCCTGACCCTACCCCAGCTGTATCATAATCAAGGAGAACCTGACTTTCTGCCATTTCCCACTTACATCCTAACCTTGGAACCTAGCCCTAACAGATGAACCACCTCCATTTATTTTCTTTCTGTTTCTTGCATTAGCTAGGATATTCTGTACCACGTTGAGTCATATTGATGATAGCAGACATCCTACTCTTGTTTCGAACTTTACAGGAGAGATTCTGGTGCTTTATTAAATATGTTATCTGATGGAAGCTCTTGGTAGATGCTTAGATGAAGGATGTTTGTTTTGCTATCAGATGTTTTGCATCTATTGAGATGATTATGTAGTCATGCACTGCATAATGGCATTTCAGTCAGCGATGGACTGTGTATAAGACAGTGGTCCCTTAAGATTAAAATATTATATTTTTACTGTACCTTTTCTATGTTTAGATACATAAATACTAATCATTGTGTTACAATTGCCTGCAGTATTCAGTATAATAACATGCTGTACAGGCCTCGGAGCAATAGGCCATACCACATAGCCTAGGTGTGTAGTAGGCTATACCATCTAGGTTTATGTAAGTATACTTTGATGTTCCCACAATGATGAAATCACCTAACAATGCATTTCTCATAACATAACCTGTCATTAAGCAACACCTGACTGTATTTTTAAAATCTCAATGTAATGAAATACAATTGTCTAATGTTGAATTATCCACTTATTTCTGAGATAAACTCTACCAGCTTATAATTTTTTTTAATTTTAATACATTGCTGTGCTCATGCTGCTAATATTTTATTCAAGATTTCTGTATATGTGCTATATAAAAATGGTCTTTGGGTTTTTTGATAGGCCAGTTTGGAAGCAGGGCTACTTTTGGATAGCTTTTCTTTATTTTTTCCCCCCTTGACAGGTGTAGTTTATATAACATGGCAGCTGTCTTTGTCGTAAAAGTTTGGTGGACCTTGCCTATTTAAGGGAAAAAAAAAAAAATCACGCCTGGGCCTGGTATCCTTTCTAGGTAAGGGAGCCTTTTCAAAAATGTTAGAAACTTTTATGGTGGCAGAATAGTGATGGCAAATAATCTATTTAGTGAGGCAGCTGGGCTTGTAATGCATCCGTGATTTTTTTAAAAAATGATGTGTGGTGGCTCACACCTGCAGTCTCAGCACTTTGGGAGGCCAAGGTGGGTGGATCGCCTGAGGTCAGGAGTTCGAGACCAGCCTAGCCAACATGAGAAACCCCGTCTCTACTAAAAATACAAAAACTAGCTGGGCATGGTGATGCGTGCCTTAATACCAGCTACTAGGGAGACTGAGGCAGGAGAATCACTTGAACCCGGGAGGCACAGGTTGCAGTGAGCCTGGGAGATAGAGCGAGACTCGGTCTCAAAAAAAAAACAAAAAAAAAAGACGTGTGTGCATGCACTTGTGTATGTGTGTAGGCTTGTTGACCACGTACTTGGCATTGCAAATGTATTAAGATTTTTTTTAACAACCATTTTTTTTTGGGGATTGCAGAGTTTAGTATTTTGATAGGAGTATATACTCCCAAGTTAATGTCCAAATAGCAATTTCCTTTGTGTAATATCATGAATCACATTCAGAATGTCATATGGCAGGCTTGGGCTGGGCAGAGCTTTTGTCTTGGTTTACCTAGTTAACTTGCTTTGTAGATCTTAAACATCAAATTGCATACAGAGGTCTGTGTCTTAATGTAATGTATGTGTTCCTGAAACACTTTGCATTCTCCAGAATCATACACGAAAAATATTAGGGCTTGATGAAATAATAGCATTGGCGTAGACCACTAACTCAAACTTTGCCATGTTGTAACTAGAGAATTAAACAGGTTTTCGTTCCTTGGGAGGTGCAACTTGGACTTGTGATGTAGTTTTCAACAGATCAGCAACTTTAAGATGAACTGCTAGTGCTTGAAGTGCCAGTTGTGTGAAGGACTCAGCATTCACAGATAGAAAGATAAACAAGGTCTTTGTCCTTGAAGCTCACCTGGACAAGAACCTTTGAACTTCTCTGCCTTTCGAACCTTCTTTTTCCTCTATGTGGTATTCAATTCAGAAAGACTTCACCTGTCCCAAACCTTTCCTGGTTGAGTCACTGAGTACCCTGTAACAGCCACCCTCGATGAGCAGATCTCTACCAGACTTTAAATATATTTTAGTAATGATAAATAGCTATTTTTTGGAGAAAATTTGAAAAACAGGTTCGTTATATAGATAACTAGGCCATCAGTGCCATCCCTCACAACAACCTCTATTCTGGTTTATGTGCTTCTAGTCATTTCTAACGTATCCGAGGGGGTGTGAGCCTTTTAGCAAAATTTGGGTCATATTGTGGTTCCTGGCATGGTTTTTTTTTTCCCCCAACTGAACACATATCATGACAATTTTCACTTGTTCTTAATCATGGCAACATATCATTTCATTGTCAGGATAAACCATCATTTATTACTGCCTATATTGGTTTCCTGTTGCTGCTGTAACAAATTATTACAAGTTTAGTGGCCTGAAATAACATAGATTTATCATCTCATAGTTTTGTAGGTTAGAAGTCCAACATGGGTCTCACTGGACTAAAATCAGAGTGTGACAGGGCTGCAGTTTTTCTGGAAGCCCCAGAGGAGAGCCCATTTTCTTGCCTCTCCAACTTCTAAAGGCTACCTGCATCTCTTGGCTCATGGCCTCTTCCTCATCCTCAAACCCAGCAATGGCAAGTCAAGTCCTTGTCACTAGGCATCACTCTGATCTCTTCTCTGCCTCCATTTCCCATTTTAAAGGACCTCTGTGATTATACAGGTCCCACTCAGAGAATCCAGGATAATTTTCTTATTTTAAAGTTAGTTGATGGGCAACCTTAATTCTATCTGTTCCCTTAATTCTCCTTTGCATGTAGGTAACATTTTCATGAGTTCTGGGAATTCAAATGTAGACATCTTGAGGCAAAGTTTGCAGGAGGGAGCATTCTGCCTTCACTGGTCTCCTATTGTTGATGAATTGGTTGTTTGCATTGGTATGGATGGCATTTCCGTGAATATCTTTGTATATTGATCTCTATATATCTTTGGTTAATCCATGAAGCACCTTTAAGTAAATGGAGTATTTCAAAGTGATAATTTTAATGTTTCATAAAAATGATAATTTTAATGTTTGATAAAAATGATAAAATTATAGAAACTCTAGTCTTCATTGGATAGGCTAACAGAAGGCAAGTTTAGTGCCAAAGAAAACATTTTAGAACTGGGAGAAGATCAGTTTGTGCCTCTGTTACATTCCTGTTAGAGTATAAGGTCCTGTCTCATTATAGTTTTATTATATTCCCTGTGCCTTCTGGCATATGGAATTGACGTAGGGGTGTGTGTGTGTGTGTGTGTGTGTGTGTGTGTGTGTATTTGCTAGGTAAATGTGTAAGGAAATGAATGTCTATACTTCGGACATGCTTCACCATTCTTTCACTTTGTTTTCTTTCAGTATTAGATGTCATAGATCTTCACTGACCATGGATGATTTTGCAGCATTTGGGATTTTGACAGCTGTATTGTGTCCAAATGTGCTACTGCCTCAACATCATAGAAATGGGGAACATTCATTCTCATATAAAGGATTTAAGATGTACTTGGATTGTTTTAACTGTTCTGTTTTGATAATTTGAAAGGCTAAATATGTGTTCTGTGTCCTTTTCCTTTTTTTTTTTTTTAATTAGCTGTCTATTACAAAATCATCACAAATTTAGGTAAATACCATTGCCAGAAACCAAGAATGAAAAACCTGCAGTTACTTTGAAATATTCAGAATAAAGTGGCATATTGAAATACTAAATATTAAAATATAGTTCCACAGTCTTTTATCCATGAGACCAGATGTGTTTTAGAATTTAGGTTTTTCAGTGGTGGGAGTTGGGTGTTTGTTTCCCAAGGCTGTTGTAACAATGTTTCACAGACCCAGTGGCATGAAACAATAGAAATTTTCTCACAGTTCTGGAGGGGCCTGAAGTCTAAAATCAAGGTGTTGGTAAGGGCTGTTCTCCCTTGGAAACCTCTGGCCGGGGAAGATGCTTCTGTGATTCTTCTAGTTTCTAGTAGCTCCAGGCGTTCCTTGGCTTGCAGCTGCAGCACTTCAGTCCCTGCCTCTGAAGTCACATGGTCATCTTCTCCTTGTATGTTTCTGTCTGTATTTTCCCTTCTTATAAGGACAGCAGTCATACTGGATTGGGGCCCAGTCTAATGATCTCATCTTAACTTGATTACATCTGCAAAGAACCTATTTCCAAATAAGGTCACATTCACAAGTATGTGAGGTTAGGAATTGAACATATCTTTTTCAAGGACACAATCCATCCCATAAAAGGGAGTGGGGCTGTGGAAAGGTACTGAGCACCTACCACGTATACTGTAGCAGCGCCAGTGGGTTGGAACAGCAGACACATCAAACCACCTCAGCAAAACATGTGAACAGGCAGGCTAAGTTTGATGATAAAGCTGCAGAAAGCCTCATGTCAATTCAGATCAGTCTTGCCACCAAATGAACGCAGTTGTTTGGTTACTTGCCAAGTGTAGCTTTCGGTTTTCAGTCTTCTGGATTTTGGAATTGTGTTTAAAGGATTGAGGACCTGTGCTAGACTTTCGCCTTAATTCCTAATGACAGGTTAAGCAATATTTCTTAGAAGTTCTAGCAGGGAAGAGTTACTGCTCTTGCACTATCTAATGTTGTTATCTCCCTGCAGCCCCGCGCCCCCCACCCCGCCCCCCTGCCGGCAATCTGGAAAGTTATTCTCTTTGACTGGATGCAGCCCCAGGTATCAAGGTGGTGAGATTTAGTTTGACCATAAATCCTTGTGTTCAACTAGAATAGAAACTTGATGCTGAAAGTTAACCCCTTGCTAGAGGTTAAACCTTCCATCCCTCTTTACTCACTGAAAATTAGAAAATGTTCATACATCAGTAACCTCCAACTCACAAAGCCAGTCTTATAGTTAAAGCAGTGTGTCTTTTACTTCTTCAGAGGAGTTGGCTTCCATAGTAAGTCAGTTCCGAAGCCCAACCCCTGGATACCTTCGCATGAGCAAGGAGACAAAGAACAGGATGTAAATTGGCTACCATTTTCTTACCTGCAACAGCACAGGAAACAGACACAGCTTTGTAGCTGCAAATGTAGGCAGCTTAAGCCTCCATATCTTAACTGAATACTGATACCCAAGGTTCGGGAATCTGCTGGAAGAAACATCCAGCTAGCACAGCCTCAGACTGTTCAAGCATGTTCATTGTAATGATTCTTCTTAGGGCAGAAGCATTGGAAACAGCTGGAAGGAATGTCAGGCATTAGAGAGATGGTTTGGCACATCAGTGAGATTGGTTGTTTACAACATCAAAAATTATTGGAGGAACATCTAATCGTAGAGATAGTTAAAATCTAGTAAGTAGAGTGAGGATACAGTGTGCATATAATGTGAACCAATTTTGTAAAATGAAAGCACAGAGGTTACAAGGGATGGATAATATTAGCAGTGCTTTTCATAATTGACTCCTTATTTTCTTTATACTTGAGAATTTTCTAGTTTTCTGTAATCCATTTCCCCTCTTATTCCCTCCTAAGTCCCTTGTTTGAGGAGCCTTTTACTATTGGAGGAGAACTTGTATCCTTACATGTAATCAGAGTGCTATCTTTTTTTTTTTTTTTTTTTTTTTTTTTTTGCCAAATAGCAACTGAATTTGGGGAATACTTATGTGGGAATTTTTGTTCAAAGCAGCGTGGGTCCCCTGCCCCCTCACAAGGCAGGATGTGTGCTGTGCCATAAAGGACTCCTCATTATCTCCCATTTTACAGATGGGGAAATGTAGGCAGGCTGAAGAAAGTAAGTAGCTTGCCAAGGTTAATTAAGAGTTAACAGCAAAACCAGGGCGAGGGCTGAGGTCTCCTGATTAGCTAGTGCCTTATCTTTTATCTGCTCCAGGCTCTCTAACCAAACTGTTCATTGGAACTTTGGGGCGCCATCTCTCAGAGCTGACCCAGTTTGTCAGGTCAAGGGTCTGGGCATCAGTAGTGCATCAACTTTTTTTTTTTTTTTTTAAATGAATATTAGGTGATGCTAATGAAATCTTGATGTTGAGCTTTGGGAGTCCGTTGCCTACAAAGCAGTCCCTCCTAGATTTGTGTGTATGTGCATACACATATAAACACAGGTGAATGTTTATTTTTATGTACTTGAGTGCTTTGTATATACAAGGTGGTGTTTTTAGCCCTGCGAATGTGGTGTGACAGATTAGCCTCTTTAACAACTCCAGAGGCACTGTTAACATTTCTTAGACACAGTTCTATTAATTTTTAAAATATTTACAATTATATACATGATACTTATACAAGTTTATATAATATAAACTCTCATGTATAATACATGAAAGCATTTTATTTATATATTCTTGTTAAATAAAACTTTACTCATGGGATCATAATGTGCATACTCTTTAGCATTTTGCCTCTCCAATTTACTGTATCTTGGGGGAGCTTTTCATTTCTAAACATAGCTCTGACTCTCCTCCTATCCTGATGAGTTTTCATTTCAGGAATTATACAGGGCAGAAGCTAAACTGCTGATGGGGAGACCCCTAAATACAGCTGCTCAGTTTATGGTGCTCTCATTTAATAGTCCGGGGCTGGTGGTTGACTCCTCTGTGAGGTTGTTCGCTGGGGTCTTCCTATTTTGTAGCTGTACCATCTCGTGGAGTGTTAGCCTTGCCATTGTGGTGGGAGCTGCCTTATAACTTCTGGTTTGATTCTACCCTGTGAAAAGTGGGAAGGAGCATGGATGATAACTGCTTCTTTTTAAAAGCTATGACTCCAAAGTTGCATGCCACTTCCATCCACCTCCTGTTTATCAGAAATTAGCCCCGTAGCCCCACCTAGCTGCTCAGGAGTCTGGGACATGTAATCTAGCTGGGTGATCCTGTGTCCCACCTGAATGTAGGAGAGTCCTCTTATCAAAAAGAGGATGAAGAAACTTAATGCTGGGGGTCACTCACGTACCATCCACTACAACTTGATTCATGATCCAACAGTGGTGACAGGATGGAAGAGTTAGAGCTACCAAGTATAGTGCTGTGTTTTGGTATCAGCGGCATCTGTGCAAGTGGATGTGGGGGTGTGAAAAGTGGTGATGGATCTGGAACTACTAGACTCTGAGCTCCTCCAAGAGCACTGATGTAGTACCTTATTTTTTTCTGTCATGAGAACTTGACTCAGTGCTTTGAACTTCAGTTAACCGGCAGAGGAGGGTGGGGAGAAAAGGTTGAGATCGAGAGAAGCCTTTTTCCACGTCTCAGTGAGTGCGCATGTGTTAACCGGTATCGGAGTACTTGCCATATGCCAGGCGCAGTTCTAGGTTCTAAAGTCACCAGCGGCCCCGATTGTTCTGGCGGGGATGAAAAACAGTAAAAAGATATCCCGGTGGCAGTAGGCAAGATGCATCCTCAGTGGAAAGAAGACAGTGTAATGGGGTGGTGAATGGTGGTGAGGGCTCTTTAGGTTTGATGGCTGAGACAGCCTCTTCGGGGGGATCTGAGATGACAGCCAGCCTGCTACGTGGCAGAGAGCCTAGCTAGTGCCTGGATACCACAGCAGGAATTGTGAGTGTGGCATGTGTGGGAACAGATATGCTGGAGTGGCTGGAGTGTCATGAGTGTTGGGGCAAGAGGCAGGCAGAGGCTGGACCATGGGAGGGCTGGTAGATGATCCAGGGTAAGGAATCACTATTTCTTAGTGTGATGGGAAGCCATTGGAGGGTTTGAGCAGGGCAACAAAGGGGTCAGCTTTCCATCTCTAAAACTGTGGGAGTGCAGAATGAGCACGGGTTATATGAGCATGAGAGTGGAAGCATCAGCAGGGCCAGGTAGGTGGCTGTTGTAAGCCTGATGAGGAGCTGGAGCAAACGCAATGAGAATGCCAGAAAGACATTCAAGATTTGTTTCCATTAGAAACAGGACTTTCTGATGGGCTAAATAGGCACAAGGGTAGTGAGGGAAAGAAAACCAAGGCTTACTTCTTGCCTTTTTTTTTTTTTTTTGGCTTGAGCAACTCCACGTCTCACTGCTTAGGAAAGAGGAGAAGGAATCCAGAGAGGTGTTTGGGGTCGATTATGTTAGAGGTGCCTGTATGTTCTCTAGGTGGTGACAACAAGTTGGCAGTTGGTTAAGAGTCTGGAGATCTGGCTGGGCACAGTGGCTCACGCCTGTAATCCCAACATTTTGGGAGGCTGAGGCAGGCGGATCACGAGGTCAGGAGATCGAGACCATCCTGGCTAACACGGTGAAACCCCATCTCTACTAAAAATACAAAATAATTAGCCGGGTGTGGTGGCGGGCGCCTGTAGTCCCAGCTACTAGGTAGGGAGACTGAAGCAGGAGAATGGTGTGAGCCCGTGAGACGGAGCTTGCAGTGAGCCGAGATCACGCCACTGCACTCCAGCCTGGGCAACAGAGCGAGACTCCATCTCAAAAAAGAAAAAAGGAGTCTGGAGATCTGAGGAGCCTTTTCTGGCTAAGTGGTCTCATGTCCCTCTTAGTCGTGTTGCACTTAACTGGAAGACTTTGGGCTATGGTTTATGCCACTACACTGAGATCATTAGGTCGTGGTAGGGATGAAGTGTGCTCTTTCCTGTGGCTCCCATTGGCTTTTGAAAGACAGGTTAAAAGGTATTCTTTTTAGATACAGAGTGTGTCAGGAGTCCCCAGGACCACCCTCAGGTTTGATGATTTGCTAGGAAGACTCAGGGCTCAGTATCTAGTCATACTCATGGCTAAGATGTATTAGAACAAAAGGCCGCAAAGCAAAATCGCAGAAGAAAAAGGTGCATGGGACAAAGTCCAGAGGAAACCAAGCATAGCTTCCAAGAGTCCTCTCCCAGTAGAGTCACACAGGATGTGCTTAATTCCCCCAGCATTGCATTATAACCACACGTGTAAAGTGTCATGTAACAGGGATACTCATTGGAGCCCAGGGTTTTTACTGGGGGCTGGCTCTGCTTGGCATGTACCAAAGTTCCAGGATCTCAAAGGAAAGCAGGTGTTCATCATAAACCATATTGTTTGTAAAGCTTAGGCACAGTGAACCATGAAAGAGAAGGGGAGGAAAGCATGAAGAATAAAGTTAAATTAGCAGAGTTGTCATGCCAAACCCCTATCAACCTCAGTAGGGAGGGCACCAGGTTCAAAGGCCAAATAAGAGACCTGGAGCCAGCAAATGAGACGTAGGGTTTTATTAGGGGCTTTCATCCAGGGAAGAGTATCCAGTGGCAGTGGGCTGAATAGAAGAACCACCTTAATTACAGAAACTGTCTAGTGGCAGTGGGCTGGGCAACATATCTGCATGGCCCAGTGGTGGTGGACTGGGCAGGAAAATCACGCGGTCCAGTGGTGATGGGCTTGGCAGGAAAACAGCAACCCTTGCAAACAGCATGCAGTTTGTATAGAATTTTCACTTCACACCCTCCCCTTACTAACTTCTACCTGGCAACCTTCATTTACCCCAAAACTCAGGGCCTTAATCCTCTGTACAGCCCATGTGCCATAGGATGGGATGGGGGCTTAGATTGTATCTGAAGCAGGTCTCAATCAATTTAGAAAGTTTATTTTGCCAAGGTTGAGGACATGCCTGTGACACAGCCTCAGGAGGTCCTGATGACATGTGCTCATGGTGGTATAGCTTGTTTTTATATGCTTTAGGGAAACATAATACATCAATCGATGCGCATACGATTTACATTGTTTTGATCTGGAAGGGCAGGACAACTCAGAGTGGGGGCTTCCACTCTGAGTAGGTAGATTTAAAGTTTGTCTGGGACGGGAGCAGTGGCTCACACCTGTAAATCCCAGCACTTTGGTAGGCTGAGGCAAGCAGAATTGCATGAGCCCAGGACAAGCCTGGGCAACATGGCGAAACCCCATCTCTACCAAAATAATAATAATAATGATAATACAAAAACTAACTGGGCATTGTGTCGTGCCTGTATTCCCAGCTGCTTGGGAGGCTGAGGTGGGAAAATTACCCAAGCCTGGGAAGTCAAGGTTGCAGCGAGCTGTAATAGCACCACTGCACTTCAGCCTGGGTGACAGAGTGAGACCTTGTCTCAAAAAAAAAAAAAAAAAAGGCGATTGGTTGAAAAAGTTATCAATAGAAAGGAATGTGTGCGTTATGTTAAGGAGCTGTGGAGACTGCATTTTTATCATACATATGAAGCCTCCAAAGTAGCAGGCTTCAGAGAGAACAGATTATAAATGTTTCTTACCAGACTTAAGGTCTATGTTGATGTTAATGCTGGTTGGCTTTCCCTGAATTCAAAAAGGGAGGAGGGTATAATGAGGCATGTCTGACCCTCTCTTCCATCAGTTTTTGGTCTGAATCAGTTTTTCAGGCTAACTTTGGAATACTCTTGGCTGAGAGAAGGGGTCCATTCAGATGGTTAGGGGAGCCTTAGAATTTTATTTTTGGTCTAGAAGATGTGAACCTCCAGATTGGCCACCCCAGATTCTTTATCTCAGAACACACATTCAGGTGCCTCTGCCATATGGGTCATTCTTGGGATGTGCTTAAGTTGTTGCTCTCTGGTGCATTTACCCTACAACAACTTGCTGTCAACACACAGGAACACTATGCATATGGCATGTATGCCATCAGGGAATATGTATTCTACTACTTGAAGTGATGGCAGCAATAGCAGAAAGTGGCTCTTTTGCAAATATTAAAGAGTACCTGTTGGTCACCCAACATTTAGTTACCCTTTAGTTTGAGAAAGCAAATTACAGGGCATGTCTTTCTAAAGAAGAGCTGCTTTGTGATGTTCAGGCACTGACAGCAGCACAAATAATGTTGGCTTTTGTGGCAAGTTAGTGACTTTTGGAGAATGATGCTGCAGCCTTTGGATCAGAGGAAGGTATTGTTACTGGATTATTGAAGTTAGACCATAGTAGGACTAGGAGCCTTGGAGCCATTCCAGGCTTTGCTTGAATCATAGCCCTCATACTTTGTAGCTGAGATCCTCAGGCAGGTTGCTTGACCTCTCTGAGCTACTTTCCCTATATATGATGTGGGGCCGAAATGTGTGGAGTCAGTGTATGGATTAAATGCGATACTGTATGGAAGAGCCTGCCATGGTGCCAGGAACACAATCAATATTTAAACATTCTCCTCCATTATCAAGGGTGATTGTCCAGTGTTATACGAGTATATGCATCCATACAGCTGGTATAATTCTGTAGGTTCGTGCTCCACCCTATTCAGCAGGAGGATGCTTATGTGCCAGACCTCAGGCCTTGAGTAGTCTCTCGTTTCTTCTGTTACTGCAGTAGATAAAAATGCTTAGCTTTTTCCTCTGTGCAGCTTAATCCCATTTTAAATCTCTTTATTCTTGAGGCTATTTATGTAGCCAAGACAAGATCATTCCAAGGCCAATTGCTAAATGTATGGATTAATGATGTTGCCTTTCTTTAATTGCTGGCAGGATTATGTACCCCTTCAGGGTGGGGACAGTGTCTGTGTTATGCAGTGTCACATGCGCACAGTGCTTCCCATGTAGGAGACGCTCCATCATAGATGATAGCTTTTAGAAATCAAATGATTGTAGCTTATTTTTCTACTTGGCAGCAGTTCTGGTTAGGAACTTATTATGGGGTGTGGGGAGAGGAGGCAGATGGAAGATAACCTTCTGGGGCTAGTGTTGAGGTTCTCTCTGCCCATGTCAGAAGTCATGGGAACTTATTTAGAAATTTAGGATTCCTGGCATAGAGAAGCTTTGCATTAGGCACACAGTGAATGATGCATGGCCAGTATTTAATCTGGAATGATAGGAATGATATTTATTTATTTATTTATTTATTTATTTATTTATTTATTTGAGATGGAGTCTCGCTCTGTTGCCAGGCTGGAGTGCAGTGACGCCATCTCGCTCACTGCAACCTCTATCTACTGGGTTCAAGAGATTCTCCTGCCTTAGCCTCCCGAGTAGCTGGAGCTACAGGCACGCACCACCACGCCCAGCTAATTTTTATAGAGACAGAGTTTCACCATGTTGGCCAGGATGGTCTCTATCTCTTGACCTTGTGATCTGCCCGCCTCGGTCTCCCAAAGTGCTGGGATTACAGGTGTGAGCCACTGCACCCAGCTGGAATCATATTCTTTTGCAGTCATTTTACAGTCAATCAACTTCCACATGGAGATCAACTGCCAGTGAGTTTTATTCTTTGCTTGGATTTTTATTTTGTTTTGTTGTTTTTAATTTCCTTTAAGATTTCTCTGTCCTAGGGAATGCACCTTGCTGGGAAGGGTGGGAGGAGCCTTGGATTTGGCAGTCATCTCTGTCTGTAATTGGCCCTACTTTCTGTTGCAGAGGTCACTTTATCACAGAGCTCCCCCTGTTGATTCTTTGAAGTTAGGAGGTACTTGACTACCTCCTTTTCTCTGCACAGGTGCAACTGAGAAACACCTCACATTTTCCAAGAATGTATAACTGTTGAAATGTTATAGCCCGTTCTTCAGGTGTTACATTGCCCCTGAGCCAGAGCTGGAAACCTCCGGTGTCAGGGATAGGTAGAGATGTAGAGGGTGGGGCATTGATAGGTTTCTTGTAAAAAGCTGGTTAGAGGCCTTCATAATTAACAACACATCTTCCAAGGGTGGTGAAAAACTTCCCCAGTAGCTTCTGAGCTGAAATGTTTTGGAGGTAGTAATTTGATCAACTTGAAGATCGCACATTAAGTTAATTGTTGATATGAATCACAAACACAGAACACCGATGTACTCATTGCTCCCTTGTAGTTTGTGACTCTCGTTCTTACAAATGTGTGTGGTTTGAGACTTGTTAGGCACAGCCCTTTTTTGTCTGATCTCTTTTGTATATATCATGCATACATCTGAGGAGGTCTATACTGTTTCTGTCATTAAGAGGTGGGAGTCTATTTCCTATCCCTTGATCTTGGCTTTGATCTTGGGTCTCAGCTCAGCTGAACCTCCACCTGAATGCAGCCATGTGAGTGAGCCCCGTGAAACCAGCCAAGAAACCACCCATTAACCCATAGAGTAAGGACAATACATTGTTGTTGTTTATAGCCTTAAGTTTTGGCATGGTTTGTTACATAACAATAGGTAACTGATTGAGTAAGCTTGTTCTGGCAGAAAATACTCTGGCAGGGATCCTATCATGCCCTCCTACACCCCACAGAACAATCATCAGGGTTAAGAGCGCGCCGAATCCTAACTACTAGACCACCAGGGAACACTTGGACACAGGAAGGGGAACATCACACACTGGGTCTTGTCATGGGGTCGGGGGAGGGATAGCATTAGGAGATATACCTAATGTAAATGGTGAGTTAATGGGTGCAGCACACCAACATGGCACATGTATATATGTGTAACAAACCTGCACGTTATGTACATGTACTCTAGAACTTAAAGTATAATTTAAAAAAAATAAATAATCATCAGCGTTAAGAAAGCCTTTCACATCTTAGTATATTAATAATTTGGATCAGTCTGATTGCTTTCTTCTCAGTTGCCCACTGAAAGGGTTGTTAGGCGCTAGCTTTGTTTTGTAAGGAAAGGAAGGTTGCTGATTTGCGGGCATGATTTATTTTCGGGAAAGGATTGTTTGGTTGTTATGCTTTACTGGGGTTAGGGATTTAGCAATTTGAGTGGACTGTGCCTCTGGTAAGTATAGCAGTAAGTGGTAAAGAATTCTGAGAGGAAGAGTAAACTACCAAGGGAGCTTTTGAAAATTATGCCTTAAACTGGTTCCATACTTAAAGGTGGGGGGACTTTCTTCTCTTCTACTTTGAATCTCTGCTTTTAGAACCCAGATTCAGGCTACTTTTCATAGCAGAATTCAGTTACATCATGGCATGAATGAGTTTTTGAAAGCTGGCCATAGGAACTAACTGCAGTTTATGTTGTTGCAATAGAAAATGTTATCCTAACAACTAACTTATAAATTAGAACATTTGTAACTTTTAGCGCATTTATAAGTTGGAATGTGCCTATAACTATAGTAGAAATGATATTTGAACGATGGGCTAGCTATTTTTCTAAATACATCAAAGTGATAAGTATTAGACATGCCCCATTTTTTATAGTGAATTGTTACAGTGATGTAAAGTTAGGGCTTTTTCACGTTTTATTGAATTATGTCATACATTTAAGTCTGTATCTCCTTGCTTTCTAAGGTTAACATTTTTATATTTCATTGATATTTCTGATATATGAGAAACATGTATGTTATAGAGAATGCTTTTTTTAAAAAACAGCTTTGTTGATATATAATTTTATATACCATAAAATTTACACATGTAAAATATACAATTCAGTGGTTTTTATTATATTTACAGAGTTGAACTATAATCTAATTTTAGCACTCACTATTCCTCTCCCCACCACCCAGCCTTCCCTGCCCCAACCCTACACAACCACACATCTTTCTGTCTTTATAAATTTGCCCATTCTGGACATTTTCTATAAATGAGGTTATATAATATGTGGTCTTTGGCATCAAGCTTCTGTCATGTAGCATAATATTTTTCAGCTTTGTATTAAAACATGTATGAATTCTAAGAGGGAAAATGGTTTATCCACCAAGTTATATTTATAACATTGTTTAACATTTTCATTATGCAATATTTTATTCAAACAAAAGAATAAGTGGACCATATAACACCTGTAAGTTATAAAGCATGACAGAATGAGCACCTGGATTCCTACCACTCAAGAATGGTACTGATACCATTGCATCTACCTATGAATTTCACTCCTATTCTGTTCCTCCCACCTCTTCATCTCATAAGTGTATCCCTAAGCAATTTATCATTTCTTCTGATTTTTTTAGTTTATTAAAAAATGTTCTTTCTTGCAGCTTCTTTGACTCCATACTGTGTTTCTTAGCTTTATTCATATTGTATTTAACTGTATTTCTTTTGATTTCTTTGCTTTTTAATTTTCTGTGTGAATATATGGTTTTTCTTCTGAATAGGTATTTGAGGTGTTTTCCAGTATTTTATTTAAGGATCAGCAATACAATGAATATGTTACAACTGCTTTCTTCTATACGTGGAAGAGTTTATGTAGGGCATATACGTAGCAGTAGAATTGCTGCATAGTAGAGTACAAAAATACTTAGTTTTTCAAAATATTTGTACCAATGTACACTGCCATATATGTTATATAAGAATTCCCACTGATCTTCATACTTGTCAACACTTGATATTATCAAACTTGTTATTTGTCAATCTCTGGGATATGATATTGTGATTAAGATCAGATATTGTGATCTTAAACCTTTTTAACTGCTTCTGAGGGTGATTATGAACTTTTAATAATTTGTCATTTAAATCTTCATTTTAAAAAATGCCTGCTTGTGTCATTTTCCCATCGAAGGTTTTATATGTATATATGTGTGTATATATGTATGTGTGTGGTGTGTGTGTGTGTGTGTATATATATATACATATATATAATTTTTTTTTTCTTGAGACAGAGCTTGGCTGTCACCCATACTGGAGTGCAGTGGCATGATCTCAGCTCACTGCAGCCTCCTTCTCCTGGGTTCAAGCGATTCTTATGCCTCAGCCTCCTGAGTGGCTAAGACTACAGGCATGCACCCACCACCCTGCCTGGCTAATTTTTTGTGTTTTTAGCAGAGACAGGGTTTCACTATGTTGACCAGACTGGTCTTGAACTCCCGTCCACTATGTCCCACAGTGCTGGGATTACAGGTGTGAGCCACTTTGCTGGGCCAGAGGTTATATTTCTTTATCAAGTTGTTCTTTATGTAGGATACAAGTCACTTGTTTGTTACAGTGTATTGTAAGTATCCTTCAGTTTCGCAGCTGCCTTTTCACTTTTTTTTTTTTTTTTTTTTTTTTTGGAGACAGAGTCTTACTCTGTCGCCCAGGCTGGAGTGCAGTGGCCGGATCTCAGCTCACTGCAAGCTCCGCCTCCCGGGTTTACGCCATTCTCCTGCCTCAGCCTCCCGAGTAGCTGGGACTACAGGCGCCCACCACCTCGCCCGGCTAGTTTTTTGTATTTTTTAGTAGAGACGGGGTTTCACTGTGTTAGCCAGGATGGTCTCGATCTCCTGACCTTGTGATCCACCCGTCTCGGCCTCCCAAAGTGCTGGGATTACAGGCTTGAGCCACCGCGCCCGGCCCTTCACTATTTTTATACTGTCGTTTTTCTCTGGCTGCTTTTTTGTCTTCGATTTTCTGTAGTTTGATTATAATTATTTGGGGAGATGTGTCTGTTTTCTGTTCCTTTTGAATTTATCCTGATTGGGACTCTCTGAGCTTCTTGAATCTGTGGTTCATTCTGTTTCATTAATTTTGGAAGAAACTTTCCATATCTTCTCAAGTCTTCTGTCTTATTAGTGTAACTGGAGTATTAGAAGAAAAAAATGGTTAGACCATTTGATAACCCATGGATAATCTGTTTGTCCCTCATCTCCATCATTCTTTGTTTCAGTTTATTTGTTAAAATAATTTCTATTGACTTACTCAGTTTGCTAAGTAAAGTTTCTTAAGCCACGCCAAGTCTACTGATGAGTCCATTGAAAGAATTCTTCATCTCTGATTAGTTTTTAAATTCCTATCATTTCCATGTAACTCTTCTGGTTTCTATCTCAGTGAAATTTCCCATATGTTTATGTATGTTGTTTACCTTTTCCATTAGATCTTTAAACATCTTAAGCATGGTTATTTAAGATCACTGTATGATAATTCCTACATTTAGGTCATCCCTGAGTCTTTTCTGTTGTCTTATCTCTGATTTTTTTTTTATGTTATTGTGACTTTTTTTTCTTGGTACTTTTTGATTGAATGCCAGACATTGTGTGTAGAAGACCAGTAGAGACCAAAGTAAATTGTTTTGTTTTCTGAGTTGGAGTCTTACTCTGTTGCCTAGAGTAGAGTGCATTGGCACGATCAAGGCTCTCTGTAGCCTCGACCTTTCTGGGTTTAAGTGATCCTTCCATCTCAGCCTCCTGCATAGCTGGACTACAAGCACATACCACTGCACCCAGATTATTTTTTTTAATTTCTTTTTATTATTTTTTGAGACAGTCTAACTCTGTCACCCAGGGTGGAATCCAGTGGAGAGATCTTGGCTCACTATAACCTCTACTTCCCGAGTTCAAGCAGTTCTTGTGCCTGCAATTACAGGTGCTCGCCACCATGGCCAGGTAAGTTTTTGCATTTTTAGTAGAGATGGGGTTTCACCATGTTGGCCAGGCTGGTCTCAAACTCCTGACCTCAAGTGATCCACCCAACTTGCCCTCCCAAAGTGCTGGGATTACAGACATGAGCCACCGTGCCCAGCCATACCCAGCTTACTTTTTAAATTTTTCATAGACATGGGATTTCACCATGTTGCCCAGTCTGGTTTTGAACTCCTGAGCTCAAGTGATCCACTCACCTTGGCCTCCTAAAGTGCTGGGATTACAGACATAAGCCATCATGCCCAGTCATTTTTATGCCTAGAAATGAGCACGCGTCGTCTTCTATTAGGTCACGTATACAGGATTGTGAGTTAATTTGATCAGTAATTGAGTTGGATTTGGGTCTTCATGTTATTTCCTTCATTCTGCCACAGGTTTTAAATTCTTCCAGCTGTGAACTGCTATTCCCTTACACTTAAAATAGTGCCTGGAGTGCCCCACTTTCCTCAGTGTTCTTGCTTTATGTTCTCAGCTTTTTTATAAGTTCTCAAATGCCTGGGCTATAGTATAATCTAGCCCTGGCCCCTTCTTCAGCATTAGATTACCGTTAGTGGTTTAGATCTCATATCTGGGCTCATTGTAGAGGCAGGGGAATGGTTCTCAGTTCCTCTGATCCAGTTTAAGGTAGGCCCTGGTACCTGGGTCATGGAGATAGGGTCTCCTCAGCTTTCCTCTTACCTTCTTCGTCTGGTAGTCAAACTGCCTTGAATCTGATGTGTATATGGGCAGAAGAGTTTCCAGCCTTTCCTTGGGGGCATTGGATCTGTGTCTGAGTCCTGGGGATGGGAGGGTTTCCTACACACAGACCAGTTTTGCTTATGCCTCTCATGCTGAAGCAGTGCCTTTTTGCCTGGACTCTGGGATTGGAGGGTTTATTGTTCCACCCAGAGTGGCTTAAGGTATTTTATTTTACTTTATTTTGAGACAGAATCTCACTCTGTTGCCTAGGCTGGAAGTACAGTGGCACAATACCGGCTCACTGCAACCTCTGCCTCCCAGGTTCAAGTGATTCTCATGCCTCAGCCTTCCTTCCAAGTAGCTGGGATTACAGGTGTGTGCCACCACACCCAGCTAATTTTTGTATTTTTAGTAGTAATGGGCTTTCACCACATTGGCCACCCTGGTCTTGAACTCCTGGCCTCAAGTGATATGCCTGCCTCCGCCTCCCAAAGTGGTGGTTTCTGTATCTCTAGATTCATGTCTTTCATTAGTTCTGGGAAATTCCCAGCCATCATCTTTTGTTACTCTTTCCCTCTTTTTCTCTGTACTTGTCTTCTTAGTCTTTACTTATATGTGTATTAAATCTTTTAATTTCCCTTCCTATGTGATTTGATAATCTTTCTCATTTTCCATCATCTTGCTTCTTTATGCCACATTTCGGATTAATTGTTAGGTTTGTCTTTGGTTTACTTGCTTTGCTATTCGGTGGTGTCAGATTTGCTATTGAAATGGAAAACCCAAGATGAATCTAAACATTTAAGAAGTTCTGTTTTCTTTTCAAACCTGCCCGATCTTTTGTGTTGGTCTCTTGCTGCTCATTCATCATATTTTGTTTTCTAAATGTTTTATAAAGCTATTTTATAGTTTCTGAGAATTTGAGTATCAGGCCTAGTGGATGATGAGGATTTAGGGGAGTTAGTGCATATATATGGGATCCAAAATGGATTGTTTCTGCTGGAACTTATTTATGGTGGTTTGTGTCTTTTGTATGATTTTCGTTTGAGAACAGAGCATGAGATTCTTTTACCTTCATACACACACACACACACACACACACACACACACACACACACACACACTTTTTTTTCCAGAAACTTTCCTTGTTTTCTCATTAATCCTTCTGTTCATGTCCCCTCCCCAACTCTTTTTGTATCTTTTTAGTGTTAATGCATGCAAGACACTAGGGATAAGCTCTTTATGTGAATTATTTCAGTTTATCTTTACAACCAACCCAGAGGGAGGTGCCCTTATTTTCACTTTAGAGGAGAAAACAGCACCCTGAAGAGGTTCTATGATTCCCCTAGGGTCATACAGCTGGACAAAGGCACAACCACCTTGTAAACCAGGCAGTGTGAGTCAAGTGTGATAGTGTCTATGAACCTCCTCTAAAGGGTGGTCTGCAGGCTAGTACTTCAACTGTGTGTCCCTTGCCTATAAGGAAATAAGTTCATAAATCCAGCGTAAACATTTAGCTACTTTTCTAGCAATTTCTCATTGCTCTGTATCCAAGCAAGCGACCAGTGGATCCATCTTCTTGAACCAGGCATGGACCAGGTTGGATGTTGAACTGACATGATGAGGTGTGTATGCAAAGCTGTGTTCTAGTCATGTGCAGTGGAACATGCCCAGAAGGACATGTGTCTGTCCACTGCAAATGGGGGTGGGCATTGACGACTACCTGGTCTTTCATGAAAGCTGGTTTGAGAGAAACCACAGTTGGTAAAATTTAGTAACTTAAGAATTCTTATCCAGAAAGTCACTCTTTGGTGCTATTGTCTCTCTTGCCCTGCAGTCCTGTAACTATGGCCTAGGCTTAGTATCTGAGGCAGAATTAGCGCATTTGCCAGGGCTAATAATGATTCTGCTCCAATTCCTGTGTATATTAGTGACTTGCTGGCAATACTGGAATGGAGGAAATAATATGAATGCTTCAATTATCAACTATTAGTTGCTTTTGTTGTGAACTAGTGTACAGTATGTGGAGGAAACATATACTAGTCTAGTGCTTCCTAAGACTAAATGGAGAATCGTGATTCTCAGGCATGTGATTGAAATCTTCTTCTTGCTTCTTCTAATACAAGAAATAAAGGCACATACAGGCTTGTTCTCCATGTCATCTGTTACCTACCCCTGCTGCACTGGCACTTAAGTATTAAACAGATGCCTGCAGGACAGCGGTTGGTGTTGTTAAACCCATTTCTGTGACCAACAGTCAAGCTAATCCTATAAGAGTTGCCAGCCATTGGTCATGAGGGATTCTGCTAAACTCTGACCATCTCCCAGAACAATCATTATGTGCAGTAGTATACCTAGGAAAGGACAGTTTAAACAGAACAAGTTTTTATTCGGTTGCCTGTGTGTTGGGTGGTCCCTGCTATCCTAATAATGTGGTTTCAGATGCTATTTTAAACTGAGATGTTAAGATCATTAATTTGTGACTAGACAACAAACTAGTAAACTTAAATAATGAGAATAATAAATAGAGCCTGCCTGGACTCTTTCTTAAAGCTTCAAGATGTCTTAGTTTCATGATTCTTTGTTATTAGAACAAGTCATCAACTAACTTAAAAGTAATTCTTTTAAAAAAAAATCTGTGCAAATATGTTATCTTGGTAGGCACTTGAACTTTCTCCTGACCGTATCCATAGGGCTGCTATCAAATAGATGTTTGTCTGTCATTTCTTGCTTTGAAGAACTGTTCTTTTTCTTATGCTTAATAGATTATGAATTGCACCACCCTACGTGATTTTGGTTTTGGCACTTGGATTTTCTCTTCAGTGGTTGAGTGCTATTGTGAAGGGTTTTAAAATTCTTTCTGTACTAACCCTTGATCTCCAAAATGCCATTGATAAAAGAACAGAAACACTAAACAATCACATTAGAATCTATCAAATTTGTGCTCAGGTCATGTTAGCAGTAGGTCAGAACAAACTGTGTTTTCCTTATCTGCAGAAAATTATGCTCATTTAGAGTGTGGTTGCCTAAATATGTGGTGACTCAGGAGAAAATATTTTCTGTTGTATTTTTGGTGTTTATTTTTCCCACGAGACTTCGTAAATTTCTCCTGTTCCTACTCTCCCTTTTATTTCCCTTTTATTAGATTTTAGTAGGATGGGAAAAGAATGAGGAAGAGATGCTTTGTGGTCTAGTCCTCACATTAACAGACAGTGATTACTGCTGGGTGAGGGGCAATGTGTTAAATTACACAAATAATTGATTATGATTATACCAAATTTAATTTCTAAATATAGCTACTAGAACCGGAATATGGAACACGAAAATATCATAAATTTTTCTGTTTCCCCCAGATTTTCCCAGTCTACCCTACAAACAGAAAACAGTAGGAAAATGTTTCTTCCTTCAAAGAGTTCCTAATTTTTTTGTTCACATTTTTATTTGAGAATTTACAGAGCTATAGGTAAACGTTGCTTCATTTATTTAGCTTTGGAAATAGATTTTTAATTTTGAATTGGGATGTGTTTAGATATGCTGAGACTTGCAAGCATTTTAGGTAAAAAGGGAAATATATTGATAAACCTAATAATAAGATTTCATGAGGTAGCCTGTTTTTTCTCCCCTCTGTGCACCTTCATGCCTTGTGAATGGTACCTGGGGCTTGCTTCTTTGCTTATAGGCCACTGTCTACCTGGCTCCTTGCTGACTGCTTTTGGGGCAATACCTTGGAAAGGTAATTTGTTTTATAGCTTAAATAAAAAGTCTTGCCTTGGGATTAGCGGGGAACAAACAGGACTAAGACTGAGATTGAGATGATACTCCATGTAATATGGGGAGAAATCTGCAGGGAGAGGTCAAGTGGACACTGAATACTTTTTTATGATGCATGGTTCATTCTCTGGTAATTAAGTTTATGCATATTGTCAGGACACGGTATCCAATTTAAATTTTCTTTTTCCTGAGACTGTATGGGATATAGCATGTTTGCCTTTTGTCCTCATTTATATGCTCACTCCTAAGATGATCTGCACCAACTGGAAAAAGAGGGAGCTGGGGTTTTACATTTGGGGGACCTGGAAATCCTGTACTGATGTTTTCTCTGGGTGTTTAGATGCCCTAAGAGGCAATTAGAACTAAGAACTGGCAAAATCTTAGCTAAAGGAGACCTCTGATTAAAGCTGTGTTAGGCCATGTTAACCCTTTGCTAAGTTAGCCAGATTTTAACAGGCTGCACCAAAACAGTTTCTGATGTTCATTCAGTGGTCCTGAAGAGTGGCATTTTCTATTAATAAGCTTCGCTTAGAAATAAGTAGCTATTCTAAAACAGTGAGTAATTTTGTTTGCCAAAGCCTCGGCCTCCCAGGACCTGTGACACATCTTTGGAAGGCACATTTAGAGCAGGCCTAGCTCTCTCCATTTTTACATTTTGCTGCCGTCCTTGGGAAGAAACGCAAAGGAAACTGGTCCTCTGTGAATACAGGGTGTTGATTATGAGTCCTTTTTTAAAAATCAAGATATAATTCAATTCACATGCTGTAACACTCGCCCTTTTAAAGTATATAGTTCTGTGGTTTTTAGTATATTGGGAAGGTTTTGCAAAGTATTAGCCCTAATTCCAGAACATTTTCATCACCTCAAAAAGAAACTGTGTAGCCTTGAGCAGTCATTCCCCATCCCCTCTGCTTGAGCCACTAATCTGCTTTCTTTTTGGGGTTTGTTTGTTTGTTTTTTGAGACAGGTTCTCACTCTGTCACTCAGCCTGGAGTGTAGTGGCACGATCTCTGCTCACTGCAACCTCCGCCTCCTGGGTAGCTGGGATTACAGGAACTCACCACCACGCTCAGCTAATTTTTGTATTTTTAGTAGAGACGGGGTTTCACCATCTTTGCCAGGCTAGTCTTGAACTCCTGACCTCGTGATCCACCCGCCTTGGCCTCCCACAGTGGTGGGATTACAGGCATGAGCCACCGCGCCTGGCCTAGAGCCACAATCTACTTTCTACCGAAAGTTCTTTTGTATGTTACAGTGAAATCTCCTGTCTCTAACTTAGTAGCTAGATGATTTGGGGGGGGTGCTTCACAAATAAACTCTTATTAAGGTTGATTTTCAGCTTCTCACAGGAATAATCTCTTTGTTTCTTATTTTCTATTTATCACTTCCAGGCCCCTGTGTAAAGGGAAAGGTGCTCTGCCTAGCCTCTGAGTCCACTTCACTTTTACTGCTTATAATAAAATTTACCAGTTATCTAAAATACTAAATGTGCGTTAATGTGCAAGAAGTTGAGTCTGATCTGATAATGAAATGAGTTTATGGCAACCACCCTTTTGAATGCCAAGGCTAGAATCACCTGCAAGAGCGCTACAGTTCCTCTCAACCTTTCTGTTCTTTAACTTTTAGAATAGTCAGAATTCAAATCATATAGGACTTTGTTGGTCAAAACCAGAAAAACAAGTAGTTTGGATAGATGGCAGGCTTGGATATGTATGTGTCAAATATGTCTTAAATAAATACTTTGGATTCCTGCTCATGGCACTAGTGTGAAATCCTTAAGTTTGAGAGTTTGGAAGGCAAGTGGGGATTGATTTAAAGGGGGAGGAGAAGTACGAGTTCTTAGCAGTTTTCCTTGACTGTAGTGGAAGGAGTAAGACATTGAGAAGCGTTAATGAAATAGGAGGTATGTAAGGGAACTGCTGGGGGAACCTATGGACTGCTCACTGGGTGCCTTGGCTGGTAATGCAAATTTACTAGCTGAAGGATTTTGTCTTTGTTGCGTAGCTCTCTTGGACTGCCCCAGAATGGCTTAAAAAATGTAAGTACTAGACCTTCTCCCAAAGCCTCCACTGTTTGTGTTTGTGTAGCTCTGTTTTTCAGTCTGCGTACTATGTGTGACTCTCTTTGTAGAATTGCTCAGCAAGCAGTACCAAAAGCTGGTATACCTCCTGTAGGGCCACAGTGATGGGGAGCAGGGAGGGTGGACTCCATAGAAACTGTGGATATTAGAGTGTGTGGATGTTGGGGAAGCTGGTGAATATATACAGAAATCGAAACTGCCAGAGTTGGGATTGATTGTCGGAGCCTTTTACAGTAAGAGGTGGTAATCGTTTAATGTGGGTGCCCTTTTGTCTTCTGCTGGTCTGGTTCTCTTGGAATATTATAAATGACAGGTGCTGGAGGCTTGGAATTCATGTGGCTCTTCCTCCCTCGATTGGCAGATAAAACAGAAATGCATTATTTGGTATAAATGAATCAAAATGTTGTGGTTTAAAAAGTTCTTTAAATAGAATTGAGTTTGCTTGAAACACGGATGCCCTTTTTGAAAAGGTTAATTTCCTTCAAAGATGGTTAGGCTTTTCTGTTTAGACAGAATAATAATAAGCCTAATCTATTAAAACATTTTTTTCAGGGAGAGAGGAGGGTATCTACAGAAGAATATTTTCATCTCCATTGAATAATGCTTGACTCCCTTCTCTTCTATTTTTAAAATTCACGAATCCCTCTTATTGACTTCATCTCTAAAAAATTCCGAGTAAGGAAATAAAGTGAAAAATAAAGCCCCTCTCACCCCCCTTTACCCCTCACCCCTAGATTCCCACTACCTCCTAATAACTAGTTTTCAGCCATTTGGTGTAATTTTTTTTTCTAGTAATTATTCAGCTATTCAGTGAACATGTGTCCGTGTACATTTGTAATGCCTTTTATTTTTTATTTTATTTATTATTTTGAGACAACATAATCTCTGTCAGCTCTGTCACCCAGGCTGGTGTGCAGTGGCATGATCTCAGCTCACTGCAACCTCCGTCTTCCGGGTTTAAGTGATCCTCTTGCCTTAGCCTCCCGAGTAGCTGGAACCACAGGCGTGGGCCACGATGCCTGGCTAATTTTTTGTATTTTTGATAGAGACAGGATTTTGCCATGCTGCCCAGGCTGGTCTCAACTCTTGAGCTCAAAGTGATCCACACACCTCTGCCTCCCAAAGTGCTAGGATTACATGTGGAAGTCACTACCTGGCCCATAATGCCTTTTTAATGGCGTATCCAAACCTATCCAAACCCTTTAGGTGACATTATAAAGAGGTGATATAATTTTACTTTTAAGTGAGTTGAGCTCTGCTTCAGTAAAAAAATGTTGCCCAGATATTTTAATTGTAAACCTTCGAGATGTAGCAACCTGTGAGAGTTATCATGAATTTATGTACATAGCACAGGACTGGACCCGTCTGCTACATTAGAAGGATCTTTCTGTATTCTGGTTATTGATTCGGGATAGTTTCATAAAAACTGCAATGTGATCTTTGCTAATTTCTTTGAAATATCACTTTAAGAATAAGGACCACACATAGTGAAGGGGGGCCTCTTTGGCATAATAGTAATATTCATTTCTATAGACTCTGCTGAATTCCTCTGTTTTGCATTTCTTGAGTGTGTTGGTTCACAGCTAAAAATAGAGCTCTGTTTAAGATGGGTACCCTTTCCGGAAATAAGAACTATATTTCAATTAGTAAATTTCCTGTTTCCCTAACGTGTTTTGTTTTGTTCTTTCCTTTTTTTTTTTTTTTTTTTTTTTTTTTTTAAACAGCAAGCCAGGGCTGAGCAGGAAGAAGAATTCATTAGTAACACTTTATTCAAGAAAATTCAGGCTTTGCAGAAGGAGAAGGAAACACTTGCTGTAAATTATGAGAAAGAAGAAGAGTTCCTCACTAATGAGCTCTCCAGAAAATTGATGCAGGTAAATTATCTTTTCTACTCCCTCATCTTCCCTGCCTGTTTTCCTCTCTAGGAGAAAATGACTTTGATATGGCACTTTACTTGTAACATTTGCTGATGAGGTTGTAGCTTAAGTTCTTTGGAGATTCACAATACCAGGTAAGGGTGGCAATGGTGTAATAGTCAAGACTGTGGTTTTCTAGCTCATCTGCATATGTTAGGTAAGCTATTTTGTACCCTGAGCATTTCTAAAAAATTGCTGATGAGCACAAGATCTTGGCATGAGATGTTGAATGTAGCATTTTGGAAGTATGGGGACTAATGCCAAATGTGAAATTTTTCTCCTTTTATGTTGAGTCGATAATAAGTACATAAACTTTTTGGCAGTCATAGGTGGGTCTTTTGCACTAAAATATGAGGATATAAAGTGAAACATCTTTAGGAAATAGAAAGGTATCCATGATAGTTAAAACTACCCGTAATCAACCATGTTCAAATGGGTGAGTAATATGTTACTGAACAAATATCAGACTGCTATTAAAACTCAACGTTGATCACAAGTAATATATAGAAGGTGCCACACACAACATATAGGAAGGTTTGATTTCTCTACTTCAGAGACTCATTCTCTCCCCCTTCTTTTTTTTCCCCCCTTCAAACCTTACTGGTAAAGTACGAAGTAAAATTTGCTTAGGGGAAATATCTTGTGGGTTAGTATGAACTTAAAAATAAGTGGGATATTGAGTTTTCATTATTTAACATAGCTTGTCCAAAATAATGAGGAGGTATAAAATTATCAGAACATTATTACCATTTTGTCTTTAGATGTCTGTGAAACAACCCCATATATATATTTTGACGTCATCAATTACAATTTCATTAATTTGCTTGAAGTATATGTATTAGTGAGATTGTAATAAGAAGTTATTTGAGGCTTTTAAAAAAATCTTCCTAAGTTATTTTCTTACCTCCCCACATAGATGGTCCTGTAAGAGGATACTGGAAACTATGATGAAGAAGCTTTAATGTTAAGACCATAACATGTTCCAGGCAGCTTTTACCCCTGTCTTTCTATTAGTCTCATTTTTCTACCTAATTACTGAATAAAGATACTGTTAATCTTGCACAAGAGTTGGTTTATATGGTAGTTCCTGAAATGTGAAGAACAGGTACCCAGGCATTACTGTCTAGCAGAGATTTTTGGCAACATTTTTGTACTGAAAGTTTTCGTTGACTCGTTTGCATTGTGATTTAGAGAGAAATGGATGGAGAAGGTTAGTTTGACCTTTTAGTACATCTCACTGGGGCAGCATTAAATGACTTATTTTACCTGGTGCTTCTAGAATCATGGGGATGTAATTATGGTTTGTTTTTCCTAAGTGTATGTGTAATCAGGTGCCATAATTTTTGACACTGCAAGAATTTTTTTTTTTTTTCCAATTTACATGGTTGTTTTTTGGAGTCTTTAGCCAAAGTACATTATAGGACAGTCAAGACCTAGCCAGATCATGTTTCTTTTCTGTATTATATATCTCCAGTATGAATGATTGTATAGTCTGTAATTGGCCTCTCATTCACTTATGTAACCCACCTACCTCCCAAGGATATTGATGTTCCTTAAAATAAGATACTGAAAAAGAATGAAAACATAAGAACATAAGAATGAAAACATGAAAAAGAATGAAAACATAAGAACATAATGCAACAGCAAAGGAAGTTATTTATAGTTGTATACTTGGTGTAAGAAGGCTTGAACTTAAAATTGAAGCTCTAAGCATCCTCTGAATATTGCTATGATATAGAAATGTAGTGACTGTGTTTTCATAATTCTTATATCTAAAACAGTGTATCTTGGTCAGGAGAAAAAAAGGTCATAGACTAAAAACTTGGAAACATTTTTCAGTGGATAGTGGATCTTTCTAAAGGGATTGAATGGTATATAAACTGAACAAAATGAACTGTTTTTGCCAAAAGTGGTATACAATGTGTAGCCATAGCCTTCAAGCGGGCCTGTCTTGTGTTTGCCTTCAGCCAAAAGTAAGGGCATAGTATGAAGGTGTGATTCTGTGAAAACATTGTTTGGGAATCTCTGGATGGGTCTGTAGCTTGTTGGTGATTCAGCTTGTAGAATCTGGACAGATGGATGGTTAGGATGTCCCTGAGACAATTTGTCATGCATCCTAGCTTGGTTTTTAGGCTTTTTATTTTAATGTTGTGGTAAAATTTACATAACATAACATTTACCACTTTAGCCATTTTTGAGTGTGCAATTCAGTGGCGTTAAGCATTTTCACCTTGTTGTGCAGCCGTCACCACCATCCATCTCCAGAACTTTTTCAAACTGAAACTCTGTGCCCATTAAACAATAATGCCCATTCCCTTCCCCTGGTCTTCAGGTGTTTGAAAGGAGATGGATAGCAGGTAGTTTTAGATTCAGGTCTCTGGCAAGTTCTGAAGCTGTTGCCATTCTGAGGCATGATAGGAGATCTGTTGCCTTAGACACCAGGTATCACAACATGTCTATTTTTTGATAAGTGCCTAAGAACCTGCCCTCCATTGTTGGCCGATTGAGGGATATCATAGCTGCAGCAGGGGAAGGGCTGTTCAGCCTATGATACTCATCCCTCAGGCTCCCAATATGTATTTCCTGAATAGGTTTAACCAGTCTTTTGTTGAATGCCCACATTTTCTGCCACCCAGCATGGAAATACTGTTTTCCATCTGGAAGATTTTTGGACTACTTGATACTAATAAACTTTTTCAACTACGTAATTATTTTAATATGGCTTTCTAGGATGTTTGTTTCTGCATAGGACCTTGCTTTTAAAAAAAACCTGCTAAGAGAAATCATGCTACAAGTGTCACCCACAGACAGATGGGTGCATTGACCTGTTCACTATGAAAGTGTTCAACATTTTTCACCCAAAGGCCACTGAGAGGCTATGGACAGATCAATTTTTGTTTTGTCAGAGTGCTTTGACTTTTATTTCTAATACTGATTGGACAATGCTTTTATGTGCATTTCAAAGGGATTCTTTGATCCTGAGAACAAAATGAGACTTGCTATAGAAGAGATGTGTCCCTTCCTGTCTGCTATGGCCAAGTTGGGTATCCAATACCTTTAAAAAATGAAATCAAGTTTAATTCAGTATACATGAGAGTAAATCCCTTTGCCCTTTAAAAGATCCATTTTGGGAGATGGCTTAAACACCTCCATATGTTTTCATCCTCACCAGCAGGAAAACACACACAAAAGGGAGCATGCAGCTCTTCTCCCTTGCTTTTGTGTCTATCCAGTACAGACACAACGTTGTGTCTTTATCTCATGAGAACTCTTGACTGAGAAGTCTACATCTCTCTGAGCCCAGGCCATGGGATTCACTACCTTATTGGTGAGACATTGTTCCAAAAAGAACTCTATTGCTTTTGTTTAACATGAACCTACATTAGAGCTAAATTCTACTCTCGAATGCCTTGAAGAGAGGTTGTGCTTTAATCATTATTTGTAATTAAAACCTGTAAGAAGCATTTGTGAGCAAACTTATCAGAATTTTATATACAGGCTGAGCGTGGTGGCTCACACCTCTAATCTCAGCACTTTGGGAGGCCAAGGTGGGTGGATTACTTTGATGCCAGGAGTATGAGACCAGCCTGGCCAACATGGCGAAACCCCGTCTCTACTAAAAATACAAAAAATTAGTTTGGTGTGGTGGCACACGCCTGTAATCTCAGCTACTCAGGAGGCTGAGGCAGGATAATTGCTTGAACCCAGGAGGCAGAGGTTACAGTGAGCTGAGATCATGCTGCTGCACTCCAGCCTGGGGGACAGAGTGAGACTCTGTCTCAAAGAAAGAATTTAATATACAGTAAGTCCTCACTTAATGTTGCCAGTAAGTTCTTAGAAACTGTGTCTTTAAGTGAAATGACGTATAATGAATCTTATTTATTTCTTTGTTTATTTTTGAGATGGAGTCTCACTCTGTCACCTAGGCTGGAGTACAATGGTGTGATCTCGGTTCACCTTCTGAGTAGCTGGGATTACACGCACTCGCCACCATGCCCAGCTAATTTTTGTATTTTTAGTAGAGACAGGGTTTCACCATGTTGGCCAGGCTGGTCTTGAACTCCTGACCTCAAGTGATCTGCATGCCTTGGCATCCCAAAGTGTTGGAATTACAGGTGTGAGCCACCACTCCCAGCCTAGAAATTTTTTTAAAAAATGAAAAGAAGTTTTACAATAGAGGACTAGTAGAGTGAATCATACAAAGACTGACAAGACAGTTAAGCTAATCATTAGAGCATTCTGATTATACTAGTTCTTAATGATGTGGGCAGTCCAGAATCCCCTGCCACTTGCAAATGAGCCTGACTCTGCAGGAGGCTTCATGCACTGCTGCCCATGACAAAGAGATGCTACTAGCATTGCAGGACTCTGAGCTCTCTAAGTCAAAGACACAGAAGGAGGTGGTTTCAAAAGGTAAGGACAAACCAGGCATCAGAATTGTAAAATTTCCTTTTCAAGAAATAAGATGTTTTCTGCTTACAAAAGTATCATGTTGTTGTTACAAAATTAGAAGGAATAGGGCACAAAGAAAATAAGATAACCTGTAAGTTCAGCACCCAAGTATAATTACTCTATAACATTCTGAAGAATGGCCTTTTAGACTCCCAGCTACTCGGGAGACTGAGGCAGGAGAATGGCGTGAACCCGGGAGGCGGAGCTTGCAGTGAGCCGAGATCACGTCGCTGCACTCCAGCCTGGGCGACAGAGCGAGACTCGGTCTCAAAAAAAAAAAAAAAAATTCTAATTCCCCTGGCAAACTCTTAACCACCAATCACAAATGCCTACTGGAAGACTTATCAATTATCTCAGACACTGAGATTGATAATGGTTTTAGGAATTGTGGATTTTCCCACCTGCTTTTATGCAGGGCCAAAGCCTCAACTTGACTTTCTGCTCTTTGGGAGCACACTCAGCTTGTTCTGGACTGTCTACACTGTTCTCAACAAATACCACTACCAAAAGTTAATAAACTCTTTTTTTAACCATAGATTACGACTGGGTTAAGAAGAGTACTGCATATTACATATATCTTAATCTTTTCAATCTAATCCAGCTTGCAGATTTCAGACCTTAAAATAATCAATAGATTTGTAGTACGGTACTTTCAATTCACATTTGAAATAGGATCTGATTCTCAGAAAATAATGCTGCTCCAACTATAATAAAAATTATAGCCATACCCTAATAAAGGGGACACATTGATGGTTGGAAATACTTAAGAAGAAAAGTCCTGGATCTCTTATTGAGGTGATATGGCTTATTTTTATTGTTGTTGACTTGGTTCCTGAGGTAAGAATGCTTCCTAGAACTAAAGTAGTTGGAGTTTTTCTAGCATCTCTGGAAAGATGATAGAGGACAGGAAGGAAGTTGTGGGCAAAACTGCTGCTGAAACTACCTCTGCCAAATGATTTATAGCTGAGCAGCTCAGAAGGATATCATGCAACAGAATTATTCTTCTATCTCATTTACACAGAAATAAAATGGGGAAGAAGAATTTCTAAGTCTCCAGATTTGCCTGTTCATCTAGACAAAGGGCTTAGCACTTCGTTTGCCTTCTTTCACTTGTCAATTCTGGAGAAGTGGTTTCTCCTTGCAATACCATCTTACTGGATTCCTTCTTTTCTAGAGTATATGCTTACTTAACCCCAGAAAGAGTCTCTTTCTGAGTAGCATGACATTTCTGCAGGCAAAGGGAGTGAGTATAGACTCCCAGTTCTCTTCCAGCATGTACACTAGAATCTGAAGCATCCTCTTCGCCCTCGCTCCCCTTCAAGTTTCCCAAGCCACTAAGATGGCAATGAAATTATTTTGTTTATGCAAGCAGCAAAATCACATGTCAAGCTGATAAATAATGTATGAAATTTCATTTAGTTAATTTCAAAGGCACCAAGACCATGACGCCATTGCATCCATTCAGATGAAACCTTGGTTCTCCCTATGTTAGGGGAGAGATCTAAATGAAATATATCCTTTATATTTAGATGGCTAGATCTGTGGCCCTCCTGGCTTGTTTTTCAGGGCCCTTAATAGTGATCAGAGAAATTTGCTATCACAAAATAGCTTTCAAAACAGTTGGAACAGAGCTTTTTCTTGTTGTTTTCATTCCAAATTACCTGAACCTCAGCTTTGTCTGATCTTTTCAGGAGCAAGAGGTTCACAGATTGCATTCACAGTACATCTACAAAGAGCTACTGGGTTGTTTTTAATGCATTTTAAATACTACAGCCACCAGTGGCCAAATTATAAGCCAGAATTCTGTTAGTAGCATGGGAAAAATCTCTCATTGCAATGTCATTTGTTATGAGTAGATAATACAATAAACCTGATATAGTTCTTCAGTGTTGAAATTACTGAGTTTCTTTTAAAGTGTGTGTGCATGTGTGCATGTACTAAGGTTATGGCTAGATGTGATGTGCTAACACAGGTTCCAAAAAAAAATCTCAAGGACAAAAGTAAGGGCTCAAAAGCTTCCCATGCTGACTTTTTTGACATAAAATGTGAGAAAAAGTAGGTAGAGGGAAAAAATAAAGGTAGAAGAAAAGAAAGATAAAAATAATTAGGTGAAACTGGAGTTAAACTTGCTTTATTTACCAAAGTAGGTTGGAGAAACATTCTTACTTCTCGTTGGAAAGGTGAATCTTGTCTATTGAAGGATACTAGGCCCCACTATTGATGGACCCTAGCTATCACTAAAAACAGTTTTAAAATAACTTTAAAACTTTGTAGTTCTAAATGTTACAATGTTTTGCATTTCATTTTTAAACAATTTACAGTCAGCCCAGTCAGTAATTACTTTAAAATACGGAGTTATATCCTGCTGCTGTCCTTACCTTCCTGTTTCCTCCATTCATAAAGTTGGTAAGAAAGATGAGGCCTTTTAATTTTCAATAATACCTTATCTTAGAATGAATTCTTTGGGCTAAACACTCTTTCTTCCTCAGGAGAAAATGCCAGTTTTTACAGAATGGATTTTTCAATATGCCAGAGCCTAAAAGGATTTCTTTTCTTTTTCTTTTTTATTTTATTTCATTTTATTTATTTTTTTTTTTGGAGACAGAGTCTCTCTCTGTTGCCCAGGCTGGCATGATCTTGGCTCACCACAGCCTCCGTCTCTTGGGCTCAAGTGATTCTCATGCCTCAGCCTCCTGAGTAACTGGGCTAATTGTAACTAGCCCAGCTAATTTTTTATTCTTTTATTATTTTTTTTTTTAGTAGAGACAGGGTTTCACCATGTTGGCTAGGCTGGTCTTGGATTCCTGACCACAAGTGATCTGCCTGCCTCAGCCTCCCAAAGTGCTGGATTATAGGCATAAGCCACCATGCCCTGCAAGGACTTTAAAAATCTTTTCCATGGAGCTTTTTTTTTTTTTTTAAATATTCCTCCTAACCAGATTTTTTTTAAAGGTGTTAATGCTTTTAGTGGCGTCATGCTCCTGGAAATCCAGGAAACTCAAACTTAGCTCTTTAGGTATTCCAAGTAGATAGGAAGTCTGATATTATCCTGAAGCCATCTGCTCAGAAGTGAGGGCCTGACTCTGGTCCTCGGTGTTGCTAACAAGGAACCAAAATAACAACTAATTTCTGGAAGAACGTAGCTATTTTTTCTCTTTATAAAAGTTATGTTGTGGCTTTTCCTGTAGAAAATAGCAGATTAGATAACTCAGACATACCTCACTGAAGATAAACAAAAACTTAACAAAATCCTTCTTTGTCGAATAATTAACATGATGGTGAAGAACTGTTGGGCAGAGATCTGAAGGAGGGTGGGAATGAAGCACCCAAGGCTGCTTTTATTCAGAGGGCACTTGGAATTCATCCAGAAACACCTGAGATAGTGAATTGTGGTTTTGGTCGTTGTGTGGAGCTGGGGCTGTAGAAGTCAGTTGATTGCTTTTGGTCAAAGTTAAGAGAGAGTGATCAGTCAACCCTAACTCAAGCTGGAATCATGAAGGGCTGCATCCTTAGGCTAAGAGTGAACTAGTTTTGTATCAGCTGGGTAAATCAGAGACACAAGGCTTTGATTTTGGATTAAGGTAGACCCAAACATGGTGCTCAGCCAAAGAAAATGGAATTTTCTGGAGCAAGTTACTGTCATACTAGGCTACAAGCTTCTCCTGCCAATAAATTTTCAAATACAATATTCAGCCCATAGTTAAAGATCCATGCACATGAAGATATGAGATTCTATGAATGTAAGTGACCAGAAATAACAGAAATGGACCTCACAGATACTTCAAATATTGGAATTACCGGGCTTATACTATAAAGCAACCATGCTTACTATACTCAGAGAAATAAAAGCCGACCTTGAAATCTTTGGCAGGAAACCAGAAACATATCACTTTTCTTGTAGACGTTCAAATGTTAACTGAAAAACTAGTGAATAACTATATGGAAATACATTTGAAATTTGTATTATATGGACAAGTTCTTAGAAAAACATAACTTTCTACAGCTGACCGAGGAAGAAAAAGAAAACTGTCTTCTGTCCCGTAAAGAAATTGAAATAGAGATCAACAACCTTCATAAACAATGAATTCCAGGTCCAAATGGTTTCATTGAGAGTTGTACCAAACATTCAAGGATAAAGTAATTTGTCTTCCGGCCGGGTGCCATGGCTCACGCCTGTAATCCCAGCACTTTGGAAGGCTGAGGCAGGTGGATCACGAGGTCAGGAGATTGAGACCATCCTGGCTAACACGGTGAAACCCCATCGCTCCTAAAAATACAAAAAAAATTAGCCAGGTGTGGTGGTGGGTGCCTGTAGTCCCAGCTACTTGGGAGGCTGAGGCAGGAGAATGGCATGAACTCGGGAGGCAGAGCTTGCAGTGAGCTGAGATCGTGCCACTGCACTCCAGCCTGGGCGACAGAGCAAGACTCCGTCTCACAAAAAAAAAAAAAAAAAAAAAAAAATTGTCTTCCATAAATTCTAAAGGGAACAAAATGGGTCCCCAATATATTTTAAGGGTAACATAACCTTTAATGCTCAAACTTAAGTGTAGTTCAGAAAAGGCAAATTGCAGTGCAGCCTCAATCATGAGCAAAAATCCCAAACACAATATAAGTAAATGAAGTCAGCAATATATTAAAAGAACAATGCACTATGACCATGTTGGGTTTATACAAGGAATGCAAGTTTAGTTTACCAGTAGAAAATCAGCAAGTGTAATTTGCCACATTCACAGAATAGAAAGAAAAAGTCATGATCATGTTAATAGATGGAGAGAAAGGATTTGATAAAGTGTAACAATTCATGATAAAAATCTTAGTGAACTAAGAATAGAACTTCAACCTGAATTTTTTAAAAAGTGTTTACATAGGCCGGGCACAGTGGCTCACACCTGTAATCCCAGCACTTTGGGAGGCCGAGATGGGAGGATCATTTGAGGTCAGGAGTTCAAGACCAGCCTGACCAGTATGGTGAAACCCCATCTACTAAAAACACCAGAAATAAATTAGCCGGGTGTGGTGGCGCACACCTGTGGTCCCAGCTACTCGGGAGGCTGAGGCAGGAGAATCAGTTGAACCAGGAGGCAGAGGTTGTATCGAGCCAAGATCGTACCACTGCACTCTAGCCTGGGCAACAGAGTGAGACTCCATCTCAAGAATAAATAACATAAATAAAGTGTTTACAAAAAGCCTGCCCAAACTATTGTGTTTGATTATGAAAAGTTAACTTTCTCTTTAAAATCAAGAACAAGACACGGATGCCTGCTGCATTTACCTATATTGATTTTTGTTGTGGATTTCTAGCCAGTGCAGAAAGGCAAGAAAAAGATGTTAAGGATTAAAAGGAAGAACTAATGTTGCCACTTATTATTGTGTAAGTGAAAAACTTTTAAAACTTCAGAATCTACAGATAAGTAATTAGAATTCCATTTTCTCACATGAAAAATTGTATTTCTGTGTACCAGCAATAAGCAGTTAAATGTGAAAATATGAAAGCATCAAAAAACCAAGAGAAGCAATTAAGTGCCATGGAAAAATATAAAATACTGTAAAGGGCATAGGGACAGTTGAAATTTTAAATAAGTTCAAGTCATTGAGGTAATATTTAAGCAAAATCTGGGAGAAGCAGCAGCTAGCCAAATAGATTTTCATGGGAAGAGTATTGTAGGCAGAAAGAACAAGAAAGTGCTAAGGCCTTGAAGTAAGATTGTGCCTGCCATGTTGGAGAAGCAGCAGAGAGACTGATATGTTTAGGTTGACATCATGGGGAGAGAAGAGTGATAGATGAAATTGGGAGGTAATGGGTCTGGAGGCTTGATATGATAGAGGTTTGGGAACCGCTGTTGGCACTTTGGCTTTTATTCTGCATGGGAGCCACCACAGGGTTTGGAGCAGAGTAGCAAAATGATCCTAGGTGACTCTTAAAATGATTGATTTGGTTGCTGTGTCATGAAGAGATTATGGAGTGGGGGCCAAGGTGGGAGCAATGCATATTAGAAGGATATTCGGTAATACATGCCAAGAGATGGAGTGGATTTTTCAGGGAGTACTAGTGAAGATGGTGAAACTTTGGATTCTGGGTACATTTTGAAGAAATAGCCTCATAGGATTTGTGGATGGAATAGAAGTGGTATAGAAAAAAAGGATCAAGAAGGACTTAGGGGTTTGAGTCTCAATGACTGGAAGAATAGTTACCATCATTTAAGATGGAAAAGACAGCAAGTGGAGTATGTTTGGAGTCGGAAGGTCGGAAGTTCACTTGCAGTGTCTGGGCTTCCAAATGGAGAGAACAGACAGGCAGTTGGACAGAGGTTCTGACTCTCAACAGAGAAGTCGGGGCTAGAGATATAAATTTGGGAGTGTTTTCTTTAGTAATTATTTATTGCCATGGAAATTAGTGCTGTTACTCAGGAGGTGTGCCCAGAGGAAAGGACCAGAGACATACAAGGAAAATGCAAGGATGAACCACAGAATGGGAGAAGAGATACACACCATATGTAATGACAAAAAGCTACAAATCAGCAAGAAAACAAACAACCCAGACAAAAAATGGCAAATGATTTAAGCAGACTCTTCACATAAGTACATGGCCAAAAAGCCAGTAAACAAATGGAAAAAGTATACAACCTCATTAGTAGTCAGGAAAGGTGATTTAAACCACAACAACAAGATACTACTAATAAATTCTTATGCACTGCAGGTAGAAAACTGAAGTCATTATACCCATTTGAAAACAATTTGGTAGTACCTAATTAAGTTGGAAATATTTATTGTCTATGACCCAGTGGTTTCACTCCTGGGCATATATCATATTACATGTACATGTGTACCAGATATGTAGAAGAATGTTCTTTGATCATGATAAAAAACTAGAAATGGCCAGGCGTGGTGGCTCACGCCTGTAATCCCAGCACTTTGGGAGGCCGAGGCGGGCAGATCACGAGGTCAGGAGATTGAGACCAGCCTTGCCAACATGGTGAAACCCCGTGTCTACTAACAATACAAAAATTAGCTGGGCGTGGTGGTGCCTTCCTGTAATCCCAGCTACTCGGGAGGCTGAGGCAGGAGAATCATTTGAACCAGGGAGTCGCAGGTTGTAGCGAGCCGAGAGCACACCACTGTACTGCAGCCTGGTGGCAGAGCAAGACTCTTTCTCAAAAAAAAATGAATAGAAATGACCCAAGTGCCTGTCATCAGTTGAGAGGATTGTGGTATAAATAGCTGGATTCTGTAAAGCAATGAAAATGCAAACCACAATTAGTAACAAGTTCATTTAGCAGAAGAAGCTGGATATGAAAGAATGCAAAACCTAGCAAGACTAATGTTTGGAAATAAATGAATACATAGGTTGTTTAAAAAAAACAATTTTAGGAAAAATGTAAGGAAGTAAATACCATAAGAATTAGGATATTGGTTATGTCTAGGAGTTGGAGAGGGTCTGTAAACAGGAAGAGAAACAGGGGCTTTGGGGCAGACCATGATATATGGGTGATGTCATAGATCTTGATTAATCCACCCCCACCCCAACCGTTGTTTTGCTTATCCTGAAGTGAGGGTGTTATCATTTTTTCAATCAGTATTTGCATTCACAATGTATTTTCTATGTTTTGGAGTAGGATCAAGGAAATCCTAGTCACTGCCCTTCTTAGAGCTTGCAATCCTGTAAAGAGTGATTGAGAATGTACCCAAGTGTTCTAGGATGGCAGCACACATCAGAGATGAGGGCAAAGGCTTTGAAGCCAGGGACCTCAGTTTGAACCCTGGATTTACCCTTTACCTGTGAAATTTCAGGCAGATCACCTAACCTCTTTAAGCTGTGGTTTCACTCTTTGCAAAATGCAGGTAACAGTTTCTACTGTAGAGTTATGAAGATTCAACCATCAAGTATGTTGATGTATATAAAGTGCTTGACACGTAATAATCACCCTGGAGAATTAGCTGACTTTACAAGTAGCTGATGGAAAAGATATAGAAAAACATCATGAAACAGACATTAAAATGCACTTGAATGACAATGTGCTTCTCACACCTTAAAGGAAGATGAGTGCACATTATGCTGAGGGCCTGGGGGAAAGCATTGGGGAAGTCTTACACTATCACCTAGTCTCTGTAAATTGAGGAGAGGGATTCAGACCCTATAGGCAGAGGCACAGCATGGTGGGGCATGTGGGCAGAGTGAGTGGCATGGTTTCTGTAAGAGTGATCCGGCATGACTAGCAGGTGTTGTGATCTAGAGGCCCCTGGACCAGTATGGTCACCAAAAGTGTTTGGCTGGCATGATGGGATTTTTTTTTAAGAGTCTAGAAAAGGACATGAGCTTTTCCTTTAACCACAGTAGCCACCACTCCCTGGCTTAAACCCATCCATTCTTTGTTTGCTGCATGCATGAACCCTGAAGGCATTTATGCTTGCAAACCTTGGACTGTCACATCAACTGAGTGTGAAAATAACATGAGGAAGGTGTGGGAAGCTTGCATAGGGATTGGGTCATGGAAGGACCTGAATGTTATGCCAGTGAATTTGGACTTAGTCTGCAGGTAGTAGGGAGCCATTGAGAGTTTTGAGCAGGACATTGAAGTAATAGGACTTGTGCTAGGATGATCTACAGTGGACCTGGGGAGATCCAGTAGGAGGTTTTGGCAGTAGCCCAAAGGAAAAGGAATAAAAGGCCTGAACCAGACTGGGGCCATGAGCACATAGCACACACAAAGGAGAGTGTGTGTGGGGGACAGCTGTTATGGAGGCTGACTGCATGGGCCTTGGTAACTCAAGAGATGTGAGGCATTGACCCAGAATACTGGTACCAGTAACAGAAGGGGAGGAGGTGGAAATAAGTGTGGGCCCAAGAAGCCCTTAGTGATGAAGTACTGAGTTTGAGGTGGGAGTCTGAATTTTTGCTCAGTAGAACAGCTGACAAGTTGGTTCTTGAGAGACTTTCTATGTTCTGAGAGAGATTTTTGAGCTTTTTTCCAAAGCTCATATTAATAACATTATGATTGCTTTTGACAGTCTAATGGCTTAATGCAGTTATTGTCCTGGGCTGGCCTTTACTTGGTCCAATGCAGGTAGCTCATTCCTTGGTAATTTTCAGTAAACCAAGGATGTTAGTTGTGGTACTGGGAGTAATAGAGATATTAGTTGACTAGTGAAAACAAAGCTGGGGGCATGGCATCTCAAATTTCTTTCTTTTTTTTTTTTTTTTGAGACAGAGTCTCGCTCTTGTCAGCCACGCTAGAGTGCAGTGGTGCGATCTCAGCTCGCTGCAACCTCTACCTCCCAGGTTCAAGTGATTCTCCTGCCTCAGCCTCCCGAGTAGCTGGGATTACAGGCATGCACCACCACGCCTGGCTAATTTTTTCATATTTTTCGTAGAGACAGGGTTTCACCATGTTAGCCAGGCTGGACTCAAACTCCTGACCTTAGGTCATCTGCCCATCTCAGCCTCCCAAAGTGCTAGGATTACAGGCGTGAGCCACCGCGTCTGACCTGGTTTATTCTTAAGTTGTCTTGAAAAACCTGGGTCCTAGGGGTAGTGGCTAGAAGCCTTGCTTCAGTTGTCAAGGACTGACTTGACAACAAGCCCAGGCTTGCAGATTGACATTTCGTAAAACCTAGGAAAAGCAAACCTGCTGCATGTTGGGTGGGAAGGTGCTCTCAGCATCCAGCCTACACATGCACCTGTGGTACCTGTTGGAGGAGGTTCTCCCAGGTAAATGATTTTCAGTGCCTCTACCTGCTAGAGAGAATTTATTGAGAATAAAAAGTCATTTGGTGCAGAGTTCTTGAATCTATTATGTAAAAGGCCTGGTTCATTGAAGTGGTTCCAGAAATCCTTTGTAAATTATAAGCACAACAATTATTGGTAATTGGATGATGCTTAAGGCTAGCCTGCTTAAGATCAAATTAATGCTACACTTGTGTATTTCATTGGGCTGGAAGTTTACTTTGAGACTATATAATCAGTGGATGATATAAGAAAATGCTTGCTTTAGTACTTAGAATTTAAAATTATACTGATTTATAATTGAGTATGTAGTTGCATTTTCATTTACGCCCTTTTCATTTATGTTAATATATTTTTCTTGTTGGATCCTAAGGAACAAACTTTTATGTATATAACCCTAATTCCATTGAAAATGTGATCTGCTGAGGGATCATTGTTGTATAATGTGATTCTGATTCCACAGGGATATTTTTATTAGTGTTAACATATAGCACAAATAAGGGTTATAAAAGTGTTCCATAATCTTTAGGATTGGCTTTATAAAAAATGTATTTGTTGAAAATTCTGTTTTTTGAAAAAAGCTTTTAATCTGCCAGGCATCTAGCTTTATATATATTTAAGGCAGACACATGAGTTTCATTTCAAAATATTAATCAATATGCTTGTTTGTTATTAGATGGAATAATTTTTGTTCTAGTTCAGGATCTCTGACTTTATTGGAAGATTTAAAGTTGTTCGTGTAACAGTACATTAAGACCTATGATTATAAATTTAAAGTCATGCCTAGAAATGTTTGCCCATATTGAAGATGGACATTGGAGGTGAAACTGACAGCTAGTCTTGAGTCAACCTGCACCAGGCTTCCCAGGATTTTTCTATCCGTGGTGCCATGAGCTATAACTTTAAAATAGGCAAGTCAATTCAGGGTGGTGGTTCAAATCCTATTGGAACCATGTTGCTTGAGTTTACATGGTATCTGTTTAAAAGAGAATATTTGAATTTTTCTTAGACAAACTATATGAAACAAATACTGTAGTTATTAGTTCTTCAAGGTCCCTATGCACATTTGCCTCCTACCTCTTGCTCATCTTAACCCTTGTCTCATGATTTTAAGGGACTGAGGTACTTCTGTGTTTCTCTCGAGCAAGCTCTTTTTTTTTTTTTTTTTTTTTTTTTTTGACGGGGTCACAGTCTGTCACCCAGGCTGAATTGCAGTGGTGTACTCACGCTCACCGCAGCCTTGACCTTCTGGGCTCCGGCAGTCCTCTCACCTCAGTCTCCTGAGTAGCTGGGACTACAGGTGTGTGCACCACCATGTCCAGCTAATTTTTTTTTGTAGAGACAGAGTCTCACTGTGTTGCCTAGGCTGGTCCCAAACTCTGGGCTCAAGTGATCCTATTGCTTCGGCCTCTAAAAGTGCTGGGATTACAGGCATGAGCCACTGTGCCTGGCCATGTTTCTCTTTTTATTGGCAGTTTCTTTGTTCCAGGAAGAGCTATATTTTCTGTTTCTTGTCTTTGTTCAGGAACTCCATGCTCTGCTTCTGTTGCATGTCACCTGAGAGGTGACAGAACAAAGCAAGCAGCAGAACTGTTTCTTTTAGCACTGTCTTTGGGGGACGATAAAAACTGTGAGTCTTTAGCAAACAGAGTTAGATCTCAGAATGGCTTGGTATTTTCCAAATGGGTTAGTGTAACCCAGTGACCTTACTTGAGTTCTGGTAATGACAGCTTTACCATCAAATTTTCGTTAGGGTATAGCCCTTGAGAGGAAATTGCCTCCTAAAATTGAGAGCTCTGATAGGCTTTATTACTAGTTCAATGTGTAGTCTTAAAGGAAGTACCTAAAGCTACTGACAGTGTTAGACCATCTGTCAAAATATGGATATTTTCCTGCAAGCCAATGAGAGCCTTACCTTAGATTAACGTTCTGTGACAAACGCTGCTTGGTGGGCAAGAGATTTTTCAATGTTAGATTGCATCCTTTATTGTTTTAGTTTACCTCAGGGCAGAGGCATAATGCTGAGAAAAATAAAAGAAGGGTTCTTTCAAATAAAAATGGCAGCAATTGAAAACATATTGGAGGAAAACATAGCTACTATATTTAAAAAGCTATGCAAATAGTTTAAAGGTTTGAAGACAAGTTTGTCATCTCCCAATAACTAGTAGATACTGTTAAAGCTTAGTGTTCGTAACTATTTTTAGGGCAAGGATGATATGTTAGCTATAGATCTCGCCTACCACTCTCATAGTACCTGCAGATAGAAAACAGCACAGCATGCTTATTGAATGAAAGCCTTAGGCGCAGATGTACATGCTTTGCTATATTTTTCCTACTAAGCGATGCTTGTTCCACTGGGTTCTTTTTTTGTCAAAAGTGCTGGGAACTCTTCTTGTTCTCTATTCATTCATCTTAGTTATTTTAATTGCTGCTTGGTCTTGCAGAACCTGAGTTTTAAAGAGCTGGCTAAATATAGACTTATCACTGTAAGCACATCCTTACACCTGCTTTTCTCATGGGTCCCTGCAAAGTTGACCAGCTTTTTTTTGGCCTTGAACATCAAAAACAGTTGGAAGGAAAACAGCATCTATTTAGTCAACATTTCCAGTGTTAGAAGACTATGTCAGATTAACTTTTTTTTTCCTTTTCTTCCCCCCCCCCCTTTTTGAGACAGAGTCTCACTCTGTCGCTGAGGCTGGAGTGCAGTGGTGTGATCTCGGCTCACTGCAAGCTCCACCTCCCTGCAACCCCTGCCTCCTGGGTTCAAGGGATTCTCCTGCCTCAGCCTCCTGAGTGGCTGGGACTACAGGTGCATGGCTGGGACTACAAGTGCATGCCAGTACACCAGGCTTTTTTTTTTTTTTTTTGTATTTTTAGTAGAGACAGGGTTTCACCATGTTGGTCAGGCTGGTCTTGAACTCCTGGTCCCATGCAGTCCACCTGCCTCGACCTCCCAAAGTGCTGGGATTACAGGCCTGGGCCCCTGTGCCTGGCCAAAACAATTTTTTTTTTCTTAAACTGATTGTGTGTTTTCAGGGCAGTGGACACTGTCAAGTGTGGAGAGTGTTACTTGTAGCCATTTTGAGGTTGATCAGGCTTGCCTCAGCTCTCAGTTGTCCACTGTACCCTAAGGAGGGTTTCCAAAGAAACATTGCATCCCCTGGGCAAGCACACGTGGCGTATTTTTTTCTGTGTTTAATCATTTGACTTCCAGGTGCTCAGGGTGTGCTAGGCACTCATGGGCGGAGCAGTCTGAAGGCGGCCTCTCTTGGGTTTGCTCAGTGATACAGGGGGAGAGAGCACTGGTTGGGGTTCTGGGCGCGGGGTCTGGGTCCCAAGCTCCGTCACTTTCCAGCTGTATTGCTTCAGTCTAATAATGTGGTTTGTCACATATGAAATGGAAGTGACCGTGCCTGTCTCCATGCATGTGAAGAACCTGGTGTACAGTGTCTGCCAAAAGAAACGGCTTTGAACATAAAATTAGGGAGCAGTGTCCTATTCAGCCCCAAAATAAAACTTTTGTGTGCTTCATTGTTTTTAGTAGCTTTTACTTTTTTCCCTTAATTCTGAAACATCAGGCCAACCCTTGCTGTGCATCAACAAAACCCCTCAGTTGAGAGTGTTATAAAAAATAATGCGTGATTATTAATGAGAACCTCCCCAAGTCCCTGTGGGTCCACTGGATTTCTTTTATTTTCCTTTGGTTTTGTAGGTTGGAGTTTGGTTTGTTTTTGTTTTTAAATTCTCTCTTGTAATGACACCATAGCCTTATCTTTTTACTGCATGAATAAGAATCTTTTTTTTTTTTTTTTGAGACAGGGTTTTGCTCTCATTGCCCAAGCTGGAGTGCAATGGCGTGGTCTCAGCTCACTGCAACCTCCACCTCGTTGGTTGATCAAGTGATTCTCTTGTCTCAGTCTCCCAAGTACCTGGGATTACAGGTGCCTGCCACCACGCCCAGCTGATTTTCATACTTTTCGTAGAGACAGGGTTTCACTATGTTGGTCAGGCTGGTCTTCAAGTCCTGACTTCAGGTGGTCATCTGTCTTGGCCTCCCAAAATGCTGGGATTACAGGTATGAGCCACCATGCCTAGCCAATGTTTTCCCTCTTGATTTTTAGGGAATATATAGGAACTGTGGTGTACAGTCTCTGTATGGAAAAATAATTGTGCTGATTTTTGTGAAGATGTCCTTGTACACTAGGAAATAGCATTCTGAATAATTTACCTAAGTATATTCTGTGATTTTGACATCTCTGTCTACATACATGATGCGAATCTGAATAAACCGCAATTCATTTAATAAAAATTGTATGAAATTTCTATTTTTAAAAAAATTTATTTGTAGCCCTATAGTATAAAATCTGAAAGGTAGCAAAAAGTATATTGCGAAACACAAATTTCATTTCCATCCCCTATGACTTTTGGTGTTTTTTTTTTGTTTGTTTGTTTGTTTTTTTTAGATGGAGTCTCGCTCTGTCGCCCGGGCTGGAGTGCAGTGGCCGGATCTCAGCTCACTGCAAGCTCCGCCTCCCGGGTTCACGCCATTCTCCTGCCTCAGCCTCCCGAGTAGCTGGGACTACAGGCGCCCGCCACCTCGCCCGGCTAATTTTTTGTATTTTTGGTAGAGACAGGGTTTCACCGTGTTAGCCAGGATGGTCTCGATCTCCTGACCTCGTGATCCGCCCATCTCGGCCTCCCAAAGTGCTAGGATTACAGGCTTGAGTCACCGCGCCTGGCCTGACTTTTGGTTTTAAGTTAGAGAAACCAGTTAGGCACAGATTACTAGGTATACACTTGCAAATTTGAGCAAAAATGGGTAATGTAACTTTTATGGTATAGCTTCTTTGTATAGTCACCTTTTGGAGCCAGTGTTTCCATGGCATTTGAGTTGCCGGATTTCCCCATCCGTGTGTTTTTCATTTTCCAGTTGCAGCATGAGAAAGCCGAACTAGAACAGCATCTTGAACAAGAGCAGGAATTTCAGGTCAACAAACTGATGAAGAAAATTAAAAAACTGGAGAATGACACCATTTCTAAGCAACTTACATTAGAACAGGTAAGCACCTATAGCTCTTCCTTTACATTGTATTTTCTCGTTATCAGCTTGTTCTTTTAAGCTTTAAGATGCCTGGAGGAATTTAAGTGAAAAGTATTTTTCAGCTTTCTCTCCCCGCAGTGGAGACTTCATTTCTGAAGTGAGCATTGACAGGTTTACACAGTTCCTATCGTTCTCTCACACATTTTCTCTTTTTTAACCACAATTAATAAAGTTTCAGGATATAAGTTCTGATGTACTGATTTATAGCAGGAAATGTCAGGTTCCTTTTTGCAAAGCAAAGGGAGAAGAATGTTTTTGACCACAGGATAGTTTCTGTGAAAGTTTCTAAGACAGTGTTGCTGTGGAACTAAAACTGGTCTTTCAAAACTTCTTCAGAATAAACAATTAACATTTTCCTCTTTGAATGATTGGCAACCTTACAGGAGCCTTCTCTTCTCCCAGTCTAGACTTGTTAGTACAGATACAGGGTCATAGACTCAGTAACTCACCTTGAGTCAGCCACTGACTGGTTCTGTGACCTTATATTAACTTTATTAATTTCTCTGGGCTCAAGTTCTCCATTTGTAAACAGAGCAGGACAGACTAAAACCAGAAATGGCAAACTTAACAAGGTACAAAGGTGGGAAGTAGTCATAGCATACAATCCCTTTGTCCTCTGCCCTCAGCAGGCGTTGGTGTTGGGACATTGGCCTTGGGAGTTCGGACTTGGTCTGTATACCCCCATTATCACACAGAACTCTGGGTAGCTATTGTCACTCCATTCAGGGTATGTCAGACTATATTATTGCTAGCCTCAGTGTTCCCCAATGCCTTTTCCCATGCTAGCGTCCTGAAATTTTAGTTCCCCTAAGTTATAAGAGGCTGATGCTAGTGTACTGCTACCTGGGTTTCCATGTAAAATGCAGTAGATGAAGATCTTCCAGCTGTTTGTATTTGAGATCCTGATTGCCCTGATTAGGCTAAGCCTCATTAAAGTTGTCTGATTTATCTCACACTCAGGATTCTCCCTGTACACCTTACTCCGTGTTGACTCACTCCATCAGCCACTCTCAGGACCGCTCTAGTTTGAATATTTTACCTGAGAATGAAACAATGATTGTGCTGCAAGGTTTGAAGGGAAGTTAGAGTTTGTCTTAAAGTAAGACTGTTCTATTTTTACCTGTAGCAAAGCAGGGAATGGTACTGGGTTTTCTAACACTGAATGATGACCCTAAAAGTGTTTTCCTCTTTTCTGTGATGAAAGTTCAGTTTTCAAGGGTTAGCTATTTTGTACATATCTAGAGTAATTTATTCTTATCATTCATCTTCCAAATTTAAATGCAGTGTCTAAATTAATAATCAGACACCATGCCCCGTGCCCCCCTAGTTTAAAAACATTTTGTTCTGAGGTTCAGCCGTTTAATTCCCAGGGTAGACAGTAGCTCCAGTTCTGTTCAAGTTCAGCTTCGAAGGTTTGTGTTTAAGTCCCTGACACACCAAGTATTTACTTGTTGATCAAGAGTTAACCAAGTGACCAAGTGAAGTTCTCACAGAAGTTGGTATTAGGAGAGCTTTGCCTGGCCATGCCCTTCACAATGATGGTTGTCAATATTTTAAATATAATAGCTTCTCTCTGGTATTTGTTCACAGGCTCCTAAAGGAGACTTTGAAACTAGGGTTGTGACCCAGAGGGTTTAGCTATGGCCACAAGGGGGAGGTAGTGGCCTAGTGTTAGAAAGAAGGGCTGTCTCATCCTAGTGTTCCTGGGAACAAGTCCTGCCTTCCTGTCTGAAGACCCTTTGCAGACTTTAGTAGCTGAACCCCTTTAAAATGAAGTCTGAAGCATTCATTCTCTATACCAAGTTAATAACTTAATGACCTTTAGGCTTATTTCAGTCCTCGATAGTAAAGAAATAGATTTCCGCAATAAAATATGTGTAATGCAAAGCCCATTCTAGAAGTAAGCCTCAGATCCAGCATATGAAGCCTGTGTTTTAATTAAAGTGGAAAAATTTAACATTGTCATAAACATTTACCCCATTTTGCTTTGGGTATTACTGGGGTAATTAAATGTGTTTTGTTTGACTATAAATAATTTTAATCAGCGTTTAAGGGGCATATTTGGTTTTTCCCTCTAATAGAAATCTCTTAGTTTCCATGGATATAATCTGACCAGCCCTTGAGACCGTCTCTTGGAATTATCATCTGTATTGTATGATATGATGTAGTATGTGTTATAGTCTATATTATATTATAAAGGATATCCTGTACTCTATATTATTGTCAGAAGAGCAAAGGCATGCACTACACTATGCCTTATCATGATTGACATGTAGTTTATGCCTTTGCTTTACTGACAGTCAGTGCTTTTAAACTATAAGCCACTTGAAGGCAGTTATCATGTATGCTCCCACATGTCCTACTGCTTTGTCAGATCAGTGGTAAGTGTAGGTTTGGGCATGTGAATGGTGAGTGGTCCTCTGCCTCTGTATTTTAGAAGGCAGCACAGGCTAGTGTTCAGGGCCTGGGCACTGACTTCAAAGCAACCAGGTGTGAACCCGTTCCCTCTACTTAACAATCCTTTCACCAGTTCACTTTCTTTTTAACAGCTCTAGGGAGATGTAATTTACATATCCTACAATTCTCCCACTTAAAAGGTACAACCCAGTGGTTTCTAGTATATTCAGAGTTGTGCAACCATCACCACAATCAATTCTAGGACATTGTCTTGAACTCAGAATGAAACCCCGTACCGTTCATCTGTCACCTCTAATCCCTTATAACCTCTAAGCAACTGCTCTTCTACTTTCTGTCTGTGTATTTACCTATTCTGGACATTTCATATGAATAGAATCATATATGTGGTCTTTTGTGATTGACTTCTTTCATTTACCATAATGTTTTCATCCCTGTTGTATCTGTACTGCTTCTTTTTTTCTGGCTAAATAATCATCTATTGTATAGACATACCACATTCATCAATTATCCGTTTGTCATGTGATGGACATTTAGGTTGTTTCCATCTTTTAGTTATTACGAAGAATGCTGCTGTGAACATTCACGTATAATTTTTTTGTGTGGACATATGTTTTCATTTTTCTTAGTCGTATGGCAAGGAGTGAAATTGCTGGGTCACATGGTAACTCTCCTTAAAATTGTGCAACCAAAATGTAATTTTAAAATAATCCATACTTTGCATGTAGTGGGTTGAACCTGCAGAAGGGGTATTGGAAAGCATCCTGCCAGAGATTTGAGTTGGTTACAACGTGTTTGTTTTGAAAGTAGAGCTTGGATTATCATGGTTTCTGAGTAGGCTCCTTCCTGTCCTCTGTAAAGCAGAACTTAACTGGGCTGAGTTTCTTCCTAGGTAGACCCCAGTTAACTCACGTGTCAAGCAGGGCCTCATTGTAAGTTTATCTCACTGAAAGTTAGTCCTTTGGTATGGACACTTCAATTAGTCAGATACCATTCATTCTTTTCTTAGGCCTCGAATCTGGAATTCTCTTATTTTCAAACAGGGAAGGTTAACAGCTAGATCATTAAGGCCTCTGGGCTATAAATGGTTCTGTTGGTGTTTTGCAGTATTATAATTCACAGAATTCTGGAACCAGAAGTCCATGATGTGGGGAAGACTACCTTTGTCCCCAGATGCTAGTGGGGACATGAGACAGTGGGAAAATCACGAATAAATCCAGGGGTAGGGACATCAGCTCTGCTCTTAGAATTTGGGACAACAGGCTCTTATTCCCATTTCCTCTCCCTCCAGAGTTTGCTGCAGAGTTGGGCTTGGTGGGAATCACTGCTCAGTAATAGATCAGTTTGGCCTGTGAGTGGCCCAGCTTGCTCATGCTCCCTTCTCAGAAATGGAAACCCAGAGAGAGATCGGGCAGGTTTCTCAAGCTGCACAGCTAATGAGTGGCAAACGTGGTCCCCTCATTCTCGTCCTAGTGGTCTTTCAGATCCTGGAAAGACTTTTTTTTTTTTTTTTTTTTTTTGCCTTTTAAAAAAATTTTACTGTAAGTTTTGGGATACACATACAGAACATGCAGGTTTGTTACATAGTTGTATGTGTGCTATGGTGGTTTGCTGCACCTATTGACCCATCAAATACGTTCCCTCCCCTTGCCTCCCACCCGCAACAGGTCCTGGTGTGTGTTGTTCCCTTCTCTGTGTCTATGTGTTCTCATTGTTCAACTCCCTCTTATGAGTAAGAACATATGGTGTTTGGCTTTCTGTTCCTGTGTTAGTTTGCTGAGGATGACTGTGGAGAAATAGGAATGCTTTTATGCTGTTGGTGGGAGTGTAAATTAGTTCAACCATTGTGGAAGACAGTATGGTGATTCCTTAAGGATCTAGAACCAGAAATACCATTTGACCCAGCAATCCCATTACTTGGTATATACCCAAAGAAATATAAATCATTCTACTATAAAGACACATGCACATGTATGTTTACTGCAGAACTATTTACCATAGCAAAGTCATGGAACCAACCCAAATGCCCATCAACAATAGACTGGAGAAAGAAAATGTGGTACATATACACCATGGAATACTATGCAGCCATGAAAAAAGAATGAGATCATGTCCTTTGCAGGGACATGGATGAAGCTGGAAGCCATCATCCTCAGACCCTGGAAAGACTTTAGCCTTTGCAAAAGTAAAGGCAATGTCATCTTTCTTTTATATTTCAAAGAACTCTGCTGCTTTCCTGTTCAAACAGCCTGCATTAGTTCTTAATCATTTATTTTAGTTACCTTTTTGTCATTTATTTAGCATTTAAATGCGTGATGCCAAAAGTCAATTTATAAGCAGATGTAAAAAAGCATATTCAGAATCATGTAAAATTGTGTGGTCTTTGTAGCACACAGTATTAGACTAGTAAATTGGATTCATCTAGTCAACATGACTTTAATGATACTGGGGTTTTCTAAACAAACACTGATGGCCAGTGCCTGTAAACCCTGACTTGAAGATTTTTCTTCAAACGCAGTCACTATACATCTCTTACTTGGTATTCACATTTTCTTAGGTGATGGTAAGAACATTTGGAACTTGGAATTTCCTGTTCATGTCAAGAAATCTTTTTCCGAATAATATGTTCTGCCAATTAGGGAAAATTTTCGTTACCTGTCTAGCATTAAAAGGCACACATTAGTTTATATATTAAGTGAAGTTTATCTCATCAGATATGAGGGCCTTTTGTGTACTCTGCTCTGAAAATTATCTCATGGGGAAGAAGACAACAGTGGCATACAGTACGTGTGTTAGACACTCAATGGTTATTAAGTAGTACTACAGAAAAATAGGGGACTATATCCGTGGAGGGTTAGTCATGTAATTCAGCTAACGCTTACATGGTGTAACAGAATTGCCTACCGTGTACCAGGCCCCTTACTTTTTCCTTCCTGTAGTTGGCCCTGTGTCTTTTTTTCAGTTATTCCTGGAATTTGGGGACATGTTTTCTTATCTGAGATGTCCCCTTTCTTCCATAGCACTAAAACCCATATATAAAGGTTGGATTTAGGATTGATTTATTAATTTTAGCTTATTAGCATCCATTTATAATGACATCTTAGCCCGTGTGGTTTAGGGAAACTTCCCTGGGTTCAAATCTCCCTTTCATCTGTAATAAACAGTGTGGCCTCATGCATGCAATTTGGCCTCTTTTGTGAAGCAGTCGCAAGTCTTATTTGTATATTTTGGGGAGGATTAGTTGTCCTTCCTGCCTGTCCTCACACTCCATGTGTGTACTAAAGTTCTTTCTGATGCAGGATTATTCAAATGTGGACTGCATAACAAGAAATACATTTTTATGGTAACCTAGTCACTGATTATGTGTAATTGTATTGTGTCACTGTGATGAGTTTCATAAAACAGTACTTACATGCTTTGCACTAATTTTCTATTTAATTATATTTCATCTTTATTAAAATGTAGATCACAAAAGACTAGACTAATTTCACAATCCAGTTTGAAAAAAGTGCTCTACCTTGCCCAATGCTTTGTTCCCTCCAGGTCTGCATGGATCTGTTTCCTCTGCCTGGAACACTTTATCCCTCCTCTATCCTATCCCTGCTCAAGCCTTACTAGTGTCCCTCCTGCAGTCAGTTAGGTGTCTGTGCTGTGAGGAATTTCTATAATATTCAGACCTACTCTTGTAACATTCAGTACTCTGTTTAATTGTTTCTTTCTTATAGCTTCACTATAAGATGAAAGAGGGCTGAGACAAGGTTGACCTTAACACTGTACCCCTGGTGACTCTAACCTGTTAGCTCTCCAAAAATTGTAGCTGCTGCCACTTATACTGAAAAGTGTCATCTAATTCCTATGGTACTTTGCCCTACCTATTTTCCAGGAAAATAAGTGTGTATATTATTTAAGCCTCAAATGTCTCACTATCTTCCTTGAACTGGTTATCTGTCTCTTCAGTTATGGACATATTTATGCTCATATGTCATTTGTGATCTGGCCTCTTTAACTTTCTTCTTTGCCCATGCTGCTGTTGATGCCCTTGTATGGCATGCATCCTGCATTAGTCCAATACACCTGTATTGCATGCCTGCTGTGTATCACAAACTCTTCTAAGAAAGATGATGGGAGGTCCCTGGCCTTGAGGAGCCTGGTCCAGGGAGGCCAGTGCTGAGGGATGCACTGGGCAGAGTCCTGTGGTGGAGGAGAGGAGTGGGGCTCCCACCGTAGCACACCAGCCCCCTAGCTAGCAGAGAATGCCTGCAGGTGCTGTGAGACTGATGCAGAAGAAAAGACACCCACTGGCTAAGTGGGTCTGCATTCAGCCATGTTGCAGGGAAGCAGAGATGGGAGAGGAGGCAGAAATGAGGAGAGAAAATAGGTAGTAAAAAGTGTTTGCAGGTACTACGTAAAGATGCCAAGAACAGAAAAGAACTGTGAAGGAGATGTGAAGTTGACTCCCGGCCTCTACTTTGGGAGTCATGGAGTAAGAGGAGGTTTTGGTATCTGCTGTGGGGTGTACTTGAGGGCTTAGGCTCATCTTTACAGTGAATGCCAGATGGAAAGAAGCCACATAGCTCTACCAGGGCTTGTGCAAGCCTCAGTGCTAACCATGCTCAGTGGTTACCTTCAGCCACTAGATGATACTGGGTGACTTAAAGGGGCTTGATGGGACCCCAGCTTCCATGGGCAGCACAGGGAGTGACCCTCACTCATCTCAGTGCCCCTCACCATCTACATCTGCAGCAAATCACAGAGGCCAGGGTTTAGAATGATGAATTTGAATCCTCACGACAAAATTTTTTGAATTCATTGTCTTAATGAAGCAGGAAAATATTTAGTATATTTTAAAGTCTATCAGGAAGGAAAGAAACTTTTCACATTTCCAGTTCTTAGAATAGTGGCTCTTAAGATGTTAAAAACAGTTAATGATACTGCTAAGGAAACAAGATGGCCTTTCTGCCTTGGTTGTCTAGAAGGTAATTCATTCAAAAATATAACCAAACTGACATAGCCAGTCCCCATACAATTCTGATGCTACTTGTTTTAGAAGCTACAGCAACTAACTCTAGTGAATTATACAGATAATCTTTGTGTCCTTGTGATTTATGAGTGAACAGAGTGGCTAGTGGCTCATATTCACGTTTGCATCCTTGGGTGATTTGGTTTTACTAATCTTGTAGAACATGGTTGTATTAGTCCTTTTTCATGCTGCTGGTGAAGATATACCCTAGAGTGGGCAATTTACAAAAGAAAGAGGTTTAATTGGACTAGTTCCATGTGGCTGGGGAAGGCTCACAATCATGGCGGAAGGCAAAGAGGAGCAAGTCCCATCTTACATGGACGGCAGCAGGCAAAGAGAAAATGAGGAAGATGCAAAAGCGCAAATCCCTGATAAAACCATCAGATCTCATGAGACTTTTTCACTACCACGGGAACACTATGGGGGAAACTGCCCCCATGATTCAATTATCTCCCACCGGTTGCCTCCCACATCATGTGGGAATTATGGGAGTACAGTTCAAGATGAGATTTGGATGGGGACACAGAGCTAAACTATATCAGTGGTTGTTTCTTAAATTCACAGGTAGTGTGACCATACTGGCTCTTGTTTAGAATTCCATTCATGCTAAAAGCTGCCCTTGCAGATTCTGACAGCTAGAGGAATCCATTGAAATTGTGCTGAGTAGAGCACCTACTGATTTTTGTGTGCCATTTTGAAAACACAAAGAGCAACCATGTTCCTTGAGGAGTCACTTGCATTAAGGAAATGAAATTTAGTGACTACCATGCTTACTTTGTAGTTTAGTTATAAATACAAATTTCAGATTATGGAAGTCTTGGAATCTTTTTTAAATCAAACATTTGCAATGTAAAAGTAATCCGTTGTTCTTTCAAGGCAGTTTGGAAAACAAGTACAAAAAAGTACAAAAATGAAAAAATATGACCTAGATTGCAGTTTGCCTAGAAAAACAGCTATTGATGTTTTTCTGCATCTTCTCCTCCTCCTCTTCTTTTCTCTTCCTCTTCCTTTTAAGTGGATTTATAATTGACTGCCCTGCTCTTTAAAAAATAAAACATAATAACTTAAGTCTGCACATTTAGATAAGCCGTATTGGAGACATAATCATAGTAAACCCTGAAGTCGGTTTGGTGGGAATTTGTTTATAGCAAATCCACGGTGATGTTTCACTTGCGTGAGAAGCTTGGGTACATTCATCCCACCCACTGCTTGTCCAAGAGAGGTGGGGAGGAAACCTCAGATAACAGCTGAAAAATAAGTGGGATTTTGTGCCTTGGAAGTGAAAAAACTAGGGTCAATACACCATACTCAAAAGAAGCTTCAGGAGGCTCTCTGTTGAGTTGATTTGCTTTGGAATCCATTTGTTGGGATGTAATGAAGCCAACTAAGGGGTGCCAGCTCCAGACCTGTGAAAGCAGACTCTGAGCTCTGTCAAGGGACACAGATAAGTCTCTCTATAGGACATGAAAAAGGAGAAAAATCCCCCAGAATTCCTTTCCTAGACTCTATTTCAATTAAATAGAAAAACTCACTGTGTTCCGTCTTGTAAGACTTTATTTTGAAGCATCAGATGCCACATATAGATCAACTTGTACAGATGATGTTACATGATGGGAGGGGAAAAACTCAGTGTATTTCCTGTGTCAAAGGAGAGGCAGCTCGTCATGATCCAGTGACGTGCGTCTTCTGGTTATCCACTGGGGACAAAGACCTTGCATGTTAAATTGAAGGACACTGGTGTGCTGCAGTAGAGCAGTCAAACCCAGAGATACTGTACTGAGACTTCCTAGTTGTAATTGTGAAATACACAGGTCTTTTTCTCTATGATCAGAACAAGAACTTGCTCGATGACTTAGGTGTTCTCCCTAGCTGAACACACAGCAAATGAATGAATGGCTAAGTAAACTCGTCATCCCTATGTAAGGAAGTTGGATGAATGTGGTAATGACAAGAAAAAAATGATTTATCAAGGAAACTTCCATTTTGGATAAAGAACATCAAGTTTGCCCAAAACTTACGTTTTGGATAAATCACATTAGGGCAAGAGAAGTTGCCCTGTTGTTTTCTTAAAGAAGCTTGTTTTAACTTTAATAATATTTTGGGCTGGGAGACAACAAAGTCTTGCTATTGAAGCAGGATATTTCCCTGACCCCTTCGCAGGAGTTGTGACAGTGGTGTCTCATTTACTCAGCCCACCACTCTCAACTCCAGTGTGGGAACTGGAGTGAACAAGTGCTGCCACCGGCTGGCTGCTTAGGTACTGGCAGGGAAGAACTCTGTGCTGGCCCCATAGCAGCATTTAGGTGGGGGTGCCTGTAACTCCTGAAGCCCCAGAGGGCGTATTACAGTACTCTTTTAGTTCTGCTGTCCGTGGACGGCTTAAGTGTTAACAGTTCAGGGGCCCCTTGCTTTTTTGCGTGAGTCGGCTGCCCTCCACCAGCAAGGGCAAAGGGCCAGTGTGACAGCCTTTTGTATCTGCACTCATAGCTCCCGAGCTCTTGTCTGGCATCCAGGAAAAATGAGGTTGCACGAATGAATTGAAGGATGGGAAATATGGGGGATTTTATTGCCGATGAAAGTGGCTCTTAGTGGGAAGGGGAGCTGAAAGGGGGATAGGGCAGGTAGGTAATCTTCCCCTGAAGTCTGCCTGGATTCTTCTCCAAAGTTAGGCCGCAAGCTGTCCCTCCAAAGTCAAACCACTTCTCTCTAACCTCCAGCTGTAGTTCCGTCTACCGGCTGAGTCTGGGTTTTTTTGTTTGTTTGTTTGTTTGTTTGTTTTTATAAGCATTGGGTGGGTTGGGACAGGGCCATGGGTGGTTTAGGAAAAGGCAACATTTGAGTGGAAAAACAGGGATATGAATTCTCACTTTGAACTGTGGTTTCAGGCTTTTTGGCTTGAGGATAGGATTTTCCCAGGGACCTGCCCTTTTCTGCCTAGAATTTCTCTGCCCCCCGTCCCTGTCACTGTGTTGCCCAGGGTGGTCTCAAACTCCTGGGTTCAAGCAGTCCTCCTGCATGAGCCTCCCAAGTAGCTGGAATTACAGGCAGGCACCACCACACCCAGCAAGATGCTTATTTTAGGTAATAGTCTGATGGTAGCCACTGATCTGATAGTATATTTGCAACAGTTACAGATGTCATTTCTTTCCTAAGGCATTCTCCACTGAACTGTTGATGTAGTAAAAGAATGTATACACAATACTGTGAAACTTGCTTTCCCTCAATGGCAATTGTCTGTTAAAAGAATTCCCTTGAGTAATGAACCCAGTATGCAAATTTCTGTAATATTATGTTGATGTCAAAGTGATGAAAATGTTAAGACCAGAAACGGTATTAATCTCAGTAATTAAATGTGTGTCTATTTAAAAAGTTATTTCTCATTGAAAGCAATATTTATTGAACTGATGATAAGTTATGAAATAGTATCATTTTCATGTTAATAATGGCATATTAATATTGTCCTGAAATTATATCAGTTTCAAAGAACAAATCTAATTCTTACAGGAACATAATTTTTTAGAAGAAAAAAGATGTAAGCTGTATTAAGGTTATCTCTGAGCTGTCCGGAAAATTCTGTCTTCCAAATAACTGAACTTTCACTGTCATTTATTCTTCTGAAGGTTGATTGGCTCATTCTATATTTTAAATATGTCAGATAATACTGTACTAATGGATTGCTGTTTTTGAATGTACTATTACTTCAGTTACACTAGGAAACTCAGTTTTTTTAAGATTAGATATCTATTTTTTTTCTATTATAAAAATAGCAGATGTTGATTAAGAAATTGGGCAGGCCAGGAAAAAATAGGAAGATAAATTATCAACAGCGTAACTTTCACCCAAAGGACAGTCATATTTATCTTGCTGTATAGTTCTTTCTGATTTTTTTGTGTGTATTTTTCCTTTTGCCTGTATTTTAGATATATGTAGGCAAGTTTCTTTTCAATTATAACTTTGACCTTCTAGTCTAGAAAGTGACCGCTCTTCCTCTCCCTTTTCCTTGCTCCTCAACGGCAGACTTCTTCGGCTCTTTCTGTTCTCAGCATTGCATGGGCCGTGTGATGACCTAGAGCTTGTTCTTAAAATTCTGAAAGCAATCACAGCTTGATTAACCAAATAGACACCTGGGAGGACTCTATGGTCTGTGAACACCTGTCTTAGCTTATCTGTAACACAGACTGACTACTTGTTTTGTCTTTTTTTAAAAAGACAGTTTTCCAGAATGCAAGGGTCAGATGTCTTCCACCTTAGGAGAATTGCCAGGACTGAGCAACATTCCACTGATCACCTGTAGAGACAGCTGACACAGATATTGCTCGTTTTACCTTAGTTATCTCCATTGCTTTACTTTGTGAAGGCTTTGCCAAGGACCGCTGTGGTTTGCTGTCAGCTATTTTCATGTCAGATGCACGTAATGTATTTTAATAGCCCCCTCACAAATTCTGTTAGTCATTCTTTCCAATATATAGGCACAATCTGGATTAACTCAGATGTGTGGGAAAATAGGATGGAATGAGGTAGGATCTCTTATTATCTCTGCTCTTGTAGTAGAAGCAAAACTGTGACCATTTTTCTGACTTTGATTTAGTTTTGAATAAGTATATATTTTGAAAATACATACTTATATTTTCCCAAGTGATGTTGATGTACCCGCAGGTCAGCACTTTGAACACTTGAACATCTATGAAATCACATAGTAAAGTGATAGGAGATGGGGCTAAGCTTTTAGTGGCCTTTAGACATAGCCTTTAGATATAGCCTAACCTGGAAGGCTTTGGGAAGTTGTTGTGTTAAATCCCCAACACACTGTTGTGTTTTCTTAGGACTTGCCTCTTATTAAAAAAAAAAAAAAAAAAAAAAAAATCTGTCCAGCTTAAGAGTTTGATTAATGTGGATCTTAAAGCATTCTGCTGTCTTTTTCTTTCCTTTTTTTTTTTTTTTTTTTTTTGAGACAGGGTCTCGCTCTGCCACCCACTTTGGAGTACAGTGGCACAATCATAGCTCACTGCAGTCTCAAGCTTCTGGGCTCAAGAGATCCTCCTGCCTCAGCCCCTTGAGTAGCTGGGCCTGGAAGCGCGTGGCACTGCATCCGACTCATTTTTTATTTTTTTGTAGAGACGGGATCTCACTGTGTTTCCCAGGCTTTAAGTGCCTGGCAAACTTTGTGTTCTATTTATATGATAGCCTTTATTTCATAGGCTTCCCCTTCTCTTTATTATGCCTGGATTAATGCATGCCTTAGTTATAATGGACTGCTTTCCAAAATTTGTTTTATAAATCAGATGTTTGGGTTTCGAAACATATTTTCCCATAGTAATGATGATAATAAGGTACTTAGACTAAAACCTTTCAAAGCAGATTGAAAAGTTTCACTAAAACCTTTCAAAATCCTATAACTGAGTATAATATTTAGCTAGAGTTCTCATCCGACTTTTTTGCCAAACATTCCTTACTCCCACCCCAGCATCGTAGTCCTCTTTAAATGGAAAAATGCAATAGTAAGAAAGAACTGTGGTAGCATTGAGAGCCACCTCTCGGCTGCCCTACTCCCTTGCTGCTTCTTTGGGTGGTGGTCAGGATCTGTCTACTGAGAAGACACAGGTAGGACTGGCTGTGAATTCAAATAAGCCAGATGCATTTTTATATATTGAGTTTATTCATTGAAGAAGTTCTAAATTTATTTTGGGAACATAATAAGAACTCCTGGTCTGATGTTAATTAACCTGCAGTGAAAAGTAGAGCTACTCAAGAGGAGTAAAGAATTTGGCAGTTCATTGAACTGACTTAATTACAAAGCAGGCTTTCCAATGAATATTCAGCTCCAATGAATAAATCAGCTATATCCCTTGGTGCTGGGTGCTTGTGGAATAATCACAGTACGGGACTTGGGTTAGCCTGAGAATTAGATGTTTGGTAAGGGATGAGTGGGGTACATATTGCATGAACACCAATTTTTTTTTATGTGATCAGATATTATTAGAAAGGATGTGGAAGGGAGATTATTACAGATAGAGACCAGCATATTGAAAGCACTGTATCACTCAGCTTTTTACACCTGAAGCAAGAATTTCCAACTTATTACCCTGGAAACTTAACATGTATTATGAGATTGTGCAATGACCAGGACACTAAGCATTGAAAATCTGTTTTTACTGTTTTATGTTCACTTTGGCTCTAAATATGTAGGATTTGGAATTAGGTGGGAAGGAAGTGGTGGGGACACTGATAAAGAACTTATCAAGCCTGTAATCCCAGCACTTTGGGAGGCCAAGACGGGAGGCCAATCATGGTGGTCAGGAGATCGAGACCATCCTGGCTAACACGGTGAAACCCCGTCTCTACTAAAAAATACAAAAACTAGCTGGACGAGGTGGCGGGCGCCTGTAGTCCCAGCTACTCGGGAGGCTGAGGCAGGAGAATGGTGTAAACCCGGGAGGCGGAGCTTGCAGTGAACTGAGATCTGGCCACTGCACTCCAGCCTGGGCAACAGAGCGAGACTCCGTCTCAAAAAAAAAAAAAAAAAAAAGAACTTAAGGGGAAATAAACCAAGGGACTCAATATGATTTCTTCTAATTTCTCTGCTCTTTAATGTCAGCCAGAGCTCCTCAGCAATGCTGAAAAGTTGAGATTTTTAAAACTGAAAAAACAAGAGGCCCTGCTCTTTGCAGGGTTAAAGACAATATAGAGTCCTATAGCACTGCCAGTCTATGTAATGAAATACGGTAAGTCCTCACTTAACATTGTCAGTATAGTTCTTGGAAACTGACTTTAAGTGAAACAACATATATGAAAATCAATTTTACCAGAAGCTGATTGATATAAACAAGACTTAAGTTCCTGTGACATATTTCTGGTCACAAAAACATTATCACACTTCTAAATAAAGACGCGACGTAATTCTAATGTTAAACATTGAAACAAATGTGAGTTATGCATATATTAAAGAAAGATTAATGAAAACCATTAATTACCCCATTTTTAGTGAATCAGTGAGTGATGGTCATAGTAGTGATGTGTTAAATCAAGGATAAATGTTTGCAAAGTAAAAATTGTAAGGAGCACCTCCTCCCAACTCACAGTTCAAAAGCAAATAGAAACAATTACAGCGGCTTGCTGCACACTTGCATACTGCATCATTGATTTTCATGCATTTGTATGATTGGCATATACTTTATGAATTTGTATTTTATAATAATTTGTACTCATTCATTTTCTAATGTGCTTATTCCAGTTCAGATCAAGGGTGGCTGGAGCCTGTCATGGCAGCTCAGGGCACAAAGCAGGACCCAACCCTGGACAGGGCACCAACCCATTGCAGGACACACTTATACACACACTCTCACTCACTCCAGAGGGACCATGTAGACATGCCGATTGCACATCTTTGGAATATAGAAGTAAACTCGAGTATCTGGAGAAAACCCTCACAGACATAGGGAGAACATGTGAACTCTATATAGACAGAGGCCCCACTGAGAATCTGCTTTTTTCTTCCCCCCTCGTCAACGTTATAATAACAGGACGTTGAACATGCAAGGACCTACTGTACTTGAGAATCCACACTGCTGAGCTGGGGCCTCCTGTGTTGCCTGCGTCGTGGAAATAAATTAGTAGAGCAAATTGGGACAGCAAACCCAGGTTTCACACCCAGAGTGCCCGGGTTTGCTGAGGTGGGCAGTAGATTGATAGCTGGTAACTCTACCAACAGATGCCAGGAAGGAGCCAAGACTCACATAGAGCTCCACCATGTTTCCTGATCTTGTCTGTTTCCAAAATTGCTCATAGACTCCCTAAACTGCCCTTATTTCCCTGGCATCAGCTACCCCCAACTCTGCTACTCCCAAGTATTGTTGGCAAAGGAGATAGGCCCACAAACCACAGCATGATTTGCTCTAAATCCATGTTTCCCTCAAGTTCCTCTGTAATTGCTGGTTGGACAGGACCCAGCAATTTTGGCTGCCATGGTGACCAATATCCGTTCCTATCTTGGTGGTATGACTGCCTGAGTCATGTCGTCTTGCAGGCTAGTGGTTTCCTCAGTTTTAAAATGATGATTTGCCTTGCTGCTTCTAGCTCTAAATATGTGTGACAGAACTAGCTCTGACTGAAGACAGCTACTGTCTTGACACTGGGCAGGGAATGACAGAATGGGTAGGCCAGAAAGGGACCTGAGGCATCATTCAGGCCAAACTTCTCATTTCATAGATGAGGGCATCGGGGCTACAGCAGCTGAGTGACCTGCTCAGAGTCACATGCCTCATTAGTTACATATGGGTAAAGACAGCTTTGTCTTGATTTTGCTTCTCAGAGTTATTGATTAGTGTTACGAGTATTTACTCTAAAAGTAATTGAGCAGGCATTTCTCCACTAAACATCGTACTGCAAAATGATGCCTGCTTGAATTTTTTTCTTGCTTATCAACTATCTCTACCTCCTATGATGCTTTTAAACACTGGAATTGGGATCCTTAAAGGTAAATGCCTCATAGTTATTTGTTTAAATAAACATAATTCTGAGGCTAGAGGCAGTGGCTTATGCCTGTAATCTCAGCACTTTGGGAGGCCAAGGCAGAGGATTGCTTGAGGCCAGGAGTTCAAGACCAACCTGGGCAACATAGCAAAAACTCATCTCTCCAAAAAGAAAAAATGAGCCAGGTGTGGTGGTGTGTGCCTGTAGTCCCAGCTACTTGGGGGGCTGAAGCAGGAGGATTGCCTGAGCCCTGTGGGTTAAGGCTGCAGTGATCCATGATCGTGCCACTGCACTCCAGCCTGGGCAACAGAGCATGAGACGTCTCAAAAAAAGAAACGAAATGAAATGACTGTTGATTGTACTTCAAAGCTTGGCCAAAAAGTATGATGAATGCAGAGAATCACGAAGTTTAATAGGAGTCATACAAGGGTTCCAGGATTTCTCACTGTTGCTGCAGGTAGGAACTGTTTAACATTCTGAGGAGCATTTGCACGTTAATGGGGTCCCAACTTTGCAGCACAATATATTTGACTTATTTTGACACCCTGCACCTCCCCCTTTTTGCCCTTGAATTTCTCTTCAGAATCACATTCTGCCATGCAAAAACAACATATTTTGAAACTCTGTTTCCAGTTTGCTATGTAATCATGGCTTATTCACTTGTCAAATAAGCCCTCTAATACATATTGATGGCCTATAAGGTGCCAGATGTTATTCTAGATACTGGGGATACACCAGTGAATGAAACAGACAAGACAAGTCCCTTGTAGAACTTAACATTCTGGAGGGCTGGAACAGAAATGGAACGGATATCCAAATATAGTGATTATCATAGCCAAAAAGTGTTGAGTGCTTTCTAAGTGCCAATTAATTATCAATGGTTTACCTAGATTTACAAATGTAATGCTCACTGTAATCATATGAGCCAGACATTATTTTTGTCCTTCATTTTGCAAATGATAAAATTATATCTGGTTAATTTTCTCAACATTTTCTAACTAGTGATTGATAGAGCTGGGATTTGAACCTAGGCATTTGGCTCAAAGTCTATGATCATAAGACAGAAGTGTAATTACAGGAGTCTCCCCCCGATGCATTGGCTGCTGTTTTGTGACTGTACCTAAGTTTGTAGGAAATATTTTAAATATTCAAATGGCCAGTTGTTTCTACAGCTATTTTTATGGCTTTCAGAGGAGAAAAGCCTAGAGCTCTGTCATCATATGAGAGTGTGCTTCCCATCTGTTTGAGACCTCCTTTTTTCTCTAAATTTAGAACGTGATGATACCATTATCCTTATATCATTTCCTCTCAGGTCTTGATTGTTCAGGTTCTAAGGCAGCTGATTTTATGCATATTCATTCTGGTTCAGATGTGGAACAAGTAGCTGCTCACCTTCATGTGGCTGTCCTGTGCTCCTGTATGAATATGGGCGAGTCTTTTGCTCTCTGTGAGCTCCTTAAGGACCTTGGGTGGTGTTGGTAGTACCAGTCATCTCAGGGGATTGAGATTGGTGCTTCTTAAGACTAAGCTACCAAGAGTTTCAGAAAGGGGAACGTCATTTGGCTGTAAAAATAAAACCACACTTTGGATATTCTGATGTTTGATTGCTTTAAAAGACTACATTTTATTCATCTTTTTGGTTCTGCCTTATGTATACACACAGGATCTTTGGATGAGGAGCTTGCCTCTGTGACCCACTAAGGAAATGTGAAATCTATTAACATCTTTGTGCAATCAAGAATAATTTGTTGACTCAACCGTTGAAATGGTGAATTGCCACTGGTTGAAGAAATAACATGGAGACAGTAGCACAGGCTCTCTGCATTAAGAAAATTTTGTTTTAATTGTTTAATATGTCAAGTATAGAGAATGATAGAACACATGTCCTCTACTCATTGCTATGAAACCTTATTGCACTTTCAGTCTCTCTTACCAGCCCTCTTTTTCCACATATCTTTTTTATACTATTTCACAAGTATATAATTGTTTGATTTACTGTCTTGACTCCCACTAAAAGGAAGATCCATGAGGGCAGAAATTCCTGACTCCTTGGTTCACTGCTATGTCCCCATTATCCAGTCATTGTTCTCAGTATTTACTACAATATTGATTAATTGAATTTTCTCATGTTTGCTTCATTGAAATAGAACACTGTTGGGGTTCCCTCCCCAACTGCAAAGCCTCCCCCCAAATCAAATTTTCTTCTTTCCGTAAATCCTTAGAGTAACCAGTATTGTGGATTTGGTGTTTATCATCTTTTGTGCATGTTTTTATATCTTAGTACATGTTTATTTATCTCCATTAGCCAGTATGTAGAGTTGTTTGGGAGCTTTTAAGAGTTGTTTATATAAATAGTAATATAACCTTTCTGACTTCTGTAAGAGACAAGCCCGGAAGGGTAACTCTAAGCCCGGAACTGTAAGGGACAAGCCCAGAAGAGTCCTGATATGACTACTACACCAAACTCCCCTAAAGACCTCTCCGAGAAGGACTTTCCACATGCCTCGAATAAATGCGGAAACAAGGAATGCATTTCATGTACCAGACAACAATTAAGCATTAACATCCGAGAATGAAACTGTCTAGTTTTTTTCAAAGTTTAAGAACTAGAGGCACTTAATATGTTTGTGCCAGAAAATTGGCCACATGCTTGCAGTTTTCTCCAAGAAAAGGGGTCCTAATTGTTCAATCAAAAAATATATTAACAAAGTATAAGTGGCCTGACATTTTGGCACACTTTTTTCCTTCCTTTAGTTGAGACGGGAGAAGATTGACCTTGAAAATACATTGGAACAAGAACAAGAAGCACTAGTTAATCGCCTCTGGAAAAGGATGGATAAGCTTGAAGCTGAAAAGCGGTTTGTTTAGTCTTGCTGTTCAATATATGGGGGGGGGGTGTGTGTGTGTGTGTGTGTGTGTGTGTTGCTGTTCTGGGTGTGACTGAGGGATAGCAGTAAGACACCTTAATTCTTTGGTGATGCACATTTTAATTGGCCAAAGGAAAAAATATGTTGAAAGCCTTCTGAACTATTCCCATGTTGGGCACCTCTTTATTGTTTGCTATCATACTGTCCCAGTAGAATTTCTTTTCATTTGGTGTTACAAGGCTGTGAGAGAATTAGTCATGCTGCTGTTGTTCACGTTAAAGTCTTTTCAAGGATGGTTGCAATTTCAACTTTCCACCTTATTGAACTGGCTTCCTCAGTTGTTTTCTAAAGTATATAGGGTATACTATGTACTATTATTTATACATCTCTGGCATTTACTTTATTAGGAAGCCTGAGATTTTAATAGTAAAATTGTTTTAAAGCCTACTGTAAAGAAATACCTTTACATACTTAAGACTAGAATTCTTTGTGTAAAATGTATATACTTGCAAGTGGAATGTCACTCAACAGCAAACATTTCTTAAACCCCTTTGTGCAAGATAGTTAGGCCCTTGTTTTCAAGCACTGAGTACTTTGGGAGTGTATGGGGCAGGGCGTGTAAGAATGGGAAGAAGATTCTGTATGTGGAATGTGTGTATGGGTGTAAAAAGTGAGTTTTTAAAAAATGGTCATTAATCCATTTCACCAAGATCTTTTGTTTGCTACCCAGAGTCTTTCCTCCTTAAGTATTTGGTTTGGGTGCATATTTGTAATTGTTTTGAGTTCATGTCTACATTTGCAAAATATAGGCATACCACATAGCTTTAAGAAAAGTGAAAATTAGAGCTATATCTATAAGAAATACTTGTATAATCATATCCACTCTGCTTTGCTGATACGTATTATTGTAGCAACAGTAACAAGTTGAATTATGAAAAGTCATTCTATGTAATAAATGCAGGAACCATTATAATATTTTAACACACTATTTTTCTCAAGGGTAGACCTGGATGGAGGTAACTCAGTTTGCTCTTGGACAAACTCAAAGGTACAAAGTAAAAACAAAACAAAAACCCCAGCAGCTATGGAAAGGGATTTAGAGATCTGTTGCCAAAGGAAGACTTTGTAGAAGGCAGTTGGAGGTTTTACATGTATTAGTGCCAAATTATTGGATTGAACAGTATGGAAGTTTTCATTTTGTAGGTCAAAGCTGTTGAATATCATCATTCAACATAAAAATAATTGGTAAAGAAGGTGGCACTTTTAATTATTAACCTGATAATTCTGGTTTTGTTTTTAACTTTTTACCTTTGCTGTGCCCAAAAGCAAAGGGCACCTAGTCCAGTTTGCCATTACCTTGCAATTAGTTTTGCAGGAGGGAATTTTAGAAGTTGAGTCTCTGTTACTTTACCCTCCAAGGAGATTCATAGTATCTTAGAAGATAAGAAAGTGGAATTTCCTCAGCATCTTCATGCACTAAACCCAAGAAGTTGAACATTGAGTCAGCAGATAATTCTAAGTGCATACTGTATTCCAGGCATAATTATCAGATCCAGATGTTAAATAAAGACTCTTCAGTATTGTTTAATTACCAGTAGTCATTTAAAAGGAAAAAAGGAGATTAGAATCAGCTCTGCCCTTTGGCCTGAGATACCAGATAAGAGCAACCAGAAGTTTGATGTAAAATGGGCAGAGGAATTAAGCAACCCTGTGAATTCTGGCAGTAAACAGGAGCTTGCTTTCAAAACAAACCTGCCAGCTAGTGTGTTGTTTTGTCTTTTCAAGGAAAACTGTTTGTCATTGTTGAAATTTTTCTTTTCAATGAAGAATCCTGCAGGAAAAATTAGACCAGCCCGTCTCTGCTCCACCATCGCCTAGAGATATCTCCATGGAGATTGATTCTCCAGAAAATATGATGCGTCACATCAGGTTTTTAAAGAATGAAGTGGAACGGCTGAAGAAACAACTAAGAGCCGCTCAGTTACAGCGTACGTAGCCTCTGGTTTCACTAGTTTTATGCCCGTAGAATTAATAACTTTACCAAATATAGGGTATTACCAATATTGAATTACCATTGACTATGCAATAATTAAATTCATATATTACTGATGCATGTTTACCTAAGTTTATTATCCTGGAATGGATTCTTTTTTTTTTTTTTTTTTTTTTTTTTTTTTTTTTTGAGTGTTATAGTAGGGGAGAACAAAACCATTTAGAATACTTCCAGAAAATAATTCAAGTAATTTCAGCAACATCCAGGATCACAGGTAACATTTTAAATCTTCTCTGCCATGTTTATCTCTAGGATTGTGCTGACAAAAATATTGCAGCAGACCTCAAAGCACTTTCAAAATATTAAGGCAGAGAGTAGTTTACCTTCCTTACTACTACATTCAACCTTAGCTGACATTTGTTCATGCTATTTGAAGAGTAAATGCTTTTGAAATGTATACTTAATATTTTGGAAGAGGCTAAGATGTTGAATTGAAAAATTAAAGGACTAGATTTCTGAATACTTGATTAGGTCCCTGTGTAGTTTCTTGGGTCTCTCCTATTTGTTTGTTTTTGGCTGTTCAAATTTATTTTTTTGAACAGATAATTCAGTGAAAGGTATGCAGTGAAAAAAATGTGTCTTCCTCTCATTCCTAGTCTCTAGCCACCCTATTCCCACAATTTATACATTTGTACTGTATTCTTCCAGATATATTTGTATGTAAACTTATTTATACAAATACAGTTGACCCTTGAACAACATGGGTTTGAACTGTGCTAGTTTACTTATATTGTGGAATTTGTTTTTCAATAAATACAGTTGTCCATTCACATCTGGAGGTTCTGCATCCAAAACCAAAGATGGATGGAAAATACAATATTCATGGGATGTCAAATCTGTAGGTGTGGAAAGCTGACTTTTCCTATCTGTGGGTTCCTCAGGGCTGACTGTGGGACCTGAGTATGCACACATATTGATATACTTGGGAGTCACAGGTTCTGAGGGACAGCTGTAGTAATACAATGAACACACTCCTTTTTACACCTTTCTTTTTTCACTTACTATGCATTGTAGTTTTTCCCCTGCCGATACACACAAAGCTGCCTTCATCCCTTATTTAAAGGCTGCATAGTATTTGATTGTATGGATATGCCATAATTCAACTAGTTCCATACCAGTGGCCCTTTTTTGGTTGCTATGCTACAACCACAATGAACATTTCTGTACACATGTTTGATACCTGTGCAAGAACACCTTCAGGATGGATTCCAGAAAGGGGATTTGTTGGGCCACATGGAATATGCATTTTAAAAAGTTCAGTGGTTCTTACCTTTGTTTTCTTCTCTGAAGTTCCTTACAAATTCCTGTGCCGTGGAGCATCTGGGATGGTGCATCAGCATCATCCTTGGAGCCTTTGAGAAATATGGTGTGGTACTTTGCTATTTCTGCTATTAGAAATTACCACAAACCTAGAGGCTCAAAACAATACAAACTTACCATCTTACAGTTCTAAGATGGGACTCGCTAGGCTAAAATCAGGGTGTCATCAGGGCGGCCATCCTTCTGGAGGTTGTTGGGGAGCCTGTTTCCTCGCCTTTTCCAGCTCTAGAGGCTGCCTGGATTCCCTGGCTCGTGGCCCCTTCCTTGCAATCGTACCACCCCACCTCTGCCTCTGTTGTTACATCTTCTTTTCACTCTGATTCCCCTGCCTCCCTTTATTAGGATCCTTGTGATTATGTTGGGCCCACTCTGATAATCTAGGATAATCTACCCATCTGAAGCGCCTTAACTTAATCACTTCTGTGAAGGCCCTTCTGTCAAGTGAGGTTAGTAGCATTTATAGGTTTTGGGGATTAGCATGTGGACATCTTTAGAGAATCATGATTCTAGCACCATACAGGTTTCTGGGCTTACTCCATGGAGTAAAAAAGGGGCATATTAAAAATATATGTATAAGTAATCCTGATGTGAACCTCAGGTTGATAATTACTATGTGTGTTCATTCAGTGAAAATCAAATGAGATATACCAAATAGTTATGAAATATTAATTATTTTAAGATTTTTGAGTTTTTACCATGTGAGTACACAAATATCTTTCAGCACCTTCCTGAACTCTTTCCAGTGCTGTCAGTTTGCATTTTTCCTCCTCATTTATACTGCTCCATTGTGACCCTAGCAAAAATTTTAGAAGGAATTTGGGGAGAATTTATGCTTACTACTGTCTCCATGCTGCACTGTTTAGCCTCTGAAGAGACTGCAGATACTAACAGAGGCATTTGTAAGTGCTATTTCCGATTTTGTGAGGACAGAGAAAGCTGAACTAAAGAAGCAGCAGTGGCACTTAGCTGCTTGCAGTGATTGGATTGGGCCTAAAGGATGTGTTAATGACTTTTCATCATCCATTCCTTGCATTCTCCTTAGGTTAGATGACCTGGGCCTCTTTTGGATGCAGCTGTGGGAGGTGGCTCCTCATCCTCCAAGCCTGACTGCATCTGAACTTGAACGTCTCTCTCAACAGTTCTCAGTCATGTTTGAATGTTGGCATCTCCTGGCCAGCTTTTGATAGACCAGTGGCTAGGACTTATCCTTGGAATTCTGACTTAATGGGCTTGGGGTATGGTCTGGGCACTGGTATTTCCTAACCATGAACTTGAAAGGGAATGCAAGCCATGCAGACCTTTGGATCATTTGGGAGCCACCTCTTTGGAATCTTTGTGGAAGTCATCCTCAGTTCACACCATCTTTGACTAAATAGAGTAAATCCTTACTTCACATCATCCTTGGGTTCTTGGAAACTGAGACTTTAAGTGAAACAACTTACTGTATAACCAAACCAATTTTACCATAGGCTTACTGATACAAAGAAGAGTTAAGTTCCTGTCGCATACATATGTTGTTTCACTTAAAGTCACAGTTTCTAAGGATCTGTGGATGATGTTAAGTGAGGGCCTACTATATTGGGAGATGGCTGTAGACCTGGGGAGATACAAGCTGTGGCCCCTAAGTACTAGGGAGCTCTGTGTGCAAGAGGAAGGAGGAGGACTCATAGGAACAGATCCAGTCAGGTGATGCTGTGTGCCAGCAGGGGGCAGCCAAGGAATGCTCTGGTGACAACCTTCTGTGTATGAGTCTGTGACACCAAGAGGTGTTGGGCCTGGTGCCTTCTCTGTGCCTCTGTCTTCTAGGTCAATTGCTGAACTGCCAGGAAGTCTTCCCAGCCAGTCACTGCAGGGGACATTCTTATCTATAGATATATTGTTTAAGGATCCCCCTGCTGAGTTCCCAACCCCCCCACCCCCGGCCACCCCAGTGCTAAAGGATTGCAATCATTTTCTTTGAAAGACAGTGTTCTCTGGTTATTGTTCTTGGAGCCTCACTAATCGTTAATTCTGCAAAGGATTCCATGGCAGTCTCCAGCACCTTTCCTGTAAAAGGCATTATAAGATTCCTATTATGGAAAAGAAGGTCAGCGTGCTCTGACAGTCACCCTTCTAGTTCTAGAAACAGCAAATACTCTAAGGGGTCAATCTTTTGTTTCCTGTAGAGCTAAGTGAAAAATTCTGCATGCTTGCATATTTGGGATGAAATAATTTAGTCATTTATATTAAAAGTGTACTTTGTAAATATTTTCCCAGCATGCCTTCAATTAAAGAGATTTTTGCGTCTGGATTAGACAGCAGGGTTTCTGGCTGTGTTGAAACAGCCAAGGGATTTAGTGTTTAGTGCACGTAATAGTGTTTAATAATTTTGATATTTTTATTTGAATTTCTAAAATAAGGATATTCAAGAGCTTTTGTATATTCTGTAATGATGCTGTCTTGGAAACCATTGAATACTTATCAGAAGTATTTATTGGCTAAAATGTCAGACTTTTGTAGAGTTGCTTAAAACTAAAACTAATTTGATGGGCATTGAGAGTTGAAATAGAGTCAGTCTGTGGGAGAAAAATGCTCAATGTGGCATACAGCTCCTTCCTTCTTCCCTAAATTTGGACCGAACTGACAATATGGAACAGCAGCCTACAGGAAACTCTCTTAGATGTGCTTATGGCCACTCTGAATTTGTAACTGCTTTTCAGAAAAGATAAGTATATGGAGATTTTACTTTTCCCAAGTTCATTGACAAAGACAAGGAAAAGAAATGAAGCAAGAAGATGGGTAGACACCACATTTTGTATTAGATAATTCTGGTTACTTGGTAGCAGATTCTGCGTGAGATAAACCAGAAAGGAATGGGGGCGGCGGGGAGGTTGTCAAAAGAGGAAGGAAGACGTGTTTTTCTTTTTTTGGAAGGTTGCGGAGTATGGCACAGAATCTTGTGAAGAATAACCTCAGAAGGACAAGAGTTTTGATGGCTCCAGGGAACTTAGCTGGAGGAGACCCTGGATCCCCATAAAGATGTCAGTTCCCCATTTCAGATTCCTGGGAGAGGTGGTCTAAGTGGCTCAGCCTGGGTCCAACATCTAGTCCGGGAGCTAGTCAGCTCTGTCCTGGGAGATGGGTGCTGTAGCAGAGACCTGGATTTGTGGGAGAGCTCCTGAGGAAAGGGTATTTGTCATAAGCAAGATGCCATCCCAAGAGGTGCCAGCTATATACAGGTCTTCGCCTGCCCTCTGTCGTAGCATGGGCGTGAGACAGGGTGACAGACAGCCACACACATACCACAAATTAGACTTGGAAATATTAATCTAAAGTTTTCTGGTTTACTATGTCAATGTCTATTCTCATGAAAAGAATGTTAACTGTTATCACATGTGTTCTAGTACGGTGGTTCTTGGTGTGCCACCACCGCTGTGCACAGCGGGGATGCCAACAGGTGTCACAGGTTCCCCTAGACGGCTCGCTGTGTCTGGAGTTGAGAGGCAGCCAAATTGAGGTCTGCCCGTGGGCAGAATCTGGGCCTCCCTCCTTTCCCAGCTCCAGCAATGTAGAGAAGAGCTCTGGTAGTGGCTACTTGTAGACTCAGCTACAATTCCACCATTTCCTCGTCTACTTAAAGCACTTTAGAAAGCAAATGAGGGGGACTGACAATGCCTAACCTGCCAACACTGCCTTTTATATTTTTTTCTAAATGCAAATCATTGGTAAACTTTTATACTTGAGATAAACTTTAAATCCATATCTCATATATGTGCAGGAGAATGAGAAAGACCATCTTTTTTGTTTCTTTGTTTTTTGAGACAGAGTCTTGCTATATTGCCCAGGCTGAAGTGCAGTGGCTCAGTATTGGCTCACTGCAACCTCCACCTCCCGAGTTCAAGGAGTTTTCCTGCCTCAGCCTCCCAAATAGCTGGGATTACAGGTGCCTGCCACCACGTCCGGCTAATTTTTGTATTTTTAGTTGAGACTGAGTTTCACCATGTTAGCCAGGCTGGTGTCGAACTCCTGACATCAGGTGATCCACCTTCCTCAGCCTCCCCAAGTGCCAGGATTACAAGTGTGAACCACCATATCCGACCAGAAAGACCATCTTGTAACAATTCACTCTGTCTGTGGCATAGGGGCTGAACTGAAGTCTCCTTTTTTCAGATTTGGATATGATTGCATGAAACATGGTTTAATTGAAAACTCTGACTTTTCAGATTCAGAGAAAATGGCACAGTATCTGGAGGAGGAACGTCACATGAGGGAAGAGAACTTGAGGCTGCAGAGGAAGCTGCAGAGGGAGATGGAGAGAAGAGAAGCCCTCTGTCGACAGCTCTCCGAGAGTGAGTCCAGCTTAGAAATGGATGACGAAAGGTGTGTGCATGTCCTATGAGCCTTGTTTTTGTTTAAAAAATAAAACCCAGGTTCTACAGGGGTTTTCTTTGGTATCCTGTTAGGTGTATAAGGGGATAGCTTAAATATGTATTTATTGTGCTAATGAATGCCACTGCATTATAATAGATGCTGAGAATGGGATAAAGATTGAACATTTTCCTTAAACACAAAAAGATGAAAAAAATCACCTCTAAAATTATTTGGTGGGGAGAGAAATGGAGACAGCGTTATATTAGAGAAGGAGCAGAGTTTGCATTTGTTGTTGAATTAGTTTAATCCAGTGTTATATTTGTTTAAAGCATGGGCACATATTAATTCCTGTACTGTACAAGGATAAAGCAAGCTATAGTGCAGCTCCAGGAAAACAGTGCATTTATAGGTTGAAAAGAATCAGCAGGGACACAGGTGGAGGTTGTTGAAATCCCCAGGACTTGTCTTAACACACTTGATAACTTTTGAGCCGTTTTGTAGCCACTTAAAAAAAAAATAAAACTAATGGATTGTATTCATCTGTTCAAACCTAAGCAGTGAATCCCCTCATTGCCCCACTGTGAGTGATCTGGAATGAGAGACCCATCCTTTGGTTAAGTAGCAGAAATGGTCTCAAGTGTTTGTGCCTCATCCAGTTCTCCTCCCTCTTCCTCCTCTCTAAACTTGGGATAAGGTAGTGGTAAGAAAACAAACAAATATAATTGGAAAAAAATGTTTAATCTGTGGAGAAACCCAGAAGTTAGAGAATTACATTTCTGCAAGGAAATTATCTCTTCTGGATCAGGGATGTCCTGGCGTTACATGGGCCATATCTTAGTGTGAGAGGTAAGACTGAGTATTCTTGGGGGTCCCTCCAGCAGGACTGGGCATTCGGTGTCTGAAACCAGGGCTACTCATGGCTGTGACAAGTAGTACTGTCTGTTGATGCCAATACAAGCTGTCTGAAACATACAGACAATGTTAGCACATCCGCATTCTGTTTCTGTTATGGAATATATTTAGAGGACTAACAACGCTGTTGATCAGTTTGCTGTGGACAGTGACATTATTGTTTAAAGAAAAATTTAAGATTATCTGTAATGAAAGTCTATATTTTTATAATGAGAAAAAAAGGAAAACAATAACAGGTTATCCTATTTTAAATACCTATGTATATGCCTCTTCATTGGGAAATAATAAAAGATTATTCTTTCTCAAAACTTTGCCTTATAAAACTACAGTTCCCTATTCTTTCTAAAATCTATATCCCTTAAGAACTATTTGACTAAAACTGCCAGCTAGAATACTAAATAGCTTATTAACTACCTTCAGATACAGATCATATATAGCATCTGGGACCCAGTTTGGGGTAAGATACACTCTGAGGAAATAGTGTCTTCTGACTGCAGTGTCACTAGTGAAGCAGTTTCAGCCTTCCAGATAAATATTTTTTTCCAGAACCGGTATTCATTTCAGAAAGTTTGCCCTACCTTTTGTAGGTCAGATTATCCACAGCTGCCCAATAAATACTTCCCCTACTAGGAACAATGATACTACATTTGGGAGAAGGAAAATGGTCCAGCACTTAAGAGACCACAAGATGCCTCTTGTCTACTAGTGGATGTGTAGAGTACAAGAAGTTCCACCTGTTGCCACTAGGGTGGGTTGCTCGCGCAGGATGGTTTATCAGGAAGTCTCTCAAGCAGAAATTTCTCCTCGTCAGCGCTCCGTGCTCGTTTCACAGAGCGTAAGCTGATGTTCCTGATGATCACACTTCAGCATTTTCGGGTCTGATGTGACTTCTGAATCCAGGAAAAAGGCAGACTCAGCATGGTGTGGCTAAGCGTGACCTGCTGTAGGTGTTCAGTACTCAAGTCTCATTAAATCCTAGTGTGTGACTGACTGTCTGTTAAGCAGGACTTGCTTGTAAACAGTTGATACTCAGTTCACAGGAATAAGTATCTGTAGGCTTTAATTTTATGACATAAATCTCAGAGGGCTTGCTTGGTTTTGAGTTTCAAATAACAATGTAAATGTAGGCACTAACACGTGAATATCTTTGTAACTCTTGGGACAGTGGAGGTGAATTCCAGCATAGCTGTTGTGTGGTGGAGGAAAAACTGGTCCTCTCTGTGGTGTGGTGCACCTCTTTCACCTGGCTTCTATCCTGAGCTAAAACATCCTAGATCTCCCAACCGGTACCCCTTGGAGTGAGGTTTGTCAAACAGCAGAGTGGTGTCACTCAGGAGTCCATTGTATAAATGCCTTCTAACTATAACATCAATCTAAACATTCAGGATTTTGACCTCAAGGTGTGAACCCCAAACATTTTCTCCTAAAAACTTTCTTAAGGACTATTTAAATACAGGGGGTTTTATCATTTCCTCCTCTCTCCTCTTAGGTATTTTAATGAGATGTCAGCACAAGGATTAAGACCTCGCACTGTGTCCAGCCCGATCCCTTACACGCCTTCTCCGAGTTCAAGCAGGCCTATATCACCTGGTAAGCATATGTCTTTGGCTATTTTGGTGACTGATTCCTGGTACATTGAATAGGCAACTGTGACTATTCTCCCTTCTAGTGGATAAAAACCTTGGAAACAGATGATAATCATGTCTTTTTCAAAAACATCAAAAACTCATCACTCTCAAGGCTAAGAGTCTGAAAATTTTGAGCATAAATGCTATAGTGTCAGCTGGTGGTTCTCTTCTTCTTCTTTTTTTTTTTAATCTAAAAGGAATTTGACTTTAAAACACCTTTTTAAAATGAAGAATGTCTTTGACTATGATTTTCAGTGCTGATGGGTAGACAAAAAAGCCTTAGGTAGATTTCCAAGATGCATCATAGCACACCTTTTACGGGTTCTTTTACAATATTCCACATACATTAATCTCATTTTTGTCCTCAGAATAATTAATGTAGGCATCATGTTCCCCATGTTAAAATGAGGAACCAGCAATTCAGAGGGTCACTACTGGTTACACAGCCAGAAAGGGGCAAGGCAGGGCCTGTCTGTTTACAAAGCCTATGTGTTCTTTCTAGCATGAGCTGCCTCCTGATATTTCCACTGATTGGTGAGTGGGACCTGGCCCTAGTAGGCAGGCTGCAGAAGAGGGAACAAACTTCTGTCAGGAATGAACTTCTGTCTGCTTCTGGCTTTGCCCTCACAGCCTTTCCCTCAAAGGCTTGCTTGTCTCCATCTGACCCCAGAAACTCTTTCCTGAGCTCTGTGGCTCAGTACCAGCACAGCGTGGGGCTCTCAGGCCAGGAAGACAAGTAACTGATCCAGTGAGAGAGAAAGAGGAAGCAGAGGGTGGAGTGGGTGGCCAGTGGAATAGGGGGAGAAAAAAAAAGGTGATGGGCCAAAGAATCGCATCTTGTTACCAAAATAATGAGACTGATTTTCTTTGGCTTGCTGGTAAGCAGATTTTCAACGGAGTTGGGAGAAAAGTGTGGAGGGAAGGGTGACAGAGGCAGAGTTTTGCAGCAGAATAGAGTGGGGTGACTGCTTTGAAGGATGGCAGCATAAAGTTTTTATAAAGTGAAACAGCTTTGCATCAGGATAACAAAAGTTCACAGCACTGTGCTGCCGTTAACTTTTTTTTTTTTTTATTTAAAGAGGCAATCAAAAGATAAAAGTCAAAAGTCTAGTACAAAGGGAGGCCGCCTTCGTACCGATGGGCCAGTGTGCTCTCTGGTGTGAGGCAGGGGTAAAGATGCTGATTGCAAAGCAGAAGGACTTTCTATCAGAGATCAGTGGCGCGATCATCACAACTTGTTCTTGCCAAAAGGATGTTCCCAAACCTGTTTCTTCCACCCTCCAGTGCCATTAAATCTCTCTTCAGAAGCTTCTCTTCTAGCTGCCTCTCAGTTTTCCCAAAATAGCACTTGGGTTTCATTACCATGATAAAGGTCCTTTTGGCCTTTTGATTTATTGATGTAAAAGGAAGTCGTGAGTCAGGAAGAAGTAAAATGGAGGATTATTTCATTATTTTGTGATAGTGATGCTGATTCATATTAAATATAATTTAATACCCTGTTTGATTTATTTAAACCTAAAGCCTTTGAGGCATGTAATTTCCGATTGATTAAAAAGATTGTTGCAATCGTTGAGAAAAGAAAAAGAACGAATGTCAGACCTTGGTTTGGAATATTCCTTATATTTTAACAAAGATTCTTCAGAAAAATCTTACTCTATTTACGTAATTTTTACTTTCACTGTGCCTGTACCTACATCAAGTGTGAGGCTTGCTTGGATAGTTAAGCTATTTGACTTTTCTTTTTTTTTTTTTTGTTTTTTTTTTTTTTTTTGAGACGGAGTCTCAGGCTGGAGTGCAGTGGCCGGATCTCAGCTCACTGCAAGCTCCGCCTCCCGGGTTTACGCCATTCTCCTGCCTCAGCCTCCCGAGTAGCTGGGACTACAGGCGCCCGCCACCTCGCCCGGCTAGTTTTTTGTATTTTTTAGTAGAGACGGGGTTTCACCGTGTTAGCCAGGATGGTCTCGATCTCCTGACCTCGTGATCCGCCCGTCTCGGCCTCCCAAAGTGCTGGGATTACAGGCTTGAGCCACCGCGCCCGGCCTTGACTTTTCTTAAACTATGTCATAAGTAACACCTAGATTTTTTCCTTACAGCTAGCCTAAATGAGAATATTTTTATCCTATTTTAAATTCTATAACATCACCAAAGGAGATTGTATCTATTTGGCAGCAGAATTACTCTGTTCTGATCTAGTAATTGTAGTGCTATACATAGTGGTAGTAGATCACCAAAATCTGAATATTCCAGTTTTCTTTTCACATTAGTTTTTATTGGAAACATTTGTGGCTCTGAGTATTAAGAATATCTAATCACTTCCTTAGTGGAAATACGCTGTTTGAATAGCATTCATTTCCATTTTAAACATATTGGCTCTGAATTTTCCTCCCTTTCTGGTTGACGTTGGAAATCTCGTGTTTTCACTAACTTGTTGAAGTATTGGAAATTACATATTGAAAATGTACTTGAAAATATGTAGCCTAAAACTAAGAAAGAGTATCATCTTTATTATATTTGGACTGCTTTTATGAATTATATATAAGAAGAGTGTTATCTTTTCAGGTTGTCCATCATTTTATGCAGTGTAATAAAGGACATTCTCAGCCTGTTTTGATGTGTCTGAATTAAGGATAGGCGATAATGAGATCTAAAAAATAGGTCTGCACCGTCATAGCAATGAACATACCCCGCAGATAATGGTTTCGAATTCCTTTCGCCAATTGAAAGAACTAGAGCTATTTGGAGAAATTAATATTTCTAGAGCTGGGGCACAGAATGTATGAGATGAGCTGGGTGAGATATCTTGTAGTGCAAAAGAGTAAAGAAGTGCCGAGACAACAAAGTGATGAGGGTATGTCAGAGGGATACAGGAGCTCCCAGACACCAAAACTGGAACAATTTGAGCAGTATTAATTACTATATTATAACATTATTTAACATAATAAAATCTAATTCAAATATCAAACAAATATCCAAAGTCCATACTGATATGAATAAATGACGAAATAAATAAGGGAGAAGACACAAATCCTCATGGAGAGCATTCCAGATAATATATGTAGATATTCCATCCTCAAGGAGGTGGAAATAACTCTACTCCTTAAATGTGGGCTATGCGACTGTGAGGTCAAGTATAAGATGAAAACCTGGCAAAGGAGATTAGGAAGTTGCTACCAGAAAAGTGGAAAGAAAATTGATATATGATGTCACTGAGGTCAAGGCAAAGAATTTCACCAAGAAGGGATTGTTCAGCTGCAAGGTCAAGTAAAATTAGGAGTGGAGATCTGTGATGGCGACTGGCAGCACAGAACTCACCGCTGACCTTAGCTAGAGCAGTTTGTGATGGAGTGGTAGGGACAGCAGCCAGATCAGATAGAGTTAAAGAGGATATTGTATCTAAATTGTTTGAATTTTAACAAGGAAGATGTTTTCATATATAACTTGTATGTGTCAAATAGGAAGAAAAGGTGCCTGCCTTTAATTTGTTTCCACAATTTTTTTTTTCTTTAGCAAAGATATATTAAAACTTGGGGGCTGGGTGCAGTGGCTCACGCCTGTAATCCCAGCACTTTGGGAGGCCAAGGCAGGCAGATCACAAGGTCAGGAGATTGAGACCATCCTGGCTAACATGGTGAAATCCTGTCTCTACTAAAAATACAAAAAATTAGCCGGGTATGGTGGCAGGTGCCTGTAGTCCCAGCTACTTGGGAGGCTGAGGCAGGAGAATGGCGTGAACCCTGGAGGCAGAGCTTGCAGTGAGCCGAAATCGCGCCACTGCACTCCAGCCTGGGCAAAAGAGTGAGACTCCATCTAAAAACAAAACAAAAAAAAACTTGGGGTAGTCAGAAGGGTATAATAAACCAGAAATAAAATCCAGAATTCTTTCATCCAAAGGCAGTGTTAATGTTTTAGTGTTTTCAGGTGTCTCCTATCCTACCCCTTGCAATTTTCCTTCAGGTAGTTGGTTCCATACATATTATGAAATGCTTTTGTGTCTTGTTTTATATTGCTTAATGTGTTTTCTCAGTCATGAGTCGCTTTTAATTAATCATTTTTTAAATTTGCAGTCTTGACAGTGAAATAAATCTTACAATTTTGGCTTTTGTTAATACATTTCCGTATCAAAGCAAAAGAAGTTTATTCCAGCAAAGACTTGATATAAAACAATAGGACTATACTTAGTAAGCTGGTGTTTGTGGTTTGGCAATGTCAACTTAGGTTTTGATGGGGAGGGGTTATCCTTTATTGTATTCCTGGGTCAGAGGGTGAAGATGCATGATAATTAGAACTTAAGGAAAAACAAAAATCAATAGTACATGGTTTCCAACCTCTAAGAGCTTGTAATCAACAGCAGGGCCTATAGAAGTAAGTTTAAAAAAAAAAAAAAAAAAAAAACTTTAATACAAGGCTAAATGTAATAAATTGCATAAATTGTGTATATTTTATACCCTTTAAAAAGTTATGTAGTTAAACAAATGGCAGTATGTCTATTCAATGGAATACTGTTCAGCAATAAACAGATTATTGACGCTTAGAACAATTTGGGTGGATTGCAGGGGCATTGAACTGAATGAAAAGACCTAATCTCAATGGGTTACCTACTATAAGATACCATCTCTACAACATTTGCAAAGTGACAAAATTATAGTGATAGAAAACAGATCAGTCATTGCTAGGTTAAGATTAGGAGAAGGATGGTTGAGCTGTACACATGCATAGGCACACAAAGAGCACACATGGAAGCTGATGAAATCCGAACAAAGTCTGTACCTTAGTAACTAGTATTGTACCAATGTCAATTTCCTAGTTTTGACAATGTGTTATTGTTATATAGGGTATCATCAAGGGAAGCTGAGTGAAAGACAACGTGGGAACCGTGTAATATTCTTGCAGTTTCTTGTGACTTATAAACTATTTCAAAATAAAAAGTTATAATAATAATTTTTTTAAACCCAAGGCAAAATAGTTTAAAAAGAGGTTCAAAGAAGAGAGAGTGACCAGCTTAGAGAGCTTTTGAGATGGGCTTTGAGAGGAGTTAATGAACTAAAGCATATCAGACCTTACTTTTGCCAGGCACTCTGGAAGCATTTTGTGATATTATCTCATTTCATCCTCATGACAACCTTGCAAGGTAGCTACAGTATTCCCATTGAACAGCTCAGGAATCTAAAGCACAATGAGATTAAGGAACTTGTCTACTTAGTGCCAAGTGTCAGAGCTAGGATCCAACATAGTCTGGCTCCAGACTCTGTGGTCCTTGCCTTCTGCAAAGGATGAGTGAGGTGCTGATTGGCACTGGGAACAGGAAGAAGCTATGGTAAAGAAGACATTCTCAGGCTAGGGCACACCATTAACAGAAGCATGGAGGTCTGAATCAAGAGCAATAAAATCACTGTGGTTCTCTTCACAGCTGCCCTGGGGTCCAGCTCCCTGTGAGTCTGATTCATTGGTTTGGGATAAGGCAAGCAGAACTTTGATATTCACTGTTGAGAACCACTGACCTGGAGCATCAGAATATAGTTTGAAGCCAAATGCAGAAGTCTTGATAACAGCTAGAGAAGGAGATTTTTTTTTTCTTTTTTTTTGAGATAGAGTCTTGCTGTGTCGCCCAGGCTGGAGTGCAGTGGCACAATCTTGGCTCAGTGCAACCTCCGCCTCCTGGGTTTACACAGTTCTCCTGCCTCAGCCTCCCCAGTAGCTGGGATTACAGGCATGCACCACCACGCCTGGCTAATTTTTGTATTTTTAGTAGAGACAGGGTTTCACCATGTTGGCCAGGCTGGTCTCGAACTCCTGACCTCAAGTAATCCACCCACCTCAGCCTCCCAAAGTGCTGGGATTACAGGCATGAGCCACCATGCCCGGCCAGGATTTTTTTTTTTTTTTTTTAATAAGTAGGCAATACTCATAATTACCCTTCAGAAAAATTAACTCGGTGATACCAGAAAATTGACTGCATTTTTTTTAAATGAACTGAATCCCCTATTTGGAGACAAGGATCCACTATTTTGAGACAGAGTCTTGCTCTGTCGCCCAGGCTGGAGTGCAGTGGCGCGATCTCAGCTCACTATAAACTCCACCTCCCAGATTCAGGTGATTCTCCTGCCTCAGCCTCCTGAGTAGCTGGGATTATCGGCGCACACCACCACGCCCACCTAATTTTTGTATTTTTAGTAGAGATGGGGTTTCATCATGTTGGTCAGGCTAGTCTTGAACTCCTGACCTCATGATCTGCCCGTCTCAGCCTCCCAAAGTGCTGGAATTACGGGCATGCGCCACCGCGCCCAGCCAACTTTTATATTTTATTGCCTTTCTCTTAATCACTTTCATATGAAATAAAATTAAGATTTTATTCTCCAATGTTATTTTAAAGAAAACAACTTCTTTCTTTTCCCAGATGAGTAAAGTTCTTGTGATTCCAGTAAATACCACATTAAACAACCACTTAGTTCCCAAAGACTTGTCCATTATCCTGGACCTCCATTTTGTAAATGTGAATAAAACTCCACAATTGGAAATGGAAATATGTCAAATAGAAAGCATCACTAATTGATCATCAAATCACAAAATAAACTTTAAGTATTAGATGTTGAGGGCACAGAAAAGTCCTGTGATAATAGCACAACTAAAGGAAGGCTTGGCTGAATATCTCTGTCATGGAAACAAAAAAGACAGATGGAAAAGCATACTTAACAGCTTCTTGTTTTTACGTAATTCAGAAAAGCAGTAAGTAGAGTTCACATTGCTTGGCCTCTAATAGCTGATAGTAGGTTCAGAGTGATTGTCCATAGGTGATTTCTATCCACATTTCCCCAAAGAGCTCCTTTGTTTTCCCTTTTCACTTTGCCAGTATGGAGCCTACCCCGTGCTAGGTATTGTGGTAGATGTTGGGAACTCAAAGGTGTAAAGAAAGCTAGCCACATTTGTGCAGTGATGAAACAAGTAATACCCCAGACCAACTGGTGACTTCTGCACTAACTCTTGGAAACCAGGGCTGCACATGCCACATGTAGGTGAGGATCGCTTTTAGATGTTTTCAGAATATGAACCCCAATCAAAACCTGTCTAACAGTAAGGAGAGTCTGGACATACAGATGTTAAAAACACAGTGGAGATGATCCTGGAGTCCTAGATGAAGACTACGCACAACATTATGGTGGACTGGGGGTTGTTTCTTCCTTAAATACCAGGTTCTTTGAGGGAACGTTGGCAGGGCTTTCATTCCTTGTATTGAATATCCTCAAGTTGTGACATTCCCAGTGTTTTTGTTTGCTGTTATGGCTGAGACACACACACACATACACTCTCTCTCTCTCTTTCTCAGTCACTCACTCTCTCTCTCTCTCTCAGTCACTCACTCATGCCCACACTCTCCCTATCTTCTTCTTGATTTTTTTTTCCTTCTTTTTTTTTTTTTTTTTTTGGCTAGGAGGTTGAGTTATTTGGCTACTTAATATCTATCTCCAGTTTGGTCAATTATTGATACATTTTTTGACACCTCTGGTTTTCTTGCATTTGATATTTACTCCTTTGCTCTATTTTCTCCACTTTATTCTTGTTCCTTCTCATGTCTTTTGCCTTCTTGAATCTCAGTTGAACTCCTGACAGGGTTTGACTTTAAAAAATCATTATTGTGGTGAGACCTCTTAATATAAGTTCTATCCTCGTATTTTTAAGAGTATAATACAGTACTGTTAACTATAGTACAACGTTGTGCAGCAGCTCTCTGTAGCTTACTCGTTTTGCTTAACTGAAACTTGATGCCTGCTGAGTAGCAGTTCACCACCATTCTACTCTGTGTCTATGAGATTGGCTATTCTAAACTCCTCATATAGGTGGAACCATGCAGGATTTGTCCTTCTGTGACTGCCTTATTTCACTTAGCACAATATTCTCCAGATTAATATATGTTATTGCATATGGCAGGATTTCCCCTTTTTTCCATTGTATGTCCATATACACCACATTTTCTTCATCTGCTCATCCATTGATGGACAGTGAGGTTGTTTCCACATTTGTTTTTTGTTTGTTTGTTTGTTTGTTTGTTTTCAGACGTCGTCTCACTCTGTTGCCCAAGCTGGAGTGCAGTGGCGCAATCTCAGCTCACTGCAAGCTCCGCCTCCCGAGTTCACACCATTCTCCTGCCTCAGCCTCCCGAGTAGCTGGGACTACAGGAACCCACCACCTCTCCCGGCTAATTTTTTTGTATTTTTTTAGTAGAGACAGGGTTTTGCCGTGTTAGCCAGGATGGTTTGGATCTCCTGACCTCATGACCTGCCTGCCTCAGCCTCCCAAAGTGCTGGGATTACAGGCGTGAGCCACCACGCCTGGCCTCCACATTTTTGCTATTATGAATAACACTGTAGTGAATATAGGAGTGCTAATATCTCTTTGAGATCCTGATTTCAATTATTTTGTATAAATACCCAGAAGTGGGATTGCTAAATCATGTGGTACTTCTAGTTTTAATCTTTTGAGGCATTTTCATACTGATATCCATAGTGGATGCACCATTTTACATCCCTACCAACAATGTATAAGGATTTTTTCTCCATATCCTCACCACCCCTTGTTATCTTTTTTCTTTTTTTTTTTTTTTTATAATGGCCAACTTAACAGTTGTGAGGTGGTATCTCACTGTGGTTTCGATATGCATTTTCCTGATGGTTAGTGGTGATAATCATCTTTTCATATGTCTATTAGCACATTTGTGTATCTTTTCTAGAGAAATGTCTATTCAAGTTCTTTGTGCATTTTTTTCATTGGACTATTTGAGTGTGTTTGTTTGCTTTGAGTCATAGGAGTTACTTATGTATTTTGCATATTAACCCCTTACCAGGTATATGGTTTTCAAACATCTCCCATTCTATAGGTTGCCTTTTCACTCTGTTGACTGTTTCCTTAGCCCAGAGCTTTTTAGTTGAATGTAGTCCCACATGCTTGTTTTTGCTTTTTTTTTGTTGCCTATGTCATATCTGAGAAATCATTGCTAAGATCAATGTCAAGGAATTTTTCCCCTATTTTCCTTCTAAGAGTTTTATAGTTTAAGGTCTTATAGTTAAGTCTTTAATCCATTTTGAGTTGACTTTTGTATATAGTGTAAGATAAGGTCCAGTGTCACTTAATATCCAGTTTTCCCAACACCATCTGTTGAAGAGACTGTCCTCTTTCCTCATTGTGTATTCTTGGTGCCCTTTTTGAAGATCAGTTGACCATATATGTGTGAGTTGATTTCTGGGCTCTCTATTCTATCCTAGGAATTAATTTTTATTGCCCTTGTTATCCACACCATTTAGTGAGCCCACCGTTCTTTTCATCTGTTTGTATTTTTGTGGGTGATGGAGAACTACTGCAATTTAAAACCTCCTAGATAGTTGAAGACACCAGATAGTTGAGCTTAAAATGATACTTGATTTGTTGTTATATTTCAGGTCTATCATATGCAAGTCACACGGTTGGTTTCACGCCACCGACTTCACTGACTAGAGCCGGAATGTCTTATTACAATTCCCCGGGTCTTCACGTGCAGCACATGGGAACATCCCATGGTATCACAGTAAGTGTCCACAGGGTAGGAAGCAGCACTTCACTCCTGAAAGTGGTACCGACTGGTGTTCCGGAGAACAGGATCGGTGCTCTTAGACATTTGCCCTTCTTCCTGCCTCCTCCATCGTTCACCTTGAAACTGTAGAGACTTCAAAACAGTTTGATACCAAATTCTGGTATTGAAACTAAAATCCTTCCCAGGAGACAAAACTTTCACTTCACTTCCTATGAAAAATTCCCCTTTGTGAAATATAATTTGAACTCTGGCCAGTGCTTTGATTGAACTCTGGCCAGCTCCTTGCTATAAAGCATTATTGTTGGTTGCCGTAGTGTCTAAAGATATTTATTGTCCGCACCTTCACAGTTCACTGACCTTCAGTGTTCTTCCTGAAGTTCGCCTTATTTGTAATGTTACTCAGAATTTTCTCTCCTTGAATTACAAGGAAGCTTAAGTGCATCTGGTTCCAGCTCTACCCAAGGGACTTTTTTCTTTAGAGCCAGCAATATAGTTGACTAATAGAGCCATAAGCAATATAGCTAGTAGAGTGACAGTATTAAGGGTATTTCCAATAACAGAAATACCCATATTTCAAAGAATAAATTCCAATATTTTAAAGAAGAACCCTATTCTAAGAATGCACTTAAGGTATTTCTGAAGCTGTTTTGCCAGTTTGATGGACTTTATGGAAAAGTAGGAACTTTTTTTCTTTCTCCTCACTCTGTCATCCAGGCTGGAGTTAAGCGGCATGATGCCCGCTCACCGCAACATCCGCCTCCTGAGCTCAAGGGATTCTCTGGCCTCAGTCTCCCGAGTAGCTGGGATTACAGGCACATGGCACCACACCCGGCTACTTTTTGTATTTTTAATAGAGACAGGGTTTTACCCTGTTGGCCAGGCTGGTCTCGAACTCCTGGCCTCAGGTTATCCACCCACCTCTACCTCCTGAAGTGCTAGGATTACAGGTGTGAGCCACTGCGCCTGCCCTCAAACATAGAAACATTTTTGTTGAGCTGTATCTTTCAGGATATGGACAACTTGTTGGAGATAAGCAATAGAAGGAATTGGTGACACACACTGAAAGAAAGATTTAAGGGGATATTTTACAGCTCTCATTGAAGGACCCAAGTCCAGCAATTTGTTCAACACAAGTTGTGCAGTCATTTTCTGTAGCTTTTTCGTAGGTGGAAGTGTAAACACTGCCTTATTTAAATTTTATTCTTAGTTCAGAAACCAGTAGGGATGAAGAAAGAAATCCCTGGTTTCTTGTCTTTGTTGGTTAGTGTTTGATTAGTCCCAGTGCCAAGTCAGCCTGTGTTGGGTAGAGTGAGCCATCTGTACCTAGACTGACTTGCTGTTCCTGTCCCCTCTGCAGAGGCCTTCACCACGGAGAAGCAACAGTCCTGACAAATTCAAACGGCCCACGCCGCCTCCATCTCCCAACACACAGACACCAGTCCAGCCACCTCCGCCTCCACCTCCGCCACCCATGCAGCCCACGGTCCCCTCAGCAGCCACCTCGCAGCCCACTCCTTCGCAACATTCGGTGCACCCCTCCTCCCAGCCTTAATGCATGAGCTTAGTCTGAATTTCAAGTTGGGACTCATCCAATGGAGCCGTCTACTCAACGCCAAAGGCTTCCTTCTCTGGCATATTTGGATATGACTTATTTGCACTGAGGTTATCTAGGCTTCACTATCCATTGTGTTGTAAATGTTTGTCAGAAATGCAGCCAGTGTTGTGGGTCTACAACACTAACCAGACGACTTTTTCCATCAGTGTTTTACTTGAATCTTCATGTACGTCCATTCCCTGGCTGGAACCTTCGCTATTCGGTATTTGGTATTTCAGCAGCAGTGTGCAATTTTTGCTTGGCCCAGAGCTTCATTCTCCTGGCTTTTAGGTTTGTAAAAGGAAAAGGGATATCTTTTTTATATTTTTTTCCATGAATTTGCAGTAAATTACTGAGCTGTTGTTACCCTCTTCTCTCATTATAACGGTGTTTACCAAACATACCAATAATTCAGCACTACAATTGAGACCTTTGAAAATCTGGCTTTCAGTATAGAACAGAAAGTTAGATGAATCAGTGCCCAAGACACATTTTCTGTTTAACAGAACTTTCTACAGATACACTTTTTACAGGTTATTTTCATTGTATTATTGACATCCATGTCTCTTGTAAAACAGATGGCCTAAAGTAATGAATCATGTGGCTGTACCTTCTCCACATAAATGGGATGGATAATTATCGTATATTAAGATGTGATTCTCTTTTTTATCCTTCATGTTAATCTACCTAACCTGGCCCCCTCTAACATGAGTCGATAAATGTTGTCCTACTCACCCGTGGTTTCAATGGCTAATTAGAATGTGTTATTTGATTTCTGCTGCAGAAGGCAGTATGATTGTAACAAAAACAGTGCGGCTTCCCCTTTCATTCTTCATTTGTGTTCTCTTAAAGTTCGAACAAATATTTTAAAGGTGCAAAATACTATTAGAAAATACTATTTGAAATGGACATTATCGGAATATCTTGGCATAATGGCCAGAAAATACTGTATTGCTTGGCCAAAAAGAAAAAAGGTATAAAGGAAAGTAGCACATTAGCAATGATGGCTGCTCATTTCACCCAGTATAAGCAAGTGCAGTGTACAAAGAAGTATATTCTGAATACATTATTTTCATTCATTTAGCACAAATCATTTGGTTTCACTTTGCAGTGGAACACTGAGTCACTCTTTTCTTAATACTAGCAACATCTTAATTTTTGTTTTTCAGCAGTTGCTGTTTTGTACTTTGGTAGTAAAGTGATTTTTACCACCTGTGTTTGCATATTTATATATGCTGTGGATGAAAATAACTTACTAGAGAATGTATATTTTATGACAAGAATGTGTATCTGTTGGATATAATCAGAGAACTGAAAAGTAATTTATCAGTAATTTTTAAGAGTCCATGTTTTGTGACAACCATCTCTAATAGCCAACTCTTTATTAAACACACTCCTAAAAATAAGGAACCATGACATTGTAGATATTTAATATTGTACAGTATAGAAACCTCCATTTTTGCCTTCGAATACATATTTAAGAGTTAACAGAATGAAAAAAAAGTCTTGTTGGATAATAGTGTTTGACTAGCATTTTAAGAACTTGAGAGTAAAAGCAACAATAAGATTTTTTCACCTCTTCCTGCTTCCACCCCCAAACTGAGAACATCACTCAATTGTTGGGAAGAAACTGTAGGTCTATATAAATTTTATTTAGAATGTATGTGTAATATACATAATCATAATACAGTTCTCAGATGCAGGGAAGAAGTTTGGCATTTAATCGTTAAGGCTTTAGGTTTTTGATACTTTCAGACTGGGCCATGTCAAACCCGGAATTTTCACCAACAGTTCACTGACCCTCCTGGTACATTGCCATTCCAAGGAATTCTGAGAGTAGGCAAACATTTTGCCTTCATGGTACAGTTCTCAGTTTTTCTTATAGGAGAAATATGGTAGATGTTTATAAGAATCTTTTATGAGATTATAGATTTCAGTGCTGTGGATAGTGTCTTGCAGCCAAACAAGGAAGTCCATAATGGAATGTCCTTCCCTCAGCTTCCTATTGATTTAGTTACCTCTTGAAAGCACAAAAATTAAAACATTGCCATATGTTGAATTTTTAAAAAGCACTTGGAGTGAGCAAACAATTCCTGATAAATGCCTTTTAGAGAGAGGTTCTTGACATTCAGACATCTGCAGAAATGTTCTGGTTCCCAAAGTCACTTCCGTTCAAAAGAAAACACAGCTCCTTCAAACAGCACTTTTTCCGCATAAATCTAGTTGCCTCTCCCTGTGGACATTCAGAACTGATAGAACAAACACTACTCTTTTGAATTTGATGGTTCATGTCCTTTAAAGTGTTTGAGGACCCTATACAGAGACTGTAACACTTGGGTAGTACCAGCTAGGACAATTTCTTGGCAATTGTCTAGCTACCAGGGATCAGTAAGATTCAGATTCTGAGCCCATAATGGCAAGAGCCCCCTCACCCATGGGCAGCTGACTTCCCTCAGTCAGGCACTTCTCATGGGGGCCAAACATGGTTACTGCCATTCTGTTACCCACTCTCCCAGGTGAGCCCTGGATTGGCTCCCAGAAGGCCTTTGTAAAATCAGTAGCCATCCTGCAGGCAGGCGGGAGCAACAGGGACTTCAGTAGCTTCATTTTCCTGTCTTGCAGACAGAGACCCTTGGCTACCACTGTGCTGCTAATAGGATAAGTACTCTGTTGCCAGATTACCATGCCTTTTATACAAAACCAAATTAACTTACCTAATACCTGACACCTCTCTGGGCTCTGAACTGCTTTCTCTCATCAAGCATGCTAGCACTCGAGACAGAATTCTAGAAATTTGGCAGATAGTGGAAGTCTTTAATTGAACTTACTCCTTTGTTGACTGAGAGGAGTTTTAAATTCTGACCTCCTGAGATACTGACTAGCAACCATGGAATGAATGTGTGACCAGAAAGTGGCTTTGACACCAAGTGCTGCTGTCCCTTTGTAATTGGCTTCTAATGGATTCAACCAGAAACAATTGATAATGTGAATTTTTGTTAATTGTTCACTTGTAGGAAAATAGAACATGTATCACCCTTAGGTAGACATGAACTTTTCCTGCACAAAGCCTTGCTTTTAGAGAATGCCCAATAAGGCAAGAAAAAGCATAGTAACTTGTGCTTTGAGAGCTCAATATTTGTATCTTATCAGTACAGAAGAAATATTTCTGTGTAACTTGATCTTCTGTCTAGTACTTGTCTTATAGGTAACCAACACTGAAAACTTTGTAGTGATGACTACCAAAGAAATACATAGTAAAACAACCTTTTATTTCCAAATTGTTAAAGAGCCAGCCATTGATGCTGCTACATGAGTTCCATGCTCAAGAGCCATTGTAAGAGATTAAGGGGTTTCTAGGTTTTTGGTGGGTTTTTTTGTTTGTTTTTTGTTGTTGTTGTTGTTTGGTTGGTTTTTCTTTTTTCTTTTTTTTTTTTTTTTTTTAGTTTTTCTTTAATTTTTTGATTAAAACATACACACAGCTGTTAGCATAAAGTCATGGGGGGCATTTTCTGGAATGCTCAGCAGTTCTCATTAACTGCCAAGCCCAGGTTGCCTCTCGTGAGGCAACTGAAAAAAATCCTGTGTCTTGATAGCATGGGTGCTGTGTGTGTGCATGTGTGTGTGTGCATTCATGCCTTAACTCGGGTTACTGCTCAACTTTAGTTCTTGACTTAGTCTGCACCGTCATCTAGATTGTATCGTACATCTCGGTCTGAACTTCATCCTGGCAAAAACAAAGTTGCAGGCACAACAGTTTAAGAATGCATTCCTCCAGAAGAGTATCTGGTCAGGTTGCCCCTGAGCCTTCTTTGGACTTGATTTGGAACTTAGCCTGGAAAGCAAAAGTGGACTGTCCAACAGAAAGATGTCAACAAGGAAAAGAGGAGAGCCAAGCGCTAGCATGCCTTTTGCCTCTGCATATCTGTGCACACTGTATGTTGTTCATGATAGCTTGTCTACAACTTGACTAGGTTGGAGTTCTGGTAATAGTGGCAATCTTGACATTCTTGGTCAGAGTTTAGAGAGATGTAAGACTTCAATTAATGTCTTATTTACTCCTTTATGTTGATTAGTCTTTGATACATGTGCTGAATCAGAAACCTAAATAAAGATAATTTTTTAAAATGTACCTCTTGAGCCTTAAACCCTACCTTTTTTCATTTCGGTGTTTGCGAAAAAAACATTTTTTCTCTGTTGCTTCTGACAGACATCGAACTTAAATTGTAAACTCTAAAGGCTGCCTTAGAAAGTAAATTTAAACAGCTGGGTGCAGTGACACAAGCCTGTAGTCCCAGCTACTCAGGAGTCTGGGGTGGGAGGATCACTTGAGCCTTGAGAGTTCAAGGCTGTAGTGAGCTACAGTGGCACCATTGCACTCCAGTTTGGGTGCCAAAGGAAGATGTCATCTCAAAAAAAGAAAAAAAAAACAGTAAACTTAGGAATGATGGCATGAAAGGGGCTAGTATAGTTTTATTTTTTTATTTTTTATTTTTTGAGAGAGTCTCACTCTGTCACTCAGGCTGGAGTGCAGTGGTGCCATCTTGGCTCACTGCAACCTCCACCTCCCGGGTTCAAGCAATTCTCCTGCTTCAGCCTCCCAAGTAGCTGGGACTACAGGTGTGCACCAACACGCCAGTACAAGTTGATTTTTGTATTTTTAGTAGAGATGGAGGTTTCGCCACATTGACCAGGCTGGTCTCAAACTCCAGACCTCAGGTGATCCACCTGCCTCAGCCTCTTAAAATGCTGGGATTACAGGCCTGAGCCACCATGCCTGGTTGGTTTTATTCTTTAATCAGAGTGCTGGCTACTTGGATATATTGAGGTTTTGAAAATTCATTGAACTGTACACTTAACGATTTCTGCACTGCTCTGTATTTGTATCGTATTTCAGTTTAAAGCAGTAAACCTAGGAGGTTATGAAAAGGAAATCCACACCCATTTCCAAAATGTTACAAACATGTATGTACAGGATTTGGATGTCACATTTGGAATGTTTCATGAGCTTTAAAGTTTCAATCCACCTGTATGGTGTTTTTTTCCTCTACTTTGTTGGAAGCATCGCTTTGGGATCAATTCTAGGTTTGAGTACCAATTATTTTCCTGGGATAGTTACTTAACTTTTCTGGGACCCAAGTTCCTTACCTATAAAATAAAAATGTTATTTATGTGCCTGGCTAAAATGAGAAAGTTGATGTGAAGGTACAGCATAGTCCACACACAAAATCAGACGTGGACTAGTCTTTTCCACATCCATCCAATGAGTGAGTATTTGGGGTAATGTTTTACACATGCTTGGGGGGTATATGGTTTATCAGTTGCATTTTCGTAAACCCACGGTAGTTAGAGTCCACATTCTGTGGAAGAAATGCACAGTACTCATGGGATCCTCTTAGGAATATGGTTTTCAAGAACCCATTTGTGATGCCGTCTTTCTTTTTTTCTTTTTTTCTTTTTTTTTTTTTTTTTTTTTTTTTTTTTGAGACGGAGTCTTTCTCTGTCACCCAGTCTGGAGTTCGGCTCACTACAACCTCCGCCTCCTGCATTCAAGCAATTCTTCTGCCTCAGCCTTCCGAGTAGCTGGGATTACAGGTGCCCACCACCACACCCAGCTAATATTTTGCATTTTTAGTAGAGATGGGGTTTTGCCATCTTGGCCAGGCTGGTCTCGAACTCCTGACCTCCAGTGATCCACCCACCTCGGCCTCCGAAAGTGCTGGGATTACAGGCATGATGTGATGCCGTCTTATGAGTACAGACTGTTTAGATCTAGGCTCTTTTCTATGTAAAAGTAAATAAACCAGTGAATCTTGACTGTCTCTGGCTTAAGCAGGATTCCATTTTAACTTAGTGAAAGCAATGAATTTTTAATTTGGTTGAAATGATCCAATGACAAAACTCCTCTCTACCCATGGCAGCTGGATTTTAGTTGTAACTTGATGAAAATATTAGCCAAGGAATTTCCCGGGACCTCTGGATTCAAGTCTTACCTTCGTCCTGCCCTAACCTCAATTTTCTGTCGGCAGAGATCGCTGTTCTTATTTCAGGTCAAATTTGAAGAAAAATATTTAAACAAAGTGCTTTGAAAACAAAGATTAAGCTGCATGTGTACTTTATAAAATTTTAATATCTTTTAAAGGCTATGTATCCACATGGTGCTTCTAAAATTGAAACAGTTGGTCTAGAACGTTTTTTGTGTTTATGTAGAACTCTTAAGTAGATCTGAGAGGTCCTTGTTTTAACATGTAGGCTATTTAAAGTAAAAACTTGTGGAAATGCAATTATATTCTGTCACTAATATATAATTCAGCTCAAACTTTTAAACATTCTCTTTAGAAAAACAGGAAGAAGTGAGTGCATGGTAAATCATGGTTTGTGTCTGATGCACATGTTGACATGAGAGATTGAATTCCTGTTCCTTAAAGTTTTCTGTCCAGTCTCATCCCTGGTTTCATACTGCATTGAGTGCTATTGAGCTGAATATATTTATATCTTTTTCCAAAGGTCTTGTTCTCTGATACTCTACTAATAACTTAGTGCAACTTTCAAGATAGCTAACTACCCCAAGAGGAGATCTGAGTAATTAATCTTAAGCTTTTCACCTTAAAAACAAAAAAGGGACAGTCAGACTCTGAAAAACAGATGTTTTTCTCTCAGGGAAACAATGATAGAATTAGCAGACAAGGACGTGAAAACAGACACTTATAAACGTTCTCCATGTGTTCAAGAAGACAGCGAAGTATAAGCATGAGAAGAAAAATAGAAAATAAAACCTAACTTGATCTTTAGAGATAAAAAAAATACAATATCTGAAATTTAAAACAATAAAAACTGGTTTTAAGTCTTTTGTGGATTTATGTTCGTGCTCTTTGAATGTGCCTGAGAAACATTAAAAGGCACCCCTGCTGGTCGGGCACAGGTGCACAGTGGCTCACACCTGTAATCCCCACAATCCTCTCAGCCAAGGCAGGAGGATTGCTTGAAGCCGGGAGTTTGAGACCAGCCTGATCAACGTAGTAAGATCCCCATCTCTACTAAAAATTAAAAATTAGCCAGGCATGGTGGTGCACGCCTGTCTTTCTAGCTACTCGGGAGGCTGAGGAGGAAGGATCGCCTGAGCCCAGGAGTTTTAGGCTGCAGTGAGCTATGATCATGCCACTGCATTCCAGCCTGGGCATCAGAGTGAGACCTGTCTCAAAAAAAAAAATCTGGGATTGTGGTGGAGCAGAGAACTGTTTAAATTCAAGTTAAGGCTGTGATCTACTTTTCTTTCACCAGGCGAGCTTTGCCTGCGTTCTGGTAGACCACTATTGGGAAATTATTAACCCTGGGGACTTACTACCCAAATTCATCATATTAGTGTTGGACATGAAGCCTCACGGCTTAAGGTAGCCAGGTACTGTAGAAAGAGTCCTGTGAGTTCAAGTCTGGTCTAAGTGCAATTTTAAAGCTTCTATTTCCTCATCTATAAAAGAGGAATGAGAATGGTGTCTTTAGGATCAAATGAACATATTAGTGTTAAAACTTTAGAGGCTAAGAGGTTCTCTTTTTGTATTGTAACTTCACTATTTCCAACATCATTTCATTCATTCTACAAATATTCTTAAAACACCAATTATATCAGCCATTGTGTGTGGCACTGAGAGTGCAGCAGGGAGAAAGGCTGCAGTTCCTTCTCAAGTGCGGTGAGTATTGGGATCGGGACTCCTCAGCATCAGAAGAAAAGAAGGGTCAGAGAAGGCTTCAGAAGCAATTGATCCTTAAGCAGTTTATTGAAGAACAGGTGGGATTTAGGTGAAGGGTCTAGGACAGAAGGATCAGCCTATGTGGGGACTGGGAGACAGGAAATAGAGGGAGAGTAGAGAAAGTGAGGCCCGTGAAAGGTAAGAGCTGGTTAATGAGTGGGCAATTGGAACTCAAGGTATCCCCAAGGAATAACTCGGAGCATGCTTTGGCATTGCCCCACCAGAGGACTGAGCTGCTGGAACTGGGGTCCACTGGCTCCCTTCACCCATCGGTTGAAGGTGCCCCTGAAGAGAATGACCCCCCGAGCCCAATTTGGGTTTTCTGGATTGTGTTTAAGAGGCTTTGTCAAGGCTCTCCAGTGCCCGCCTCATGCTTAATGAAGGATGCTGGCAAGGTGCATGAGTGTCCACAGTGAAATCAGGTGGGCCACAGGGCATGATGCCTTACACTAGGTCTGTTACAGGTGGACTGGGGGTGCTAAAAAGCTCTCACCATCATTTGGTTTAGCTTGAACACACGAAAATTTGAAATACTTTTTTTTTTTTTTTTGAGATGGAGTTTTGCTCCTGTTGCCCAGGCTGGAGTGCAATGGCACGACCTTAGCTCACTGCAACCTCCGCCTCCCGGATTCAAGCAATTCTCCTGCCTCAGCCTCCCGAGTAGCTGGGACTACAGGCATGCACCACCATGCCCAGCTAATTTTGTACTTTTAGTAGAGATAGGGTTCTTCATGTTGGTCAGGCTGGTCTCGAACTCCCGACCTCAGGTGATCTTCCCACCTCGGCCTCCCAAAGTGCTGGGATTACAGGCATGAGCCACCGCACCCAGCCTGAAATAGTTTTTAATTAAAAACTGAAGCAGACTTGCATTTGTAAAAACCCAGATTCCTATTTTCTCTTGAAAGATAAGGTGGCAGCAGGGACTCATCCCTCCATTGCACAATCAGCTAGCGCTTAACAATACCTACAATACCTATCCTCTGGCATAGAGTAGTTCAGGAGTGAAGAAGTCTGATATGGCTGGAGCTTGTGTGCATGCTTGGGAAAAAATGAAACCCGGTTTGGAGAGAGGTCTGCACCAGAAGTTCCTAGCACGTGTTCAGCTAATAATAAGGTGGTCTGTAGACACAAGGGACTGTGATAAATCAGTATTATGAGCCTCCACATTGGTCAAGATATGAGAGAAGATCAAAGTGTTAGTGGGTTCTCAGCTGTGATACTATCTAATTTGCCCCTTACTCTTCCCAAATTCCATATATAGCACGATTTCAGCAAGCTGAGATGAGGATGTGCTCAGAGGACTAGAGTTACAGAGATGAGTCAGACAGGTGTGTGTTGATAAATGTTTAACAGTTCTGCTTTCTGAGAGAATAGCTCTGATTATTTATTTATTTATGTATTATTTTTGAGGCAGAGTCTCACTCTGTCACCCAGGCTGGAGGGCAGTGGCACGATCTCGGCTCACTGCAACCTCTGCCACCTGGGTTCAAGTGATTCTCCTGCCTCAGCTTCCAGAGTAGCTGGGATTACAGGCACCTGCCACCACGCCTGGCTAATTTTTGTATTTTTAGTAGAGACAGGGTTTAACCATCTTAGTCAGGCTGGTCTCAAACTCCTGACTTCATGATCCACCCACCTCGGCCTCCCAAAGTGCTGGGATTATTGGCGTGACCCACCACGCCTGGCAGAATAGCTCTGAATGTTATTGCTTGCTGATTTTTGTAGTGTAAATACCCACCACCATGGCTGATTTTGATCCACCCATGTGAATTCACTGAACTTGGAGAGACATGTGTCATAGTACAACATCGTATAGGTTTTCTACCATACAAATATATTAAATATAAATAACCTTAAGAGCATGATAAAAGTACAATGTAAAGTAATTAGGAAGGTGGGGTGTTTTGACTATGTACCACCTTTTTCTTAATATAAACTTTCGAAATGTCAATCTATATAATTTAATTTTTAATATTGTCTGCTTAACAGCCAGCTCACAAAATTCATGGAAGTTTAACACTTGGCTCTCGTGAACTTTTGGAGCTGGTTCTAGCGTGTCTCTGCACCCGGAGGTAGGTGGAAACCCCTTCATCAGAAGGCCTCTGGTGTTTGGAGCTCTCATGGCAAGTGCAGTGGTGACAGTAGGGAAAGTAATTTATTTTGGGAAGCTCAAATTCCATTCACAGCTGCAGGGTCAGAACAAGCTTGGTCTGGATTTAGCAGAGACAAGAGATTGGGTGAGACTCCCTCAGGAATCTCAAGACAGCAGAGGCAGCTGCTTTTGGAGGAAGGATCCCAGGTGCCGAGTGCAAGGCTGTTCGTTATACTGAGGTATGCTCATCTCTTGATGAGCTTGAGTATGCAAGTTTCTTAGGCAGCATGGCTTTTGTATTCATAATGTTTCCACCTTAGCCTGCCTTTATCTTCCCTCACCATTATCCTAATTTTCAGCCAGGACAGGAGGCCAGAAGTTCATTCTACAGAAGCAGGAACTTTACAAGGGGGCCTGAGGAGCTCCGCCGAGCAATCACTTTTCTTGCAGCTGTGCTGTTGTCAGGCAGTCTAGACTAGGCTGGCTGCCCTTCATCCTATTCCTCTTTGTCTGGGTCTGACTATAAACTGAGACACACAAAGTTTAACTAACTTGCCAAGAATCATGCATGCAGTAAATGACAAGGCCAGACAGTCTGGCTCCAGAACGTGTGATCTTAACCACTTGATGGGAAAAAATTTGTAAGAAGGTGGGTGTACGTATTGTGAGGCAGGCCTGACAGACCTAAGGAATTTCAGAGTAGGGACCATTGGCAGCTGTCATGAAACCCTTGGGAAGCTATTGGAGGTGTCAGAGCGAAGAGGAGGGGGCTGATTTGGTTCATATTGGAGAGAAAGGAAGACTGTGAACTCTGAAGATGCACTTGTCTTACACGTGTGTATATGTGTGTGTTGGCTAGGCATGCTCTCAGAAACAAAGAAGCCTGCCTATCCATGTGCCAGTCAGCAGCTGTGTGACCAGGGATGCCTGGACCAAAGGGGAAATGGATTGAACACTCTCTGGACAGTTGATATGAAAGAATGATGGTTAATTTCTAGATATGATAATGGTATTGGACTTATTTCCTTATTGTTGTTTTAAGGGGTTGGTTGGTTTGTTTGAGACAGGGTCTCACCCTGTCGCCCAGACTAGAGTGCAGTGGCGTGATTTCGGCTCACTGCAGCCTCAACCTCCTGGGCTCAAGGCGTCCTCTTACCTCAGCCTCCTGCGTAACTAGGACTACAGGTGCATGCCACCACGCCCGGCTGGTTTTCATATTTTTTGTAGAGATGGGGTTTTGCCACGTTGCCCAGCTGGTTTTGAACCCCTGGACTCAAGCAATCCACTTGCCTTGGCCTTCCAAAGAGCTGGAATTTACAGTCATGAGCCACCACACCAGGCTCATTTTTAAGATTTTTATTCTGGGTTATAACTATTTACCTGAGAACCTGGGCGTTAGATCCATGGGAAATATCAGGACCCTGGAATGAAGGTGCTAGGAAAGTTCACATCTCACATTCGGGAAAGATTCCAGGTTTACTATGGGATCATGAATTTGGAGGAGGTTTCCCCATAATTATGAGTTCAAAGGTTTACTCAGCAGAGCCAATAGGGTGTTAATAGGGTTGCCTGAGAGGTACCAGAGTATGGCTGGTGATACGGTTTGACTGTGTCCCCATCCAAACCTCAACTTGAATTGTATCTCCCAGAATTCCCATGTGTTGTGGGAGGGACCCAGGGGGAGGTAACTGAATCATGGAAGCCAGTCTTTCCCAGGCTATTCTCATGATACTGAATAAGTCTCACAAGATCTGATAGGTTTATCAGAGGTTTCCACTTTTGCTTCTTCCTCATTCTCTCTTGGCGTCACTATGTAAGAAGTGCCTTTTGCCTCCCGCCATGACTGTGAGACCTCCCCAGCCATGTGGAACTGTTAAGTCCAATTAAACCTCTTTTTGTTCCCAGTTTTGGATATGTCTTTATCAGCAATGTGAAAATGAACTAATACAGTTAATTGGTACAAGTAGAGTGGGGCATAGCTGAAAAGATATCTGAAAATTTGGAAGTGACTTTGGAACTGGATAACAGGCAGAGTTTGGAACAGTTTGGAGGACTCAGAAGAAGATAGAAAAATGTGGAAAAGTTTGGAACCTCCTAGAGACTGGTCGAATGGCTTTGACAAAAATGCTGATAGTGACATGAACAATAAGGTCCAGGCTGAGGTGGTCTTAGGTGGAGATGAGGAACTTGTTGGGAGCTGGAGCAAAGGTGACTCTTGTTATGTTTTAGCAAAGAGACTGGTGGAATTTTGCCTCTGCCCTAGAGATTTGTGGAACTTTGAACTTGAGAGAGATGATTTAGGGCATCTGGCAGAAGAAATTTCTAAGCAGCAGAGCATTCAAAAGGTGACTTGCGTGCTGTTAAAAGCATTCCATTTTAAAAGGGAAATGGAGCACAAAAGTTCAGAAAATTTGCAACCTGGATACAAAATTAATGTGCAAAAATCACAAGCATTCTTATACACCAGTAACAGACAAACAGAGAGCCAAATCATGAATGAACTTCCATTCACAATTGCTTCAAAGAGAATAAAATACCTAGAAATCCAACTTACAAGGGATGTAAAGGACCTCTTCAAGGAGAACTACAAACCACTGCTCAGTTAAATAAAAGAGGATACAAACAAATGGAAGAACATACCATGCTCATGGATAGGAAGAATCAATATCGTGAAAATGGCCATACTGCCCAAGGTAATTTATAGATTCAATGCCATCCCCATCAAGCTACCAATGACTTTCTTCACAGAATTGGAAAAAACTGCTTTAAAGTTCATATGGAACCAAAAAAGACCCCGCATTGCCAAGAAAATCCTAAGTCAAAAGAACAAAGCTGGAGGCATCACGCTACCTGACTTCAAACTATACTACAAGGCTACAGTAACCAAAACAGCATGGTACTGGTACCAAAACAGAGATATAGACCAATGGAGCAGAACAGAGTCCTCAGAAATAATACCACACATCTACAGCCATCTGATCTTTGACAAACCTGACAAAAACAAGAAATGGGGAAAGGATTCCCTATTTAATCAATGGTGCTGGGAAAATTGGCTAGCCATATGTAGAAACCTGAAACTGGATCCTTTCCTTACTCCTTATATGAAAATCAATTCAAGATGGATTAGAGATTTAAATGTTAGACCTAATACCATAAAAACCCTAGAAGAAAACCTAGGTAATACCATTCAGGACATAGGCATGGGCAAGGACTTCATGTCTAGAACACCAAAAGCAATGGCAACAAAAGCTAAAATTGAGAAATGGGATCTAATTAAACTAAAGAGCTTCTGCACAGCAAAAGAAACTACCATCAGAGTGAACAGGCAACCTACAGAATGGGAGAAAATATTTGCAATCTACTCATCTGACAAAGGGCTAATATCCAGAACCTACAAAGAACTCAAACAAATTTACAAGAAAAAAACAAACAACCCCATCAAAAAGTGGGCAAAGGATATGAACAGACATTTCTCAAAAGAAGACATGCATACAGCCAACAGACACATGAAAAAATGCTCGTCATCACTGGCCATCAGAGAAATGCAAATCAAAACCACAATGAGATACCATCTCACAGCAGTTAGAATGGCAATTATTAAAAAGTCAGGAAACAACAGGCGCTGGAGAGGATGTGGAGAAATAGGAAGACTTTTACACTGTTGGTGGGATTATAAACTAGTTCAACCATTATGGAAAACAGTATGGCAATTCCTCAAGGATCTAGAACTAGAAATACCATATGACCCAGCCATCCCATTACTGGGTATATACCCAAAGGATTATAAATCATGCTGCTATAAAGACACGTGCATACGTATGTTCGTTACGGCACTTTTCACAATAGCAAAGACTTGGAATCAACCCAAATGTCCATCAGTGACAGACTGGATTAAGAAAATGTGGCACATATACACCATAGAATACTATGCAGCCGTAAAAAAGGATGAGTTTGTGTCCTTTGTAGGGACATGGATACAGCTGGAAACCATCATTTTCAGCAAACTATCGCAAGAACAGAAAACCAAACACCGCATGTTCTCACTCATAGGTGGGAACTGAACATGAGATCACTTGGACTCAGGAAGGGGAACATCACACACCGGGGCCTATTATGGGGAGGGGGAAGGATTGCATTGGGAGTTATACCTGATATAAATGACAAGTTGATGGGTGCAGCACACCAACATGGCAGAAGTATACATATGTAACAAACCTGCATGTTGTGCACATGTACCCTAGAAGTTAACGTATAATAATACAAAAAAAAGAAAAAAAAACCTTTGTAACCTGATGATGCAGTAGGAACAAAAAACCCATTTTTTGAGGAGAAATTCAAGTCAGCTGCAGAAATTTGCATAAGCAGCAAGAAGCCTGATATTAATCCCCAAGACCATGGGGAAAATGTCTCCAGACCTTGTCAGAGACCTTCACGGCAGCCCCTCCCATCACAGGCCCAGAGGCAGGAGGCCCAGGAGGAAAAAGTGGTTTTGTGGGCCAGGCTCAGGGTCCCCGTGCTGTTTGCAGCCTAGGGATTTGGTGCCCTGTGTCCCAGACGCTCCAGCTATGGCTGAAAGGGGCCAAAGTACAGCTCAGACTGTGGCTTCATAGGGTGAAAGCCCCAAGCTTTGGCAGCTTCCAAGTGCTGCTGAGCCTGTGGGTACACAGATGTCAAGAAGTGAAGTTTGGGAACCTCTGCCTGGATTTCAGAAAATGTATGGAAACACTTGGATGCCCAGGCAAAAGTTTACAGCAGGGGCGGAGCCCTCATGGAGAACCTCTGCTAGGGCAGTCCAGAAGGGAAATGTGGGGTTGGAGCCCCCACACAGAGTCCCTCCTGGGGCACTGCCCAGTGGAGATGTGAGAAGAGGGCCACCATCCTCTAGACTCCAGAGTGGTAGATCCACTGGCAGCTTGCACTGTGAGCCTGGAAAAGCCACAGACACTCAATGCCAGCCCATGAAAGCAGCCAGGAGTGAGGCTGTACCCTGCAAAGCCACAGGGGAGGAACTGCCCAAGACCATGGGAACCCACTTTTTGCATCAGCATGACCTGGACATGAGACCTGGAGTCAAGGGAGATCATTTTGGAGCTTTAAAATTTGACTGCTCCACTGGATTTCCAACTTGCATGTGCCCTGTAACCCCTTTGTTTTGGCCAATTTCTCCCATTTGAAATGACTGTATTTACCCAATATCTGTACCCCCATTGTATCTTGGAAGTGACTAGCTTGCATTTGATTTTACAGGCTCATAGGTGGAAGGGACTTGTCTTGTCTCAGATGAGACTTTGGACTGTGGACTTTTGGGTTAATGCTGAAATTAGTTAAGACTTTGGGGGACTGTTGAGAAGGGATGATTGGTTTTGAAATGTTAGGACATGAGATTTGGAGGGTCCAGGGGTAGAATGATATGGTTTGGCTGTGTCCCCACCCAAATCCCAACTTGAATTATATCTCCCAGAATTCCCATGTGTTGTGGGAGGGACCCATGGGGGCCACTCTTTCCCATGTTATTCTCATGATAGTGAATAAATCTCATGAGATCTGATGGGTTTATCAGGGGTTTCCACTTTTGCTTCTTCCTCATTCTCTCTTGCCACTACCATGTAAGAAGTGACTTTTGTCTCCCGCCATGATTCTGAGGCCTCCCCAGCCATGGAGAACCTCTTTTCGTTCCCAGTTCCAATTAAACCTCTTTTTGTTCCCAGGGTATGTCTGTATCAGCATCATGAAAACAAACTAATACGGCTGGAAAAGGGCAGACCTCCAAGCAGCAGATGATGCAGGTTTAAGATAGACTCTTCTTTAAATTATGGTAACTCCTACATTGTCTTTAATGTTACTGGGATTTTTTTCCTACTTTTTATTAATGCATAAGATGCATTAATAAAATGTGTATATTTTAGAGGTTTCTAAATGAAGTATTTGAAGAGACAATGACATGCTATCTTGGGTTTGCCTTAAAATAATTTGTAGAGGATGGAGAAGTGGATGTGGGTATAGAGGAAGCAAGATGGGCAGTATGCCAATGGCCTAACCTAGGTGATGGCTACCAGAGCATTCATTATACTTTCTTTACTTTAGTATGTGTTTAAGATTTCATAGTAAAATTTTCAGAAATTGAGAGATTGGGAATCAGCAGAGTTTTTTGTTTCTCTTTTTTTTTTTTCTTTTTTTTTTTTGAGACAGAGTCTCACTCTGTTGCCCAGGCTGGAGTGCGGTGGCATGATCTCGGCTCACTGCAAGCTCCGCCTCCCAGGTATGTTCATGCCATTCTCCTGCCTCAGCCTCCCGAGTAGCTGGGACTACAGGCGCCCACCACCATGCCCGGCTATTTTTTTTTTTTTTTATTTTTCAGTAGAGATGGAGTTTCACCATGTTAGCCAGGGTGGTCTCCATCTCCTGACCTTGTGATCCGCCCGCCTCAGCCTCCCCAAGTGCTGAGATTACAGGCATGAGCCACCGCACCTGGCTCAACAGAGTTTTTTTAAACTTTTAAGTTCAAGGGTAACATGTGCAGATTTGTTATATAGGTAAACTCGTGTTGTAAGCGTTTGTTACACACATTATTTCATCACCCAGGTATTAAGCCTAGTAAACATTAGTTATTTTTTTCTGATCCTCTCCCTCCGCCAACCCTCTACCCTCTGCTAGGCCCCAGTGTCTGTTGTTCCCCTCTATAAGTCCATGTGTTCTCATCACTTAGCTCCCACTTATCGGTGAGAACATGTGGTATTTAATTTTCTGTTCCTGCATTAGTTCACTGAGGATAATGGCCTCCAGTTCTATCCATGTTCCTGCAAAGGACATTATCTCATTCTTTTTTATGGCTGCATAGTAGTCCATGGTATATATGTAGCACATTTTCTTTATCTAGTCTATCATTGATGGGCATTTAGGTTGGGAATCAATAGATTCTTAAAGATGGAAAGGAAGAAGGGAGTGTTGGAAAAGACAGTACTAGAGATACTACCATAGAAATTATGGTTTTTGCCAACAGGCAATGCTATTTATATACCACCCTCCAAAATGAGAAACATAGAAACGAATTGAAGGAATTGTTCAGAACTGAGTTTAGGTTTCTGGGCTCTGGGCAACTGGTTTGGAGTGATTGACATGCTGGTTAATTTGAAACCAAGAAAATGTTCTCTCTTTTATTCCTTTTATTCCTTTTCATAGACATACATTTCCATGGATAACAGGGCTGGCATGGTAAGGGGTTTCCTTTTGCTTTGGAAAGACCACTGCCTGCAGTTGTCCTGTGGGGTTCTAACTTTTTAGTTGGGGTGTGATGTTGCTGTCATTATGTTTTGAGTTGACCTCACGGCACTCTGGGACCAGAAGAAGATTGGGGTGAATTCACATAGCTTGTGCGTCCTGATGAAGTTACATCAGTACTGAGGTTTTCGAAGAAATAATCTACATTCAACCAAATATCAGAGTGAGAGATCTATGAGTGTGCAGGACCTGAAGAACTAGATTAGGAAGATGAAGTCCATTAGGCTTTATTTTACTGCAGTTTTTCGTTTTTTTCTTTGTGTGTGTGTGTGTGTGAAAATATAAGGTTGAGCTTTTTTTTTTTTTTTTTTTTTTTTGAGGCAGAGTCTTACTCTGTCGCCCAGGCTGGAGAGCAGTGGTGCAATCTTGGCTCACTGCAAGCTCCGCCTCCCGGGTTCCCGCCATTCTCCTGCCTCAGCCTCCCGAGTAACTGGGACTACAGGCACCCGCCACCACACCCAGCTAATTTTTTGTATTTTTAGTAGAGACAGGGTTTCACCATGTTAGCTGGGACCGTCTCGATCACTTGACCTCATGATCCGCCCGCCTCGGCCTCCCAAAGTGCAGGGATTACAGGCGTAAACCACTGCACCTGGCTTTTTTTTTTTTTTTTTGAGACAGAGTCTTGCTCTGTCGCCCAGGCTAGAGTGCAGTGATGCCATCTCAGCTCATTGCTATCTCCACTTCCCGGGTTCGAGCAATTCTCCTGCCTCAGCCTCCTGAGTAGCTGGGACTACCGGTGCGTACCACCATGCCTGGCTGATTTTTGTACTTTTAGTAGAGACGGGATTTCACCACATTGGCCAGGCTGGTCTCAAACTACTGACCTCAGGTAATCCACCTACCTCAGTCTCCCAAAGTGCTGGGATTACAGGTATAAGCTACCATGGCCAGCCTTGGGTGCTTTTAAAAATGCTGGCCTTTCTCTGTTCTGGACATTTGTGATTCACTGCAGAAGGCATTCAGGTTATGCAATGTATAACCCCAGGTTGAGTTGTATGGCTGCACGTAAATCAAGGTATATATATAGAATAAGCAGTCAGTCCTCTGATGGTGAGGGTCTGAGGTATGTTAATGTCCTGCTTGACCAATTTCAGACATTTGTAGTAGCTTCTGACTTCCTTGTCTCACTAGCCCTAGGTCAGTACTTAAGAATAGTAATGTAAACATTTTTGTAAATGGCTACATGGATGTGAGCAGCACATTTCTGATGCTCTGGGCTCCTCTCCTCCGCTAAGGGGGTCATCACACCTTTAGTCTTGGCTGTAAAACAAAATGGTTTAATAGAACTCAAAGTAGAGAAACGTAGAGTGAAGGAAGCCTCCAATCTTCTCTACTCTTCTAACTCTCTACAAGGGCCGAGTTTGTTGATCTGATTGAATTAGAGTCTATGTTAGAGCCAGGGAACCAGCAAAGGTTTAATCAGACTCTCCTGGCACCCAGATTTCCAGCCATGTTCTTAAATCTGATGAACCCTGCTTTTCTGTTCTATTTGCCATTCTGAAAACAGGTACTTGATTTCCTTGTTCCTAAAGAAATGGAGATTAGTTTGACTCAGCTATCTAGGTGCTTTACTGAAATGGGAGTTGTAACAGCTTGGATAGAAAAAGGAGTGATTTTTTTCTTTTAAAGCAATTAAAAACCAAGTACTATTTTTTGTTTTGTTTTGTTTTGTTTTTGAGACGGAGTCTCACTCTGTCATCCAGGCTGGAGTGCAGTGGTGCGATCTCGGCTCACTGCAACCTCTGCCTCCTGGGTTCAAGTGATTCTCCTGCCTCAGCCTCCCCAATAGCTGGGATTACAGGTGTGTGCCACCACACCCGGCTAATTTTTTATATTTTTTAGTGGAGACGGGTTTTCACCATGTTAGCCAGGATGGTCTCGGTCTCCTGACATCGTGATCCGCCTGCCTTGGCCTCCCAAAGTGCTGGGATTAGAAGGCATGAGCCCCTGTGCCCGGCCTAAAACCAAGTACCGTTTTATGTTACTTTCTGTGAGCTTTAGGAAGACAAGTTGCTTTAAACTGGCATTAAAATCCTCAATTGTTAAATTTATTTAATCGCCATTCAGACAAAGTGAAGGTTCTTTATGTTATTAGCATTCCTTATGCTATGAGAGTTCCTTCAAAGGCTAGGGAGAGATTACTTACATTCTGAATTCTAAGCCAGGTTTGACTTGAAGTGTCTATAAGCCCAAACCCTGAAATGAATTTTTGTTTTTGTATGATAAATGAGTTATCTATAATAGTCATCCCCAACCTTATTGGCACCAGGGACTGGTTTCATGGAAGACTGTTTTTCCACATGGGCAAAGGGTGGGGATGGGGAGATGGTTTTGAGCTGAAACTATTCCACCTCAGATCATCAGGTATTAGATTCTCATAAGGAGCATGCAGCCTAGATCCCTCACATGCACAGCTCACAATAGGGTTTGTGCTCCTATGAGAATCTAATGCTGCTGTTGATCTGATAGGAGGCGGAGCTCAGGCAGCAATGCTCACTCCCCACCCCTCACCTCCTGCTGTGTGGCCTGGTTCCTAACAGGCCACGGATGGGACTGGTACTAGTCTGCAGCCTGGGGTTGGGGACCTCTGATCTATAAGGCTGGATCAGCCCATCAGTGACTCTGAAGGAGAGCCAGCCCATAAAGAGGGGTTGCACTCATCCACTTTGATCTCTCTGGGTTAATAAATTACTGAGAATTTTATTGCTCCAGGATTTACTCTCTTGTCAAATCTAGCTACAAAGAGACCAAAGAGCTCAGTTGATACTAGGTGTTTCTCCTTTCATTTTTTAAAAAAATTTAGCATAGAAATATATGCTTTTGTTTTAGCTATTCTGTATATTTTAAGACATGGGACCAAGGTATCTGAATTCTGATAGTAGCTCTGACACCCATATCCTTAGACAAATTGCATAGCCAGTCTGAGTGTTTTTTCTCTTTTTTCTCATAGACTTGTATGAGAATGAATGTGTTATTCTGTGTGAAGCTCTTAGAATGGGGACTAGAGCAAGTTAAGCCCTCAATATGAGAATTGTTATTAAATATTCCTGTATTCAATGGTTTCAACACACTGAGATTGTCACAATATTAAATTTTGATGATAGAAGTCAGCGTAGCTTGTCATAGCTCTGTTTTTCTATTTCAATGCTCATTGTCTGAAAGTGCAATTTAAAAAGACCATTGCATTCTTCAAAACTGACTTAGTTTTCTTGGCAGTAGTGGTGTATAAATGCTGCAGCTAAAATATGGAATATTATCTTTCAGAATTTTTCCGAGTTGTATATACTCTCCTTTGCAGTACTGTGTGGTTTATCAAGAATTACTCCTGTGCTTTATTCTTATCAAGTTCCTGCTTTGACCATGTGATGATATACTGTCAGTCCCCAGAACTGATCAGGACTCTCCACCTCAGAGGTACTCACCTGGATTGGCCACACCACTTCCTCCCATTTGCCCAGAATTTCAACTAGGCCAAAATTGAATCAGACAGGACAGAGACATTGGCAATACCTTTAGATTACTGTTTTCTGTCACTTCCTCCCCACTACACCCCACGATCCCAAAGACATTCTCATTTCTTTAAAAACTATTAGGCTAATTAAGGACAGGAAGTTAGTTTCCTGACAAATATTACTGCTGAAGCATAGTCCTTTAGTTACGTATTTCCAGTTGCCTCACTTTGGATAAATCTTTCTGAAATAAGCCAGTCTCCCTTCCTAAAACGAAGTTCCCTCACGTGGGATCCTGGTCATTCTGCTAAGAAAAACAAAAAGATTCTTGCTGTCTCTAACATCGCCAAAGGATGTGCAGAGCCTGGAGTGTGATGAATGCTTCCTTCTGCTGCTCTGATGAATGTGACGGTGTGTTGGGCTCATGAGGAGGGAATGTGTGGGTTCTTGAATTTTGTTGTGTGAAGATTCATGTATTTTTCTTGCTGGGTGCATGGACCCCTTCATTCAATTCACATTTACCAGGCCAGGTTCTGCTTAACAGCAAACACCAAAATTTGCTTCTTAAAATTTGGGGGAAAATACTGGAAAAACTGCCTTAATCCATACCTCCATGGATTTTTTTTTTATTTCTGATGTTCAATGGCATTTTTTATTACATTTTTTGAAATTTAAGAAATAAAGTGAGAGGTCTGTCTCCAGCAACAAAAATGAGTGTTAGAGGCTAAGTATTGAAGTTTGTGTAATGCATATTACCTCAAAACTAAGGGAATAAAAAGAACTTATTACCATTCTCAGATTGCAGTGGGGTGTGTTGGAAAGTGCATGAACTGGGTATTGAGAGGCAGAGTTTCAAGTATCCTTTGGCCACCTGCCTGCTGTGGTCCTGGATCAGTTCCTCCACACCTCTTGTGAAGTGTTTTGCTCTGTGCCTGACACATAGGAGATGCTCACAAACTTATTGTTTTTCTGTATCTTATCCACCCAAATTAAGGGAGGAGACCACCCCTCATATTGTCTTATGCCCAATTTCTGCCTCCAAAGAAGAAGTAAAAACTAAAAGGCAGAAATGAAATCCACGGTCAGACAGCCCGGTGCTGTGCCCTGGGCCTGGTAGTTAAAGATCGACCCCTGACCTAACTGGTTATGTTATCTATAGATTCCAGACATTGTGTGGAAAAGCATTGTAAAAATCCCTGTCCTGTTCTGTTTTGTTCTGATTACTGGTGCATGCAGCCCCCAGTCACGTACCCTCTGTTTGCTCAATCGATCACGACCCTCTCACGCGGACCCCCTTAGAGCTGTGAGCCCTTAAAAGAGACAGAAACTGCTCACTTGGGGAGCTCGCCTCTTTAGACAGGAGTCTTGCCGATGCTCCCAGCTGAATAAACCCCTTCCTTCTTTAACTTGGTGTCTGAGGTGTTTTGTCTGTGGCTTGTCCTGCGATATTTCTTGGTTCCCTGACCGGGAAGCAAGATGACTGGCAGATGGTCAAGGCAGCTCCTTAGGCAGCTTAAGCCAGCCCTGTGGAACATCCCTGCAGGGGACTCCAACCAGTCAGAGCGATGTGGATCCTAAGACCGCTCCTGGGTAGGCATATGCCCCAGTGGAACACCTCGCCAGAGCAGTGTGTGACAGGCCCCCATGGAGGATCAATGCAGTGGCTGAACACCGGAAAGGAACTGGTACTTGGAGTCCAGGTGTCTGAAACTTGGTAAGACTAGTCTTGAGAACTTGCCCACTTGATATGAGTGGAAGTGTGGCCAGATCATCACCCATGGCGTGCCTTTATCGGCACTTTGGTTTGGTTTTGGTTTTGGTTTTAACTTGGTTTGAATTGCTTGACAGGACCAGTCTTGGAAACCTGCCCACTCCATTGGAGTAGGATCATGGCCTGATCACCCATGGCATGCCTTTATCGGCACTTTGGTTTTGATTTTGACTTGGTTTGAATTGCTTGACAGTACTGGTCTTACTTACCTACTCCATTTGAGTGGAAGCGTGGCCTGATCACCCACGGTGTGCCTGTACTAGCACTTTGGTTTTTGTTTTTGACTTGACATGGATTGCTTGATACTTTGGTTTTGGTTTTGACCTGACTTGGATTTCTGGATACTCTGATTTTGGTTTTGATTTTGTTTGGTGTAAACTGCAAAAGTGTGTGTGTGCCCTTTTTACCCATTCTTTGTTTTGTGGTGTGCATGTGGTGTGAGCGTGGTGTTTTGTCTCAAAGAAGCATGGGTCAGGCACAAATAAGCCCAGCCTATTAGGAACTATGTTGAAAATTTTCAAGAAAGGACTTAAGGGAGACTATGGACTATATGACACCAGGAAAACTTAAAACTTTGTGTAAAATAGACTGGCCAGCATTAGAGGTGGGTTGGCCATCAGAACGAAGCCTGGACAGGTCCCTTGTTTCAAAGGTATGGCACAAAGTAACCTGTAAAGCCAGGGCACACAGACCAGTTCCCATACATAGACACTTGGTTACAGCTGGTTTTAGATCTCTCCACAGTGGTTGAGAGAACTGCAGCATAAGTGGGGCAGAGAGAGAGAGAGACAGAGAAGAGAGAGAGGAAGAGACAGAGGCAAAAGGAAAATCAAAGGAAGAGAGAAAGAGAGATATATACAAGTAGTTAAGAAAAAAAAAAAGTGTACCCTATTCCTTTAAAAGCCAAGGTAAATTTAAAACCTTTAATTGATAATTGAAGGTATTCTCTGTAACCCTATAACGCTCCAATACCACTTTGTTGTCAGTGTAAACAAGGGCGTATTCTGAAAGCACTGAGTCCTTCCTATCAAAAATCCTTAACCCAGTAACCCACGGATGGCCCAAATGCATTCAAACTGTAGCAGCAGTTGCTTTGCTAACAGAAAAAAGTAAAACAAATGACTTTTAGAGGAAACCTCATTGTGAGCACACCTCACTAGTTCAGTTCAGAACTATCCTAAATCAAAAAAGCAAAAAAGTAGCTTACTAACTCAAAAATCTTAGTATGGGGCTATTCTGTTAGGAAAAAAAAAAAAAGGAAAAAAAGGAGGGGGGCGGAATTTATGTAAAAAGAGTATTACATAGTAAATTCTTGTCCTGAAATAAATTAACTGTTTGTTTAAAGAAAGAAATAATTGTCATAAGTCAGAAAATTAAAGCATGTCGAAAAATTATCTGTGAAAGTCGTGAAAGAGAAAAATGTTATAAAAAAATGTATGCAAGAAGTGTTGTATAATTCAAAAGTAACTAGGTCTCCTGAATGTAAAACTAAAATAAAAACCAAACAAACAAAAAAAAATAGTTTATGTGCAAGGTGTATAAGGGAAGTAAAATATACCTTTGGTCAAAGAATTATAAGGAGGCATAAGAATATAAATTTTTACCTACATTAAAAGGTTAAAAATATGCATATTTTGTTTTAAAGGTTTAATCAAGTTTTAAAATGTTAATTGGAAAGAAAATTCTGTGTATAAACATTGGCTAAAGTTAAGGAGGTATCATCCAGTTTTTCTGTAAACTGGACATTAAAATAAAAGTACAGCAGGTTTTTCTTAAAGCACCAACCTGCTCTTTAGAAAAAATTATAAAAGGTTAAAAAGAGCCTATAAAATCTTACCTTATGGTCAAACATTAAAAATTGGATAAATATGTCCACAAGGTTTTATTAAAATTAGGTTTAACATTAATAACATACTAATATAAAGGCAAAATTTAGCTTCTCTGGTATAAAAATCATACAAAAAGCATTGTTAAATGTAAAATGGTATTTGGCTTTCTTTGGTTTAAAAACTAATAAAAATAGGTGCTAAAGGAAATTTCTCAGTAAAAAAGCACTAAGGACTATAAAGTCCACTGCCAAGGTCCCCACATTTAAAACAAAAGGTCAATTTCTTAAAAATCATATACTTGATTTATCTTCCACTTTCCTTTCCCTCAAAAACTGAAAGTCCTTTAGCACGTGTACCACCCCTAGAATTTCTGGTAAACCAGCACCAGCCTGAAGATCACATTCTCATCAAAGGGTGGAAAGAAGAAAAACTCGAGCCAGCCTGGGAAGGACCCTACCTTGTGCTGCTAACCACCAAGACTGCTGTTCATACAGCAAAAAAGGATGTATATCACACCCGAGTCAAGAAAGTGCCACCCCCTCCAGAGTCGTGGGCCATAGTCCTAGGGGAAAACCCTACCAAACTAAAGCTAAGAAAAATTTAACTCTTTTCATCTATTCTATTACTCTTTCTTCTTTCCTTGTTCTATTGCTAACCATCTAGTTATTAACATAACCAAGTCAATTTCGCCTCAAACTATCGCATTTAATGCTTGCCTTGTTATACCCTGTGGAAACTTGCCAAGTCAAAGACAGCTTTCTACTTCAGAAAACTACTTCTGTCCCTCCTGACTCTCCTCAGACTGGGCATTAGTAAACTAGGATCATTTAATCCAGGGAGATTTTGATAAAGACCCCAGTGCCAACCAGGAGTCTTGCCACCCAACGTAGAGCTTTTATGCTGTAGTTGGTCCAACGTTCTGTGGACCACTAAAGAGCAAGGATGGACTGCCCCAACCGGTTTTTGTAATTTCCTAAAATCATACATTCATTTTACTAGAGGACCATAGAAGTTAAAAACTTAAAACAAACTTTAGCAATAAGGACAGGATACCAAGATGCAAATGCCTGGTTAAAATGGATCAAATATTCTATCTGCACGTTAAACAAAAGCAACTATTATGCTTGTGCACATGGCAGGCCAGAGGCCCAAACTGTCCCCCTTCCACTAAGGTGGTCTTCCAGTCAACCTGGTGTGGGCTGCATGGTAGCTCTTTTCCAGGATTCTACAGCCTGGAGTAATAAGTCATGCCAAGCTCTCTCTGCTATATCCCAAAGTCCGGCACCCTCCGGGTCAGCCCCCGAGGGCCATCCAGCTTCTATCTCCCAACATTAAGTTCACTTTGTGTCTCTCACGACAGGGAGGAAACTTAGCATTCCTTGGAGAGCTGAAGGGAAGTGATGAACTATGTAGAGGTTTTGGACTCAGTTTATTCTAGTGGGCCCAACCTCCAAGACCATCCTTAGTCTGGGACTTACATCCCAGTCTAGACCTTAGACTACATCAGTAGACTGGGAGCTGTATGTGGATGGGAGCAGCTTCACCAACCCCTGCAAAGTGACTCTGAAGAAGATGACAAGCCCTATTCCAGTCACACCCAGAAGCGGACTGGTCCACATATGACCAAAACATGAGGAAACTCATCATGGGACTCATTTTCCTTAAAATTTGGACTTGTGCAGTAAAGACTTCAACTGACCTTCCTCAGACTGAGGACTGTTCCCAGTGTATACACCAAGTCACTGAGGTGGGACAAAAGGTTGCTACGGTCTTATTATTTTACAGTTATTATAAGTATACTGGAACTCTAAAAAGAACTTGTGTGTATAATGTTATTCTACACAAGGTATGTAGCCCAGGAAATGACCAAACTGATGTGTGTTGTGACCCATCTGAGCCTCCCATGACCACAGTTTTTAAAATAAGATTAAGGACTGAGGACTGGTGGGGGCTCATAAATGATATGAGTAAAGTGTTAGCCAAAACAGAAAAAAAAAAAAAAAGGTGACCAAACAAGTCACCTTAAAATTTGATGCCTGTGTTGTCAATAATAATAAGTTAAAAATAGGATGTGGTTCTCTTAATTAGAAAAGAGGCTATATGGCAGAAAATAAGTACATTTATCATGAAATAGGACTGTGTGAAAATAAATGTAGACACTGATCTTGTGTCATTTAGGCTACTTGAATAAAAAATGAAAAAAATCCTGTCCACCTTCAGCAAGGAAAAAGTGGCCCTTCCTGTACCAGTAACCCCTTAGAACTAGTAATAACCAACCCCCTTAATCCTCGCTACAAAAAAGGGGAACGTGTAACCCTAGAAATTGATGGAGTTGGACTGGATCTTCAAGTAAATATCGTGGTTTGAGAAAAAGTTTATAAACGCTCTCCTGAGCCAGTATTTCAAACCTTCTATGATAAGCTAAATCTGCCAGTAACAGAAATTCTAGGAAAAACAAGACATTTGTTTTTGCAATTAGCCGAGCATGTAGTCCAGTCTCTCAGTGTCACTTCGTGTTATGTATGTAGAGGAACTGTAATAGGAGATCAATGGCCATAGAAAGCCTGAGAATTAGTACCTACAGACCCAGTTCCTGAGGAATTCCTGGCCCAAAAGAATCACCCTGATCACTTCTAGGTCCTAAAAGCCTCAATCATTAGACAACACTGTATAGCAAGAGTGGGGAAGGACTTCACCCTTCCTGTAGGAAGACTCAGCTGCCTTGGGCAAAAGCTGTTTAATAGTACTACAAAACAGTTACATGGTGGAATTCAAACCACACAGAGAAAATCCACTCAGTAAATTTCCAAAGTTGCAGACCCTTTAGGCCCACCCAGAATCCCACCAGGACTGGACAGCCCCCACTGGGCTATACTGGATATGTTGACATAGAGCCTACGCTAAGCTGCCCGACCAGTGGACAGGTAGTTGTGTTATTGGCACTATTAAACTATCTTTCTTCCTACTGCCCATAAAAAGAGACAAACTCCTGGGTTTCCCTGTCTATGCTTCCCATGAAAAGCAAAGCATAGCCATAGATAATTAAAAAGATGATAAAAAGCCTCCTGAAAAAATTACATACAATACTATGGGACTGCCACTTGGGCACAAGATGGCTCGTGGGGGTACCGGACCGCCATTTACATGCTCAACCGAATCATGCGGTCACAAGCTGTCTTGGAGATCATCACTAATAAAACTGGTAAAACCGTGACTGTTCTGGCCTGGCGAGAAACTCAGATGAGAAATGCTATCTATCAGAATAGATTGACTCTCAACTACTTGCTAGCAGCTGATCCGCCTACCTCAGCCTCCCAAAGTGCTGAGATTACAGGCATGAGCCACTGCACCTGGCCCACAAATCTTTCTAAACTAAAACTGACTGCATCTTCCATCTGCATAAAAATAGCAAGAACTTTCATAATTTTTACTCTATATACTTCTCAATGTTTCACACATGTTAACTCACTTAATCCCTGCAACAACTTTATGTGAGGATTACTATTATAATCTCCATTTTACAGATGAGAACTGAGGCATAGAGAGGTTAAATAACTTGCTTGGAGTTAAACTGCTAGTAAGTGATGAAGCAGGATATTAACAATTTGATATATCCCTGCTTACTCTGACAGTCTTGTCTCTGGCCACTTGTGCCTTATTCGCTATCCTCCTGCTTTGTATTAGGTATTAGATGGAGAATTGAAACCAAGATCTAGAGGTGGTCCTGAGGATTCAATGGTCATTTAGGGGAAAGAAGCAAAAAGAAAAATCTCTGTAGTAGAAGAGTATGAGTAGTCCAGGAAGGACAAGAACAGGGCACTTGGGAAGACGTAATGCTGGAGTGTGGGGAAAACCTTCCTAGAGGGGGTGATGTTAAAACTGGAACTCATGGATGGAAAGGAATTCACAGGGGAGAACTGGGGAAAGGAAAGGGTTTTAGACAAGGAACAGTGCTTGCAGGCTCAGAGCCAAGACCGCTGGTGGTAGGATTGGGGAAATTGCTGAGTGTGTTTATCCATTTCCTTTTCTCTCCTACTTGACGGAGCTCCTAGGATGTCACATCTGCTGTAGTGGGCTCAAGGAGGTCTCAGTGGAATTAGACTGGAACCCAAACACTGGAATCTCTCAGCTTCTGCCTTGCCATCTGGTGAATGTTCAGGCAGTGTGAAGAGGCTGCTAAAGTCCTTTGGATTTCCGGAGATTCCAGGACCTGCATAAATAAAAGAAGGCAATTTGGGAGGCTGAGGCAGGAGGATCGCTTGAGCCCAGGAGTTCGAGACCCAGCCCGGGCAACGTAGTGAAACCTCATCTCTACAAATAATAAAAAAATTAGCCAGGCATGCTGATGTGCATCTGCAGTCCCAGCCACTCAGGAGGCTGAGATGGGAGGATTGCTTGAGCCTGGGTGGTGGAGGCTGCAGTGAGCCATGACCATGCCACTGCACTCCAGCCTGGGGACAGAGCAAGACCCTGCCTCAAAAAAAAAAAAAAAAAAAAAAAGGCGTTGAGGGGAAGGCAAGCAGGAGTGCATCAGTCTGAGAGTCCTGGGAACCTGGAGATAATACTGAAGGCCTTGATTTTCACCTATTTGTGAAACAAGAGGGTGATGGGGGAGAATGTAGCTGAGGCAAACCCAGACACTGCATACAGGAAGTGGAAATCCTCTCACCACCAGTCCTGGGACTGAATATGAAGTCTGAAAGGGATTTCTAAATGCAGGATCCCTGTAAAGACTCAAGAGACTGAATATACAAACAGACAGTGACCACACTATAAATAAAAGTAGAACTCAAACTGAGAACCTGCTCTGAACCTGCTGCAAGCAGCCCGTGAAGCCAACCTACTGGCAACCGTAACCAATCCTGGAAGTCAACTAAAGTAGGAAGCCAAATAATAACCCCTGTAGTAATTGGCCCAAAACAGCCATGACTTGATTAATAACTGACAGCTTTCCTAAATTTTGCATTGACTACCATTTTAGGATCAACAAGATAAAGCAAATATGCAATCCTAAGCCACTATGTAGGATGCTGCTTAGCTGCCCACAGCTTCCCCACGCCAATAGCCTGAAGTCTTTTTATTCCCCCCCCCACTATAAAGCATTCCCATTCCTTACCTGCCTTTGTGTCTCTGCCAGATGCAAATGATGGTGGCTGATTCCCTTGCTAGAGCAGATTCTGAATAAATAGCCTTTTTTTGTTCTTATTTGGGTGGCCTTTATTTCCACAGGCTGGAAAACGTTCCCTGAAGCTCTGGATATTCTATTTACTTTCTTTCATTCTTGGATCCATTTCCTTTTCTTGGAACATTGGAGAATGTTTTTTCACCATCCACAAACATTTAGCAAGGCTGGGCATGTTTGTGCTGCAAAGAACACTTTTTACAAGATCAGAGATAGCACCTATATTCCCAGCGCTGCCACAGGTTCTGTGACAGCCAGCAAGTCCTTTAGCCTTCTTGTATCTCCATCCTCTTGTAAAATGGGACTAAAGAAATTATTTTCTGGCTGGGCACAGTGGCTTGTGCCTGCAGTCCCAGCACTTTGGGTGGCTGAGGCAGGTGGATCACTTGAGGTCAGGAGTTCGAGACCATCCTGGCCAACATGGTGAAACCCTGTCTCTACAAAAAATACAAAAATTAGCTGAGTATGGTGGCACACGCCTGTAGCCCAGCTACTAGGGAGGCTGAGGCAGGATAATTGCTTGAACCCAAGAGGCAGAGGTTTCAGTGAGCGGAGACTGCGCCACTGCACTCCAGCCTGGGTGACAGAGTGAGACTCCATCTCAAGCAAAAAAAAAAAGTTCTGCTTACCTGCTGGAACCAGACCCAATGGTCCTCCAGGTTCACATCTAGTGTAGTGCACCTCTTAGCATTTTCTCACCCATCCCAGTCAAATAAAAACATTCAGACCTAGAAACACAGAGATTTTATTTGAAAAGACTATTGCAGTAGGAGGAGGGGACTATTTTAAGAGGACAACACACAGACCACAAGATCTGCAAGAGTCTCAAGAGAGACCTTGGATATGTGCTCATGAAGGGCAGCTGCTCCATATTCCAGTGCTGGCTCAGGTTGAAGATCAAAGTTCAGGAGTTTGTGGGGAGGGAAGAAGCCTAGCTAGAGTTTGGTCAAGTCTTATTAGCGGGTATTTTGTCCACCTTGGTGAGTGGGGACAAACAATTTGGGTAATCATTTATGAGACAAAATTTGGAGGGTTTTTGTCTGGCCTTGTCCTAAGTAAACAGGGGGGCATTCACGAGTCTTATCTAAGTCGCATGGAGAAGAGTAGTTCTTTGCAATAAGCTATTCGGAAGGACAAAGGGGAGAAGGATTTCCTAAGTGCCATCTTCTAGGAGCACAGGGCTCAGGCAGAGTTCAACATTGTCATCCATTTATGGATGAATGCATAAACAAATGTGGTAGATGTGTTCAATGAAATATTATTCAGCCTTAAAAAGGAAAGGAATTCATACACATGCTACACCACGGATGAATCTTGAGGACATTATGCTAAGTGAAATATACCAGTCATAAAATGACAAATATATGATTCCACTTATATGAGGTAGCTGAAGTAGCCGCATTCATAGAAACAGATGTAGAATGGTGGTTGTTCAGCCTGGCGGGGAGAGTGGGGAGTTGTTTAATGAATACAGAGTTTCAGTTTTGCAAAATGAAAAGCTTTGTGGAGACTTTGCACAACATTGTACACAAAAATGTGAATGTATTTAACATTACTAAACTGTATACTTAAAAATGGTTTAGATAGGCCAAGCATGGTGGCTAACACCTCTAATCCCAGCACTTTGAAAGACTGAGTCGGATGGATCACTTGAGGTCAGCAATTCGAGATCAGGCTGGCCAACATGGTGAAATCCCATCTCTACTGAAAACACACACACACACACACACACACACACACAAATTAGCTGGTGTGGTGGTGCTCTCTTATAATCCCAGCTACTCAGGAGGCTGAGGCAGAGTATTGCTTGAACCCGGGAGGCGGAGGTTGCGGTGAGCCAAGATCATGCCACTGCACTCCAGCCTGGATACAGAGTGAGTCTCTGTCTCAAAATTAAAAAAAAAAAAAAAAAAAAAAAAAAGGTTTTGATAGTAAATTTAATGTTATGTGTCTTTTACTACAATTAATAATTTTTTAAAAACTCAACATTATCATTATCCCCTTTGATTCAAGATTAATAAATATTATTTATCAATGAACAACTCAAAAGTGATGGTGAATCTCCTGAGTGGGGGAGAAATAGGGTCTAAGAAATAATCCCCTGAAGACTCTTGTTTGTGTTATTCCTGCAAAAGCAGCTGAAGCATCTGTTGAGAGGTGGTAGCAAAGGTGAACTGTTTTAGCATCATCTTGCTGATCATCTTCTAGGGGGGATGACTGAAATGAAAAAGAGAAATATTAATATAAAAGGTTATAATAAAGTCAGGAGCCAGGAGTCGGATCCTGAGGGTATCTGGTCCAGCAAATTCCAAGAGGTCGGTGGATGAAAAACTTTTGGTCATACAGCACTGCATGAGTTTGCCGAAGCTAAGACGTCAATGTTCTTGGCAATGTTGTCCACTGTCTTGATTCCCTGTCATATAAAGGCATTTGTGACCTGAACATTTTATCACATTTCCTTTGAGGCTCAAAGAGTGCCTTTTCCAGGCAGAAACTGGCCCCTGCATGGGCTGCCTCAGTGATGAGTATTTCAAGGTATATATCAAGTCATCTGGGCTTTAAGGCACAGTGCTTCCTCAGGTGCTGAGGGAAGTGGCAGCTACAAGGCAACCTAGAGTTCCAGTAAAGATCTGGGTTTACAAATTTTAATCTGGATTGTCAGAATTCAGTTCTTCGTGAGGCCAAGACAGAAGGGAGAGAAAAATTGGAAATATTAATTTGAAGGCTGTAGGCAGATATTAGAGAGAAAAACAAGAGTTTAAATTTGGTAAGGTTTGACAATGTGTGCAAAATGACAAGATCTGGCACAATTTACAGGCAGTAAAAACTGGTTTTTCATATCTATCAGTTACCTACAATTTACAAGAGGTTCAAACAGAAAGAGTTCAAAGACAATGAACAGGACCAGAATCTGATAACCCACCAGGGTGTGCTATAGTTTTCCACTGAAACACAAAAATTCTCTCCACAGGCCAGGCGCGGTGGCTCATGCCTGTAATCCCAGCACATTGGGAGGCCAAGGTGGGCAGATCACCTGAGGTTGGGAGTTTTGAGACCAGTCTGACCCACATGGAGAAACCCCATCTCTACTAAAAATACAAAATTAGCCAGGCTTGCTGGTGCATGCCTATAATCCCAGCTACTCGGGAAGGCTGAGGCAGGAGAATCACTTGAACCTGGGAGGCGGAGGTTGCGGTGAGCCGAGATCATGCCATTCATTGCACTCCAGCCTAGGCAACAAGAGCGAAACTCCATCTAAAAAGAAAAAAAAGAATGCTCTCCACAGATACTTTCCCTTTTGATCAAGATAATCTCAAAGGACCAGACATAGTGGCTCACATCTGTAATCCCAGCACTTTAGGAGGCCTAGGTAGGAGAATTGCTTGGGGCCAGGAATTCAAAACCAGCCTGGGGCTGGGCACGGTGGCTCACGCCTGTAATCCCAGCACTTTGGGAGGCTGAGGCAGGCAGATCACAAGGTCAGGAGATAGAGACCATCCTGGCTAACAAGGTGAAACTCCATCTCTACTAAAAATACAAAAAAATTAGCCAGGCTTGGTGGTGGATGCCTGTAGTCCCAGCTACTCTAGAGGCTGAGGCAGGAGAATGGGGTGAACCCGGGAGGCAGAGCTTGCAGTGCCAAGCTCAGGCCACTGCACTCCAGCGTCTCCAAAAACAAACAAACAAACAAAAAAACCAGCCTGGGCAACATAACTGTGGGGAAAAGAAAGAGATCAGCCTGTTACTGTGTCTGTATAGAAAGAAGTAGACATAAGAGACTCCATTTTGTTCTGTATTTGAGATGCTGTTAATCTGCAACCTTGTCCTTGCAAGAGACATGTGCTGTGGTAACTCAAGGTTTAAGGGATTTTGGGCGTGCAGGGTGTGACTTTGTTCCTAGTAAAGCTAGGTATTGTCCAAGGTTTATCCCCATGTGATAGGATGAAACAATGTTGCTAAAAGGTTTATCTCAAGGCACAGGATTTTCCTTTAAACTTATTCATGTCACAGATCCTTGTTCTTATGTCTTACTGCTAATTTCCTCCCTAAAGATGATCCTATTGTCCTGCCACTCCCTTATCTTTAAGATGGTAAAGATAATTATCTATAAATACTAAGGGAACTCAGAGGCCGGTGCCGGCGTGGGTCCTCTGTAAGCTGAGCGCCGGTCCCCTGGGCCCCCGCTTTTCTTTCTCTATACTTTGTCTCTGTGTCTTATTCCTTTTCTCAAGTCTCTCGTTCCACCTAACGAGAAACACCCACAGGTGTGGAGGGGCAGGCCACCCCTTCATCTGGCGCCCAACGTGGGGCTATAAATACTAAGGGAACTCAGAGGCCGGTGCCGGCGTGGGTCCTCTGTAAGCTGAGCGCCGGTCCCCTGGGCCCCCGCTTTTCTTTCTCTATACTTTGTCTCTGTGTCTTATTCCTTTTCTCAAGTCTCTCGTTCCACCTAACGAGAAACACCCACAGGTGTGGAGGGGCAGGCCACCCCTTCATCTGGTGCCCAACGTGGAAGCTTTTCTCTAAGGTGAAGGTACGCTGGAGCGTGGTCATTGAGGACAAGTCGACGAGAGACTCCCGAGTACGTCTACAGTCAGCCTTGCGGTAAGCTTGTGCGCTCGGAAGAACCTAGGGTAACAATGGGGCAAACTAAGAGTAAATATGCCTCTTATCGCAGCTTTATTAAAATTCTCTTAAAAAGAGGGGGAGTTAAAGTCTCTACCAAAAATCTAATTACGCTGTTTCAAACAATAGAGCAGTTTTGTCCATGGTTTCCGGAACAGGGAACTTTAGATCTAAAAGATTGGGAAAAAATTGGCAAAGAATTAAAACAAGCAAGCAGGGAAGGTAAAATCATTCCGCTCACAGTATGGAATGATTGGGTCATTATTAAAGTAGCTTTAGAACCATTTCAAACAGAAGAAGATAGCGTTCCAATTTCTGATGTCCCTAAAAGCTGTGCAGTAGATTGTGAAAAAGAGGCAGGGATAGAATCCCGGAAAGGAAAGGAAAGTTCACACTGTGAATGTGTATCAGAGCCGGCTATGGCTCGGTCAATGCAAAATGTTGACAATAATCAATTACAGGAGGTAGTATATCCTGAAACGTTAAAATTAGAAGAAAAAAATCCAGAATTAGCAGAGCCATCAGAGTCTAGACCACGATGGCCAACTGCTCTTCCAGCAGTTCAGATGCCTGTAAATTTACAACCTCAAATGCAGGTTAAACAAGTACAAACTCCAAAAGAAGATCAAATAGAAAAAGATAGAGTTTCTGTCATGGCAATGCCATTCCAAATGCAGTGTCCACAATATCAGCCGGTAGAAGATAAGACCCAGCCGCCAGTAGCCTATCAATACTGGCTGCCAGCCGAACTGCAGTATCGGTTGCCCCCAGAAAATCTGTGTGGACAGCCAGGAACATTTCCAGCACCACAGGGCAGGGTACCATATCCTCAACCGCCCACCATGAGACTTAATCCTACAGCACCGCCTAGTACACAGGGTAGTGCGTTACATAAAATTATTGATGAGGCAAGAAAACAAGGAGATACTGAGGCGTGGCAATTCCCAGTAATATTAGAAGCAAGACCACCTGGAGAAGGGGCCCAAGAGGGAGAGCTTCCCGTAGCTGAAGCCAGATATAAGTCTTTTTCTATAAAAATGCTAAAAGAAATGAAAGAGGGAGTAAAACAGTATGGACCCAACTCTCCTTACATGAGAACATTATTAGATTCCATTGCTCATGGACATAGACTCATTCCTTATGATTGGGAGATTCTGGCAAAATCCTCACTCTCACCCTCTCAATTTTTACAATTTAAGACTTGGTGGATTGATGGGGCACAAGTACAGGTCCGAAAAAATAGGACTGCCAATCCTCCAATTGACATAGATGCAGATCAACTATTAGGAATAGGTCAAAATTGGAGCACTGTTGACCAACAAGTAATAATGCCAAATGAGGCCATTGAGCAAATCAGGGCTATCTGCCTTAGGGCCTGGGAGAAAATCCAAGACCCAGGAACCGCCTGCCCCTCCTTTAATACAATAAGACAAGGCTCTAAAGAGCCCTACCCTGATTTTGTAGCAAGACTTCAAGATGCTGCTCAAAAGTCAATTACCGATGAGAATGCCCGTAAGGTCATAGTGGAGTTGATGGCATATGAAAACGCCAATCCTGATTGTCAATCAGCCATTAAGCCATTAAAAGGAAGGGTTCCCGCAGGATCAGATGTAATCTCGGAGTACGTTAAGGCCTGCGATGGAATTGGAGGAGCTATGCATAAAGCTATGCTTATGGCTCAAGCAATCACAGGAGTTGCTTTAGGAGGACAGGTTAGAACATTTGGGGGAAGATGTTATAATTGTGGTCAAATTGGTCATCTGAAAAAGAATTGCCTAGTCTCAAATAAACAAAATGTAACTACTCAAACTACTACAAGAACAGATAAAGAGCCACCTGGCCTATGTCCAAGATGTAAAAAGGGAAAACATTGGGGTAATCAATGTCGTTCTAAATTTGATAAAAATGGGCAACCACTGTCGGGAAACAAGAGGAGGGGCCAGCCTCAGGCCCCGCAACAAACTGGGGCATTCCAAATTCAGCCCTTTGTTCCTCAGGGTTTTTCAGGAACAACAACCCCCACTGCCACAAGTGTCTCAGGGAATAAGCCAGTTATCACAATACAGCAATTATCCCCCGCCACAAACGGCAGTGCATCAGTAGATTTATGCACCATACAAGCAGTCTCTCAGCTTCCAGGGGAGCCTCCTCGAAAAATCCCCACAGGGGTATATGGCCCATTGCCTGAGGGGACTGTAGGACTAATCTTAGGAAGATCAAGTTTAAATCTAAAAGGAGTTCAAATTCATATTGGTGTGGTTGATTCAGACTATAAAGGTGAAATTCAATTGGTTATTAGTTCCTCAGTTCCTTGGAGTGCCAGTCCAGGAGACAGGATTGCTCAATTATTACTCCTACCTTACATTAAAGTTGGAAACAGTGAGATAAAAAGAACAGGAGGGTTCGGAAGCACTGATCAGACAGGAAAGGCTGCATATTGGGCAAATCTGGTCTCTGAGAGCAGACCTGTGTGTAAGGCCATTATTCAAGGAAAACAGTTTGAAGGGTTAGTAGACACTGGAGCAGATATCTCTGTCATTGCTTTAAATCAATGGCCAAAAAATTGGCCTAAACAAAAGGCTGTTACAAGACTTGTCGGCGTAGGCACAGCTTCAGAAGTGTACGAAAGTACAATGATTTTACATTGCTTAGGACCAGATAATCAAGAAAGTACTGTTCAGCCAATGATTACTTCAATTCCTGTTAATCTATGGGGTCGAGATTTATTACAGCAATGGGGTGCGGAAATCATTATGCCCGCTCCATTATACAGCCCCACGAGTCAAAAAATCATAACTAAGATGGGATATATACCAGGAAAGGGGTTAGGAAAAAATGAAAATGGCATTAAAGTCCCAATTGAGACTAAGAAAAATCAAGAAAGAAAAGGAATAGGGTATCCTTTTTTGGGGCGGCCACTGTAGCGCCTCCTAAACCCATTCCATTAACTTGGAAAACAGAAAAACCGGTATGGGTAAATCAGTGGCCGCTACCGAAGCAAAAACTGGAGGCTTTACATTCATTAGCAAAGGAACAATTAAAAAAAGGACACATTGAGCCTTCATTCTCACCCTGGAATTCTCCTGTATTTGTAATTCAGAAAAAATCAGGCAAATGGCGTATGTTAATGGACTTAAGAGCTGTAAATGCTGTAATTCAACCCATGGGGCCTCTTCAACCCGGATTGCCCTCTCCGGCCATGATCCCAAAAGACTGGCCTTTAATTATAATTGATCTTAAGGATTGCTTTTTTACCATTCCTCTAGCAGAGCAAGATTGTGAAAAATTTGCCTTTACTATACCAGCCATAAATAATATAGAACCAGCCACCAGGTTTCAGTGGAAAGTACTACCTCAGGGAATGCTTAATAGTCCAACTATTTGTCAAACTTTCGTAGGTCAAGTCCTTCAACCAGTTAGAGACAAATTTTCAGATTGTTATATCATTCACTATATTGATGATATTTTATGTGCTGCAGAAACAAGAGAAAAATTAATTGACTGTTACACATTTCTGCAAGCAGAGGTTGCCAACGCAGGACTAACAATAGCATCGGATAAGATCCAAACCTCTGCTCCTTTTCATTATTTAGGGATGCAGATAGAAAATAGAAAAATTAAGCCACAAAAAATAGAAATAAGAAAAGATACTTTAAAAACTTTAAATGACTTTCAAAAATTGTTAGGCGATATTAATTGGATTCGGCCAACTCTAGGCATTCCTACTTATGCCATGTCAAATTTGTTCTCTATCCTAAGAGGAGATCCAGACTTAAATAGTAAAAGAATATTAACCCCAGAGGCAACAAAAGAAATTAAATTAGTGGAAGAAAAAATTCAGTCAGCGCAAATAAATAGGATAGATCCTTTAGCCCCACTCCAACTTTTGATTTTTGCTACTACACATTCTCCAACAGGCATCATTATTCAAAACACTGATCTTGTGGAGTGGTCATTTCTTTCTCACAGTACAATTAAGACTTTTACATTGTACTTGGATCAAATAGCTACATTAATTGGTCAGGCAAGATTACGGATAATAAAATTGTGTGGTAATGACCCAGACAAAATAGTTGTTCCTTTAACCAAGGAACAAGTTAGGCAAGCCTTTATCAATTCTGGTGCATGGCAGATTGGCCTTGCTAATTTTGTGGGAGTTATTGATAATCATTACCCAAAAACAAAAATCTTCCAGTTTTTAAAATTGACTACTTGGATTTTACCTAAAATTACCAGACATGAGCCTTTAGAAAATGCTCTGACAGTATTTACTGATGGTTCCAGCAATGGAAAAGCGGCTTACACAGGACCAAAAGAGCGAGTAATCAAAACTCAGTATCAATCAGCTCAAAGAGCAGAGTTGGTTGCAGTCATTACAGTGTTACAAGATTTTAATCAACCTGTTAATATTATATCAGATTCTGCATATGTAGTACAGGCTACAAGGGATGTTGAGACAGCTCTAATTAAATATAGCATGGATGATCAGTTAAACCAGTTGTTTAATTTATTACAACAAACTGTAAGAAAAAGGAATTTCCCATTTTATATTACTCATATTCGAGCACACACTAACTTGCCAGGACCTTTAACTATAGCAAATGAACAAGCTGACTTACTGGTATCCTCTGCATTCATAAAAGCACAAGAACTTCATGCTTTGACTCATGTAAATGCAGCAGGGTTAAAAAACAAATTTGATGTCACATGGAAACAGGCAAAAGATATTGTACGACATTGCACCCAGTGTCAAGTACTACACCTGCCCACTCAAGAGGCAGGAGTGAATCCCAGAGGTCTGTGTCCTAATGCATTATGGCAAATGGATGTTACCCATGTACCTTCATTTGGAAAATTATCATATGTTCATGTAACAGTTGATACTTATTCACATTTCATATGGGCAACATGCCAGACAGGAGAAAGTACTTCCCATGTTAAAAAACATTTATTATCTTGTTTTGCTGTAATGGGAGTTCCAGAAAAAATTAAAACTGACAATGGACCAGGTTATTGTAGTAAAGCTTTCCAAAAATTCTTAAATCAGTGGAATATTACACATACAACAGGAATTCCTTATAATTCCCAAGGACAGGCCATAGTTGAAAGAACTAATAGAACACTCGAAACTCAGTTAAACAAAAAAAAGAGGGAGACAGTAAGGAGTATACCACTCCTCAGATGCAGCTTAATCTAGCACTCTATACTTTAAATTTTTTAAACATTTATAGAAATCAGACTACTACTTCTGCAGAACAACATCTTACTGGTAAAAAGAACAGTCCACATGAAGGAAAACTGATTTGGTGGAAAGACAACAAAAATAAGACATGGGAAATAGGGAAGGTGATAACCTGGGGAAGAGGTTTTGCTTGTGTTTCACCAGGAGAAAATCAGCTTCCTGTTTGGATACCCACTAAACATTTGAAGTTCTACAATGAACCCATCGGAGATGCAAAGAAAAGCGCCTCCACGGAGACGGAAACACCGCAATCGAGCACCATTGACTAACGAACAAGCCTTCATCACCATGGCACATTTATATAGAGGAAAAGGGAGGGAGAACGTTGCGGGAAGTCAGGGACCTTGAACACAGGGACTGGCTGAAGCCACGACAGAAAAACATAAAATGTGAAGATTTCATGGACATTTATTAGTTCTCCAAAATTAATACTTTTGTAATTTCTTATGTCTGTCTTTACTTTAACCTTTTAATTCTATCATCTTCTTTGTAAACTGAGGAGGATATATGTCACCTCAGGACCCTGTGATGATTGCCTTAACTGCACAAATTGTTTGTGGAGCACGTGTGTTTGAACAATATGAAATCTGGGCTTCTCGAAGAAAGAACAGGATAACAGCAATGTTCAGGGAACAAGGGAGGCAACCTTGAACTGGCCGCCGGTGAGCCGGACGGAACAGAGCCATATTTTTTCTCTTTTCATTATGCAAATAGGAGAAATATCGCTGAATTCTTTTTCTCAGCAAGGAACATCCCTGAGAAAGAGAATGCGCTCTGAGGGTAGGCCTATAAACGACCCCCTTGGAGGCGTGCCGCCTTTTACGGTTGAAGCCGAAGGGATGAAATAAGCCCCGGCCTCCTGTAGCGCTCCCAGGCTTATTAGGATGAGGAAATTCCCACCTAATAAATTTTGGTCAGACAGGTTGTCTGCTCTCAAACCCTGTTTTCTGATAAGATGTTATCCATGACTATGCATGCCCAAAAATTTTAATTTTAACACCATCCTGTGATCTCATCCTGCCTCCACTTGCTTTGTGATATTCTATTACTTTGTGAAGTATGTAATTTCGGTGTCATGATGACAATGGTGGTTTTGTTGAAAAGAAAAGGGGGAAATGTGGGGAAAAGAAAGAGATCAGCCTGTTACTGTGTCTGTATAGAAAGAAGTAGACATAAGAGACTCCATTTTGTTCTGTATTTGAGATGCTGTTAATCTGCAACCTTGTCCTTGCAAGAGACATGTGCTGTGGTAACTCAAGGTTTAAGGGATTTTGGGCGTGCAGGGTGTGACTTTGTTCCTAGTAAAGCTAGGTATTGTCCAAGGTTTATCCCCATGTGATAGGATGAAACAATGTTGCTAAAAGGTTTATCTCAAGGCACAGGATTTTCCTTTAAACTTATTCATGTCACAGATCCTTGTTCTTATGTCTTACTGCTAATTTCCTCCCTAAAGATGATCCTATTGTCCTGCCACTCCCTTATCTTTAAGATGGTAAAGATAATTATCTATAAATACTAAGGGAACTCAGAGGCCGGTGCCGGCGTGGGTCCTCTGTAAGCTGAGCGCCGGTCCCCTGGGCCCCCGCTTTTCTTTCTCTATACTTTGTCTCTGTGTCTTATTCCTTTTCTCAAGTCTCTCGTTCCACCTAACGAGAAACACCCACAGGTGTGGAGGGGCAGGCCACCCCTTCAATAACAAGACCCTGTTTCTCCAAAAAACAAAAACAAAAAATACAAAAATTAGCTGACCATAGAGGCATTCACCTGTAGTCCTAGCTACTTGGGAGACTGAGGCAGAAGGATTGCTTGAGCCCAGGAGTTCAAGGCTGCAGCGAGCTATGATTATACCACTGCACTCCACAGAGTGCAGTGCCTGGGCCACAGAGCAAGACCCTATCTCTTTAAAAAATTAAATAAATATGTCAGGCCTCTGAGCCCAAGCTAAGCCATCATATCCCCAGTAACCTGCACATATACATCCAGATGCCCTGAAGCAACTGAAGATCCACAGAAGTGAAAATAGCTTAACTGATGACATTCCACCATTGTGATTTGTTTCTACCCCACCCTAACTGATCAATGTTCTTTATAATCTCCCCCACCCTTAAGAAGTTTGTTTGTAATTCTCCCCACCCTTGAGAATGTACTTGTGAGATCCACCCCCTGCCCCCAAAACATGGCTCTTAACTCCACCGCCTATCCCAAAACCTATAAGAACTCATGATAATCCCATCACCTCTACTGACTCCTTTTTGGGACTTAGCCTGCCTGCACCCAGGTGAAATAAACAGCCATGTTGCTCACACAAATCCTGTTTGGTGATCTCTTCACACAGACGTGTGAAACATTTGGTGCCGAAGACCCGGGTCAGCGGGACTCCTTTGGGAGACCAGTCCATTGTCCTCATCCTTACTCCATGATGACATCCACCTACCACCTCGGGTCCTCAGACCAACCAGCCCAAGGAACATCTCACTGATTTTAAATCGGGTAAGGAGCCTCTTTTTACTCTCTTATCCAACCTCTCTTACTATCCCTCAACCTCTTCTTTCAATCTTGGCCCCACCCTTCAGTCTCTCCCTTCTTAGTTTCAATTCCTTTCATTTTCTGGTAGAGACAAAGGAGACACGTTTTATCCGTGGACCCAAAACTCCCGTGCCGGTCATAGACTCAGGAAGGCAGCCTTCCCTTGGTGTTTAATCATTGCCCGGACGCCTCTCTGATTATTCATCCATGTTCCATTGGTATCTGATCTCCACGGGGACGCCTGCCTTGATCATTCACCCACGTTCCCTTGGTGGCAAGTCAATTGCAGGGACACCTGCTTTGGTTGCTCACCCACGTTGCAGTCCAGGACTGCTCCCCACCCACTTCTCCGTGTCTCTACCTTTCTCTTTAAACTTGCCTCCTTCGCTATGGGCAACCTTCCGCCCTCCATTCCTCCTTCTTCTCCCTTAGCCTGTGTTCTCAAGAATTTAAAACCTCTTCAACTCTCACCTGACCTAAAATCTAAGCGTCTTATTTTCTTCTGCAATACCGCTTGGCCCCAGTACAAACTGGACAGTAGTTCCAAGTGGTCAGAGAATGGCACTTTTGATTTGCCTATCCTACAAGATCTAGACAATTTTTGTCGAAAAATGGCCAAATGGTCTAAGTGCCTGATGTCCAGGCATTCTTTTACACATTGGTCCCTCCCTAGTCTCTGCTCCCAATGAGACTCGTCCCAAATCTTTCTTCTTTCTCTCCTGTCTGTTCCTTCAGTCTCCACCCCAAGCTCTGAGTCCTTTGAATCCTTCTTTTCTACGGACTCATCTGATCTCTCACCTTCTCCCCAGGCTGCTCCTCACCAGAGCAAGCCAGGTCCCAATTCTTCCTCAGCCTCTGCTGCCCCCTCCCTATAATCCTTCTATCAACTCCCCTCCTCACACCGGGTCTGGCTTAGTTTCATTCGGCGACTGGCTCTCCCCCACCTGCCCAACAATTTCCTTTTAGAGAGGTGGCTGCAGCTGAAGGTATGAAGGGGTGGCCTGCCCCTCCACACCTGTGGGTGTTTCTCGTTAGGTGGAAGGAGAGACTTGAGAAAAGAAATAAGACACTGAGACAAAGTATAGAGAAAGAAAAGCGGGGGCCCAGGGGACTGGCGCTCAGCTTACAGGGGACCCACGCCGGCACCGGTCTCTGAGTTCCCTTAATATTTATAGATAATTATCTTTACCTTCTTAAAGATAAGGGAGTGGCAGGACAATAGGATCGTTTTTAGGGAGGAAATCAGCAGTAAGACATAAGAACAAGGATCTCTGTGACATGAATAAGTTTAAAGGAAAATCCTGTGCCTAGAGATAAACCTTTTAGCAGCATTGTTTCATCCTATCACATGGGGATAAACCTTGGACAATACCTAGCTTTTCTAGGAACAAAGACACACCCTGCACGCCCAAAATCCATTAAACCTTGAGTTACCACAGCACATGTCTCTTGCAAGGACAAGGTTAGGGGTAGGGTCACAGATTAACAACATCTGAAATACAGAACAAAATGGAGTCTCTTATGTCTACTTCTTTCTATATAGACACAGTAACAGGCTGATCTCTTTCTTTTCCCCACAAGGTATAGTCAGGTTACATGTGCCTTTTTCTCTATCAGACCTTTCCCAAATCAGCCAGCGTTTAGGCTCTTTCTCATCAATCCCACTAAATATATACAGGAATTCCGATATCTAACTCTGTCCTACAGTTTAACCTGGAGTGACTTAAATGTCATCCTAACTTCTACCCTCTCCCCAGATGAACGGGAAAGAATTTTTTCTCTAGCCCAATCTCACGCTGATAACCACCGGCTTCATGAGCCAGACCTCCAGGAAGGCATTAGAGCAGTTCCCTGAGGAGATCCCCAGTGGAACTATCAGGCAGATTCCCCAGGTATAGCTAAGGCGAGATTACATGGTTTCCTGCCTAGTTGAAGGGCTTAAAAAGGCAGCTTACAAAGCTGTTAATTATGACAAACTTAAAGAAACTATCCAAGGTAAAGAACCCATCCCAGTTCATGGCCCGCTTAGCAACAACCCTTAGACACTTTACCCCCCTAGACCCAGAGGGGCCAGAAGGCCATCTTATTCTCAATATGCATTTTATTACCCAATCCCCTCTCAGCATCAGGAAAAGCTCCAAAAATTGGATTCCAACCCTCAAACCCCACAACAGGATTCAATTAACCTTTCCTTCAAGGTGTAATAAGTTCCCTTATTAAGTCAAGACATTTTAACTAAATTATCTGCTTCCCTGACTCTTCCTGGGCTACAGCCACACCTCCTTGCCACCTTTTCCCCAGTTCAAAGCCTCCTTCCCATCTCCCCACATTAACCCACAAGTATAGGATACCTCTACTCCCTCCATGGTGACAAACAATGCACCCCCTACCATCCCATTAAAGCCTAATCACACTTACCCCGCTCCATGCCAATATCCCATCCCACAGCATGCTTTAAAAGGATTAAAGCCTGTTATCACTTGCTTGTTACGGCATGGCCTTTTAAAGCCTATATACTCTCCTTAGAATTGCCCCATTTTACCTGTTCAAAAACCGGACAAGCCTTACAGGTTAGTTCAGGATCTGCACCTTATTAACCAAATTGTCTTGCCTATCCACCCTGTGGTGCCAAAGCCATATACTCTCCTATCCTCAATACCTCCCTCCACAACCCCTCCATAACCCATTATTCTGTTCTGGATCTCAAACATGCTTTCTTTACTATTCCTTGTACCCTTCATCCCAGCCTCTCTTTGCTTTCACTTGGACTGACCCTGACACCCACCAGGCTCAGCAAATTACCTGGGATGTACTGCTGCAAGGCTTCACAGACAGCCCCCATTACTTCAGTCAAGCCCAAATTTCTTCCTTCACCATTGCCTATCTCGACATAATTCTTCATGAAAACACACGTGCTCTCCCTCCATGTCCGACTAATCTCCTAAACCCGAACCCCTTCCACAAAACAACAGGATTTAAATCTTAATTACCATACAAGGTCAACCAGACCTAGGAGGAACTCCCTTCAGTATAGGACGATAGATGGTCCCTCCCAGGTGATTGAGAAAAAAGCTCAATGGGTATTCAGTAATTGATACGGAGACTCCTGTGGAAGCAGAGTTTAAAAATTGCCTAATAATTGATCTCCTCAAACCTGTGAACTGCTTGCACTCAGCTAAGCCTTAAAGTACTTACAGAATCAAAAGACTATCTCAATCTTGACTCAAAAGGTTACCTACACCCTCTCTGAAATGAATTTCCATAAGAACTGTTGTTTATAGGAATGAATCTTGATGGGGCGGCTGGGTTGTTATGAAATACTCAGGAGCCCAGTCCAGCTCTAGGACTCACCCCTGAGCACAAAGGCAATATTGGGCACACTGGTAAAGGACCACTAGAATCCAGTAGCCCAGTCCCCTTTCTTTGTGGTCAAGAAAGGCGGGAAAACAGGTGCAGAACAGCTACATCCGTGAGCGTAACTAATCCGATAAGCAGAGGTCCATGGGTGATTATGCACCATGGAAAGGAATAAGCATTAGGACCATAGAGGACACTCTATGACGAATGCTCATCGGAAAATGACTAGGGGGTGCTGGCATCCCTATGTTCTTTTTTCAGATGGGAAACGTTCCCCCCAAGGCAAAAACGCCCCTAAGATGTATTCTGGAGAATTAGGACCAATTTAACACTCAGATGCTAAGAAGGAAATGGCTTATATTCTTCTGCAGTACCGCCTGGCCACGTTACCCTCTTCAAGGGGAGAAACCTGGCCTCCTGAGGGAGGTATAAATTACAACACCATCTTACAGCTAGACCTCTTTTGTAGAAAAGAAGGCAAATGGGCCGGGCGCGGTGGCTCAAGCCTGTAATCCCAGCACTTTGGGAGGCCGAGACGGGCGGATCACGAGGCCAGGAGATCGAGAGACGATCCTGGCTAACACGGTGAAACCCCGTCTCTACTAAAAAATACAAAAAAAAACTAGCCGGGCGAGGTGGCGGGCGCCTGTAGTCCCAGCTACTCGGGAGGCTGAGGCAGGAGAGGCGTAAACCCGGGAGGCGGAGCTTGCAGTGAGCTGAGATCCGGCCACTGCACTCCAGCCTGGGTGACAGAGCAAGACTCCGTCTCAAAAAAAAAAAAAAAAAAAAAAAAGAAGGCAAATGGAGTGAAGTGCCGTATGTACAAACTTTCTTTTCATTAAAAGACAACTCACAATTATGTAAAAAGTATGATTTATGCCCTACAGGAAGCCCTCAGAGTCTACCTCCCTTCCCAGTGCCCCCCGACTCCTTCCTCAACTAATAAGGACCCCCCCTTCAACCCATTCGGTCCAAAAGGAGATAGACAAAGGGGTAAACAATGAACCAAAGAGTGCCAATATTCCCCAATTATGCCCCCTCCAAGCCATAGGAGGAGGAGAATTCAGCCCAGCCAGAGTGCATGCACCGTTTTCTCTCTCAGACTTAAAACAAACCTAGGTAAATTCTCGGATAACCCTGATATGGACTCCTTTCCTTCCTAGGCATGGTTAGGTACTTCCGCCTTTGGATACCGAGTTTTCCATCCTGACTAAACCATTATGTAAACTCACAAAAGCAAACCTAGCTGACCCCATAGATCCTAAATCCTTTCCCCACTTGTCTTTCTGTTCCTTAAAAACAGCCCTAGAAGGTGCCCCCACACTAGCTCTCCCGAACTCATCTCAACCCTTTTCATTACACACAGCCAAAGTGCAGGGCTGTGCGGTCAGAATTCTTACACAAGAGCCAGGACTGTGCCCTGTAGCCTTTCTGTCCAAACAACTTGACCTTACTATTTTAGCCTAGCCTCACGTCTGCGTGTGGTGGCTGCTGCTGCCCTAATATTTTTAGAGGCCCTCAAAATCTCAAACTATGCTCAACTCACTCTCTACAGTTCTTATAACTTCCAAAATCTATTTTCTTCCTCACACCTGACACATACACTTTCTGCTGCCCGGCTCCTTTGGCTATATTTACTCTTTTTGAGTTTCCCAAAATTACCATTGTTCCTGGCCCAGACTTCAATCCAGCCTCCCACATTATTCCTGATACCACACCTGACCCCCGTGACTGTATCTCTCTGATCCACCTGACGTTCACTCCATTTCCCCATAGTTCCTTCTTTCCTGTTCCTCACCCTTTTCACACTTGGTTTATTGATGGCAGTTCCACCAGGCCTAATCGCCACACACCAGCAAAGGCAGGCTATGCTATAGTATCTTCCACATCTATCATTCAGGCTACTGCTCTGCCCCCCTCCACTACCCCTCAGCAAGCCAAACTGATTGCCTTAATTCAGGCCCTCACTCTTATAAAAGGACTACGCATCAATATTTATACTGACTCTAAATATGCCTTCCATATCCTGCACCACCATGCTGTTTTATGGGCTGAAATGTTTCCTCATTAGGCAAGGGTCCTCCATCATTAATGCCTCTTTAATAAAAACTCTTCTCCAGGCTGCTTTACTTCCAAAGGAAGCTGGAGTCATACACTGCAAGGGCCATCAAAAGGCATCAGATCCCATCTCTCCCATCGCTCAGGGCAATGCTTATGCTGATAAGGTAGCTAAAAAAGCAGCTAGCTTCCAACTTCTATCCCTCACGGCAGTTTTTCTCCTTCTCATCTGGCCACTCCCACCTACTCCCCCGCTGAAACTTCCACCTATCTCTTCCCACACAAGGCAAATGGTTCTTGGACCAAGGAAAATATCTCCTTCCATTCTATTCTATTGTCATTTCATAACCTCTTCCATGTAGGTTACAAGCCGCTAGCCTGGCTCTTAGAACCTCTCATTTCTTTTCCATCCTGGAAGTCTGTCCTCAAGGAAATCACTTCTCAGCGTTCCATTTGCTATCTACTACTCCTCAGAGATTATTCAGGCCCCCTCCCTTCCCTACACATCAAGCTCAGGGATTTGCCCCCTCCCAGGACTGGCAAATTGACTTTACTTACATGCCTCAAGTCAGGAAACATGTCTGGGTAGACAGTTTCACTGGATGGGTAGAGGCCTTTCCCACTGGGTCTGAAAAGGCCACAGCGGTCATTTCTTCCCTTTTTTCAGAAATAATTGCTCAGTTTGGCCTTCCCACCTCTGTACAGTGCAATAATGGACCAGCCTTTATTAGTCAAAACACCCAAGCAGTTTCTCAGGCCCTTGGTATTCAGTGGCACCTGACCTTACTGTTTTAGCCTAGCCCTCATTTCTGCATGTGGTGGCTGCTGCTGCCCTAATACTTTTAGAGGCCCTCAACTGCCACTGTTAAGTCTCTCTTTAAGTGGATAGAAGATCTTCAGTGACAAAGTACACTTCAATACTTTCACCCTGATGAAGTCCTATTCTTTACTTTTATACTTACTCTTATTCTTGTTCCCGTTCTTATGCCACCCTCTACCTCTCCCCAGCTATCTCCACCACACTATCAATCTCACTCACTCTCTCCTAGCCATTTCTAATCCTTCTTTAACAAACAATTGCTGGCTTTGCATTTGTCTTTCCTCCAAATTCAATGAGGCCCTGACTCCTGCTGGAAAAAAAAAGGGGCGTGGGTGGACTCTGTATGTTTTTAAATGAAGAATGTTGTTTTTACCTAAATCAATCTGGCCGGTATATGACAACATAAAAAAACTCAAGGATAGAGTCCAAAAACTCGCCAACCAAGCAAATAATGATGCTGAACCCCCTTTGACACTCTGTAATTGGATGTTCTGGGTACTCCCAATTCTTAGTCCTTTAATAACTATTTGTCTCCTTCTTTTATTTGGACCTTGTGTCTTTCGTTTAGTTTCTCAATTCATACAAAACCGCATTCAGGCCATCACCAATAATTCTATATGACAAATGCTCCTTCTAACAACCCCACAATATCACCCCTTACCCCAAAATCCTTCTTCAGTTGAATCTCTCCCACTCTAGGTTCCCACGCCGCCCCTAATCCCGCTTGAAGCAGCCCTGAGAAACATCGCCCATTATCTCTCCATACAACCCCCCAAAATTTTCACCTTCCTAACACTACCCCTATTTTGTTTTATTTTTCTTAATAATATAAAATAATATTTTTCTTAATAATATATATTTCTTAATAATATAATGTCAGGCCTCTAAGCCCAAGCTAAGCCATCATATCCCCAGTAACCTGCACGTATACATCCAGTTGGCCTAAAGCAACTGAAGATCCACAGAAGTGAAAATAGTTTAACTGATGACATTCCACCATTGTGATTTGTTTCTACCCCACCCTAACTGATCAATGTTCTTTATAATCTCCCCCACCCTTAAGAAGTTTGTTTGTAATTCTCCCCACCCTTGAGAATGTACTTTATGTACCCCCTGCCCCCAAAACATGGCTCTTAACTCCACTGCCTATCCCAAAACCTGTAAGAACTCATGATAATCCCATCACCTTTGCTGACTCCTTTTTCGGACTCAGCCCGCCTGCACCCAGGTGAAATAAACAGCCATGTTGCTCACACAAAGCCTGTTTGGTGATCTCTTCACATGGACGCGTGAAACAATCTCAAAGAAGGATTATTCTTGGTCAGAAAATAAAGTTGATGTCATTAAATTCAACTTAATTATTTTAACATATGCGGCAAGAATGGTGATTTAACATATTGGTTCTTTAAAGTTTGCTTTGTGGAAGATTTCATAAGGACGTTCCAAATGCACCTTTAAAAACCTCTTGAGGCTTGACTCTTCTGAGAGAGCATTTAAAAAATAAACACAAACCTCTTGAAGTTAAGAAGCCAAGGCAAGAATTCACCATCAGATTTCACCTACATTAATCATAGATTTGAGTAAATTCCTCTCTTCTCAAGGCCACGCAAATAGTCTAAGTTTCCCTGGCCCTCTAGAAGGAGAACTTCCTTATTCTTCGGTAAGGCTGAGAACCCCATAAGCCAACCCTGTAAAGTCAGCCTCAGTTCCTTAAGACTTACTGGCCATATATTGATTCATTCTCAGATAAGACATTCTGAACAAAGCCTTATTCAGAATAAGCTTTGTTGTATAACCAATGTTTCCAATTACATCCTCTTAATAAGGAGAACAGATTCTTATTGAACCTATGCAAATAACTATATTGCCTTGGAAATAAGAATATTCAATAAAAGTTTCTGAATTCGGGAGGAAACAGGAAGAAAAAGACAAATGTTTTGTTTTTATTAATGTACATATTTTGTAGATAATAGCTTAAAAGAAAAGAGAAAGTAGCCCTTATATCCAGATAATAGAATATTAAAATATTAGCAGCATTCCAAACAAAACTCAAATCATTCCTCATCGTTTTGCTCAGGCTTATTCTTGTTCTGTTCCATCTTGGGTTAGTAGCCTCATGAACCCGTTAGCTTCTTAATGAGAATGCAGGAAATCCTGGATGGTCCAATGGCATGGGCCCCAGGCTATTTAAGGAATACCATCATAAGCCTGTGCTTGTGAGTACTCAGCATAGTCCTTTCCCGTGGGGCTCTGAGACCCTCGTTTTTAATGTCAAAGCACTCTGGTTTGTAGCTGATTTGCGAGTGCTTTCCAGGAAGAATCAAAGCAAAACAACAATAAAAAACTATCTCTAGATGCCAAGAGACCAAAAATGACCGTGGTTAACTTATTAACGATAATTTTTCAAAAGTGAAAGATCTGATGAGTTCATTACAAAAATGATGCAATTGACAAGGAAATTTGGTTGTTTCTGTGGCATTTAAAACAAAGCAGTGAATTTAAAATCAAAGTGACAATAAAAAAGTCTTAAAGAAAACATGGGAGATAATAGGATTGTAAAGAACCTTAATTCTTTCAAGAGTGAGAAGACTTTGTTCCTGTAAGTTATCAAGGACATGAAAAACTGAACGTAAAGCACAGAAAATTATTCTGATAAAATAGAATCATTGCCCTTTAGGCAGATTTCTCAAAAGGTAAAGAAAAGTCTTAACCTCTTTTTTTTTTTTTTTTTTTTTTTTTTTTGAGACGGAGTCTCGCTCTGTCACCCAGGCTGGAGTGCAGTGGCCGGATCTCAGCTCACTGCAAGCTCCGCCTCCCGGATTTACGCCATTCTCCGGCCTCAGCCTCCCGAGTAGCTGGGACTACAGGCGCCCGCCACCTCGCCCGGCTAGTTTTTTGTATTTCTTAATAGAGACGGGGTTTCACCGTGTTAGCCAGGATGGTCTCGATCTCCTGACCTCGTGATCCGCCCGTCTCGGCCTCCCAAAGTGCTGGGATTACAGGCTTGAGCCACCGCGCCCGGCCCTTAACCTCTTAAGTACATAAATGATTCAAGAAAATTTTGTCATTTAACAGAGAAAAGCAGTTTTAATTTTGTATCAACATAATATTTGATATCAAGGCTCTTTTAAGACAATCTTATAAATAAAGCCACTAAACCTTAGCCAGTATTGACTATGGCAAATAAAATCCCCTTTCTGTGCACCTTCTACAGGTTTCTACATCTATTCAGGTTTTGTGCTACCTATTCTTCCTCATTCTGGAACAGCCAGTCATTTTACTTTAGGACAAAACTATGCTCCTTTCCCTCAGCAAAAATACATCCTGAGAACCTGGCATACAAAGTTCTCTTCTCTGCAATTATTTTTCCTAGAGAATCTCACTCACAATATTAATCGTAACTTTTTAACTTCTATTTCACAGAGATAGCTATGAGGTAGATACACTACAATTGTGTAGCAAAGCTTATGAATATACGCTTTACAATGTTTGATAGCTTGTATGTCCTTATAGTACAATTTCTCAATGTGGCAAAATACATACAGCCTTAAAATGATGCTTAGTGATTAATATTTTAATACTTTATCTTATTAGAAATGATCTAGGTATTTAATGACTATCCATTAATTAACCTAAACTCGCATAAGTTTTAAGTTACTAAAAGATCTTAGAGACTGTCTTCAAGCTGACATACCACAAAACATAATTATTGTTGAAATGAAGTTGTCAGAATAATAATTTAATTTAGCCAAACACACATCTCCAGTTTTCATCATCTTAAACATCTAGGAAACATAATGCTAGTTTATTCAATCAGTAGAGCTGTCTAGGTTCAGGAAGAATAAGACCAAATAGAAGACAAATGTATGCTTGCATTATGCTGAACTTGAATAACTCAGAAGACAGCTCTTTCCATCAAAAAATAAATATTAAAGTAGTCTTTTTTTAAAAAAGTTACCTAAATTTTTTGAATTTGAATTCCTAAAACATTTGCATTAAAGTATTAGAAGTTCAATTCTACCACCAACAGGGTGGCTTAAAACAACAGAAATTTATTGTGTCAGTTCTGGAGACTAGAAGACCAAGATTAAGGTGTCAGCAGGACCATGGTCCCTCTGAAGGCTCTGGGGAAGAGTCTTTCTTTGCCTCTTCCTTGCTTCTCTGGTGGTTGCCCACAGTCCTTGGTATTCCTTGGCTTGTGGACACATCACTCCAATATCTATTTCCTTTGTCACATGATGTCTCCCTATATGTCTGATTATGTCCCCATTTCCCGCTTGTCACAAGGACTCAGGTCATTGGATTAGGGCCCACCCTAATCCAGCATGATCTCATCTTGATTATATCGGCAAGGCCCTATTTCCACATAGGGTCACATTCACAGGTACAGAGGACTTGGGCTTGAAAATGCCTCTAGGGGATGCAATGCAACCCACAACACCTAATAAGTGGTGGGCCTGGTGTTCTGAACACTCATCAGTCAGCTGCACAGTCCCTGCCCCAGGGACCAGTAAAGATGACCCATTGGAAGTGTGGTAAGAAAATATTAGAATGTCTATTTATTTTTACATTTCTTCTTTTAAAAATTGTATTTGTATTTTATGATGTAAATGATATATTTATAATAGTATATGCATATGTTCTATAAACAAAAATACATGTATTCAGTGGATACTCAAATTTTTTTAATTGACCAGAGAATGGGAAAAAAAAGAAAGGCTCTATGCCTATTCCACTCCTTCTCTCCCATCTATTAAACTGAGCATCACTAGCATATCAGTTTCTCTTTTTCACAGTTGCCTCAGTAGAATAACATTCCACTATGTGAGGTCTGTAGGGAGGTGTCCACCCCATCCACCACAGCATTTAGCTGAAAAAGGTTTAGTTTGACAAAAGACCAGTTACTAGATCTGAGCCAGGGTGACAAGCAGCTGGAACCTGAAGAATGAAGCAGTTGGCTGGGTGCAGTGGCTCACGCCTGTAATTCCATCACATTGGGAGACACAGGCAGAAGGGTCACTTGAGTCCAGGATTGAAGACCAGGCAAGACCTCATCTCTACAGAAAATGAAAAAAAAAAAAAAAAAAAAATGTAGCTGGGTGCAGTGGCACATGCCTATGGTCCCAGCTACTCAAGAGGCCAAGGTGGGAGGACTGCTTAAACTCAGAAGTTCAAAGCTGCAGTGGGCTATGATCATGATACTGCACTTCAGTCTGGGTGACAGAATGAGTCCTGTCTCTGTAAAAAAAAAAGAAAAGAAGAAGAAGAAGAGGCAATTTAACAATCTTTAGGTATTTCAATAACTTCTCTAATTGTCAGCTTTCTTTTTTAATTTTTGAGACACAGTCTTGCTCTGTTACCTAGGCTGGAGTGCCATGGCATGATCTTGGCTCACTGCAACCTCTATCTCCAGGGTTCAAGTGATCCTTCTACCTCAGCCTCCTGAGTAGCTGGGACTACAGACATGTGCCACCACACCTGGCTACTTTTCTTTTCTTTTCTTTTTTTTTTTTTTTGTAGATCCTGGGTTTCACCATGCTGCCCAGGCTGGTCTCAAACTTCGGAGCTCAAGCCATCTGCCTGCTTTGGCCTCCCAAAGTGCTGATATTACAGGCATGAGCCACCACTCCGAGCCACGTAATTGTCAGTTTCTTTTAATACTTCGGACAGAGCCAGGGTTTGATGTAATTAGGTCTAAAGACATACTGTTAATATTATAAACAATTTGATGTCATTTATGGGGGAGGAGGGGAGGCATAGAATTTGGAATGTTTTGAAATATAAGTTTCCGGCCGGGCGCGGTGGCTCAAGCCTGTAATCCCAGCACTTTGGGAGGCCGAGACGGGCGGATCACAAGGTCAGGAGATCGAGACCATCCTGGCTAACACGGTGAAACCCCGTCTCTACTAAAAAATACAAAAAACTAGCCGGGCGAGGTGGCGGGCGCCTGTAGTCCCAGCTGCTCGGTAGGCTGAGGCAGGAGAATGGCGGGAACCCGGGAGGCGGAGCTTGCAGTGAGCTGAGATCCGGCCACAGCACTCCAGCCTGGGTGACAGAGCAAGACTCCGTCTCAAAAAAAAAAAAAAAAAAAAGGAAATATAAGTTTCCAACAGAGGAGAGCCACTGCAAACCAGAAGTAAGGTGATGATTACACCTCCATTCTTACCATGTGAATTCTACAGGTTTCTTTTTATGTATGATACAATCCCAAGATCCAGCCTCCAGCTGCCACATGCACCTATATGTTTCCAGGAATTGTTTTGGGATCTCTAAGGGAAGGCAGCTAATTTGCTCACAGGTAAAAAAAACTTTAAAAAGTTGATAATGTGCATTTCAAAATCCATTTCTTGATATATTTTTAAAATTGAGGAGTCAATGTAAACAAGGTAAAATGTATCAATTTAAAGATATTTACATGTCCATGGAAAAGAATTGTTCGGAAGAGCAAAGGATAGTATAACATTAAATGAGTCGTGGTGTTTTTTCACCTTCAGGATTTTTAAAAATTATTATCTTTAAGTTCTAGGGTACATGTGCACAACATGCAGATTTGTTACATAGGTATACATATGCCATGTTGGTGTGCTGCACCTATTAACTCATCATTTACATTAGGTATTTCTCCTAATGCTATCCCTCCCCCAGGCCCCCACCCTTTCGACAGACTCTGCTGTGTGATGTTCCCCGCTGACATTCAGGATATTTTATGGGTTGTTTAAATCTTCAAAAACTTGATATAAGGGCCTATTGATTGTGGAGGAACTGATCTCCTTCTCATGGGTTCTTCGAGCTCCTGTGTGGGCATAAGTATATCTTTGTTATAATTTACTCCACCTGTGCCTGTCAATTTCTTTCCACTTGCCTCCTCTCGTGACATTCTGGCTCATGTTTCTTCATAAAGCTCTAAGCCAGTTATTAATAACAGACCAGTGAGCCTCCTGATCCACTAAGACCATATGGTGTTTTTCATAAAAGAGAGAGATCATTCCCTTGACTTTGGACTTCGCTTATATTGAACCCCTGAACAGTAAGTGGTTTTTTCTGTTTGTTTGTTTGTTTTTGTGTGTGTGTTTTTTTTTTAATGTAGCATTTTAAGATGTTGATTTTGGAGGAAAGTTTAGTGTGACTCTTATGTGCTTCTGATGGAGGGAGATGTAATAGATTAAAATTCACTGAGATTCACAAAGCCTATTTCCTATCCCTGCAACATCTCTCCACTTTTTATAAGACTGATTACAAAGAGAGATCAATGAATTACATTTCTACTCCTCTCATTTTCTTTTGGTTAAATAAAGGCAGGAGGAGAAGCAAAGGATTAATGATATATAAATTACCTGACCAAGCTCTGTGGCTGCAGCTTCACCTCCTGTTTCCTTGTATTTTCTCTCCAAATAGAATTCCAGTGATTGCAAAGAGAATTTTCACATATGAAAAGTATACGTGGGGGACTTGGCGGGGAGGAGTAGTTGGACAAGAAACCTGGGCACTTTTGTTTTCTTCCCCCTTGTTCTAGGTTTGGATCAGAGAGGGCACCTGTCTTGTTCCATGGATTCATTGCTTCCTTGTTTTTTAGCTAAAGGCTTTGTCTTTGCAGCCTTCTTTATACTGGTTGCTTCTGAGAGTCCTTCAAAGTAGATCACTATGTTTTCTGTCTAGAAAAGGGGGACCCTGAAGCCCAGAAAGGCCAATGCCCTGCTTGGTTCTCTTGAGCAGGGCTGAAACCTGACACTCCAATCCTTCTTCAAGACCATAGACTAATATAGCTTTCTGCTTTGGTTACGTATGTTCAATTCTTGAACATGTGCACCAGGCTTCTAAATAAAATGCGTAAGGGAGGCATGACAGTGAATTAGAAGGAGGTAGATGTGGGCTTGTTGTTGAGCCCTGGCTTGGACCATGTACAAGCTGTGTGATCCTAAGAAAGTACTCAACCACTCTGAGCCTCAGTTTGCTCATTTGTAAAATGAGAATCATAGTCTCTTTTACAACGTGGTGGGGTTTACTCAATGTATATAAGTAGCCAAGTTTAGTGACAGTGACTGTTAATTTAACACATTTATAAATTCCTTCTTTGAGTTTTTCCTGAATTGTCCTAATTATCTCTCATTTGTTTCCAATTTAAATCCAGAGCTTCCAAATGTGGTTTTTGATGGGAAACATGAATTTAAACTGTAGAGGCAATATTCAACTTTTACTACTTTTAATAACTTCATTTTTAGAATAGTGTAAACCATGCAAATGCTGAGGACAGGTGGATTGGAGGATGGTATATTGTTAGCAATCAAGGTATTAAGTCTACAGCTAAGATCAACGATGATGAGAAACCTCCCAAAACAACTTCAAAATATAAACTATTATTTCCATAAACATATCTGTTCTATTATAATCAGCATTCTAACATTTTTCTTTTGCTCTGTCTTTCTGTGTTTCCAAAGGACTGGTTTCCACCCATGCCACATTAGATTCTGTGTGTCTGGATACGACCGAAAGAAGGGTCGTCTCAATACCTGCTTTCCAAAGTGTTGCCCTGTAACTCAGGAGATATGACTGGATTTTTGTTTTCCTCTACAAACTTTAATTGTGCAAATATGTAATTAATTCCTAGCATGCGCAAGACACCATGTGCTAACCAAAAACGGAGTCTATAAAACTCAGAATGGGCTTGCTCATGGTTCAGTCCCCCTCCTTAGGTATCACCTTTTTTTTTTTTTTTTTTTTTGAGACAGAGTCTTACTTTGTCACCCAGGCTGGAGTGCAGTGACTTGATATCACCTCACTGCAACCTCCACCTCCTAGGCTCCAAGTGATCCTTCCACCTCAGCCTCTCGAGTACCTGGGACTACAGGTGTGCACCAACATGCCAAGCTAATTTTTGTATATATATATTTTTAGTAGAGACAGGGTTTTGCCATGTTGCCCAGCATGGTCTCAAACTCCTGGGCCTCCCAAAGTACTGGAATTATAAGTGTGAGCCACCACAGCTGGCCAAGTATCACCTTCTAAGTAATGACTTTGTGACGCATAGAAGAGCAACACCTTTTAAAGTCACACCTCATCTGCCCTATGGGGGAAAAAATATGTTATTAAGCACTTACTTTGTCCAAGCTCTGTGGAAAATGCTGGAGATATCATTTCTACTCTAAAGGTGGTTATAGTCTGTCATTTAAACTTGAAATTCTATTCTCCAGCCTAGCCATTTATTTTCAGCTAAACTTGACTCCAGAGAACAATCAGCTTGTCTCAGAAATCAAATCTGCATCTAAAAACATAAAAACATTGCCACCAGTGAATTTATACCAAGGAGTGTGTGTTGCAGGCCAAGTAGGCAGTTTAAAAGTTTCTGCCAAATGCCTTTGAGTACTCAAAAAAGTCCAGTGATTTCCCCACTCCCCTCCATTCACCAACTCCAAATGGGAATGACTCTTGTTTGGATATCTGAGTTCTGCAGGTCAAAAAACACAAACAAGTCCCCCTTAGTCCCATTTCTGCATCCTCACACCACTCAAAGGACAAGTGTCTGCTGGCACTGCTGTGTTGGGGCTCTCTGTGGAAACCTTACACAGCTGATACCCAGCCAGGGCTCCAGGCCTTTCATCTGGCTTTGTAAAAGTGCATCACAACTGTGATTCATGGAGAGGGCTGGAAAACCTGGCAGGGAGATGGTTGATAACATTTTGATTATTTCAATTCCAGAATATTTCGTAATGTTCAGTGCCCATAACTGAGTAAATTCATGTCATCTCAGGGGCAGTGCATGATCTGTTTAGGGCAAGAATATGGCAGTTAGAAACTGTAGCCTTCAGGAGTCCTGACAGTGGATGATTAAGAAGTCATATTTGTTCATATGTAGAAAAAATGTTCTTTTTAGGGCCAGAACATTTACTTCAAACATTTGAAGCATGGCCATCAACGGCTTGGGAAAGCCAAAACTGAACAGATGTTGACCTAAAAAGAAAGCAAGTGGGCCGGACGTGATGGCTCATGTCTGTAATCCCAGCACTTTGGGAGGCCGAGGCGGATGGAACACCTGAGGTCAGGAGTTCAAGACCAGCCTGTCCAACATGGTGAAACCCTGTCTCTACTAAAAATACAAAAATTAGCCGGTGTGTTGGTGGGCACCTGTAATCCCAGCTACTCAGAGGCTGAGGCAGGAGAATTACTTGAACCCGGGAGGTGAAGGTTGCAGTGAGCCAAGATTGCACCATTGCACTCCAGTGTGGGAAACAAGAGCAAAATTCCATCTCAAAAAAAAAAAGAGAGAGACAGAGAGAGACAGAGAGATGCCATTGAAGAGAAGAGAAGAGAAACACAGTGGCTCCTGACAGGTCTGTAACCTGCTTTCCCACCGGGGGCAGGTGGGTGATCAGATGGACCCTCAGGAGTGCTGCCACGCGAGCCAACACCCCGCTGCTCATGTGTCTGTGTGTCTGCCTCAACTTCTCTGGGCTTTCCATCTCTTAAAGGCTATTTGTTTCCTCTCATCTAACCGAGCCACTCCATCCCTCTTCATGGTTGGGCTGCAAGGAAGTGGCCGTTTTTCTGAATCTGCTCCTTCATTTAACTAGGCACTATTTATTGAGTGTCAGGCAGCATGCTGGGCTCTTGGCTTACTTTTTTTGTTTGCTTGTTTTGTTTTGTTTTTTTGAGACCCAGGCTGGAGTTCAGTGGCATGATCTCGGCTCACTGCAACCTCTGCCTCCCAGGTGCAAGTGATTCTTGTGCCTCAGTCTCCCAAGTAGCTGGGACTACAGGCACGCACTACCATGCCAGGCTAATTATTGCATTTTTGGTAGAGACAGGGTTTTGCCATGTTGACCAGGCTGTTCTTGAACTCCTGACCTCAGGTAATCTGCCCGCCTTGGCTTCTCAAAGTGCTGGGATTACAGGTGTGAGCCACCATGCCCGGCCTCTTGGCTCACTGCTATATTGCAGTGGCTAAGGCCATGGGCATTGGAACCAAACAAAATCTCCATAAAAATCCTTGGTCATTTCTTACTACATGTGTAACGTTGGACACCTATCTTAACCTCTCTGGGTTTCCATCTTTTTGAGTAAGAAAATAGTGGTAGGAATATTCCACCTCATAAAGTTTTATGAGATTAAAATCAAAGTGTGGCTCTGAGCTTCAGTTACGAATAAAGTCCTTTAGACCCCCCACAAGACAGATATTACTCTCTCTGTTCTCCAGATGAGGTAGCATCTGAGGTTAGGTGCTTTGTCCAAGGCTGCAGAGTTAATACTGGTGAGAGCCAGGATCTCAAACTGGTTCCATCCGGTTCAGATCCTGCACTGTCTCCTCACTCCACCTTGCTGACCGACCATCTGTAACAAACATGTTTCTGTGTTCAGTCGAAGTCCACTTTGTCAAATTCTTTGCCTTGTGGCCCTGACCTGCCACATTTTCCACTTTTCACTTGTGATTTACTTTGCTCTGGACTCTGGTTACACATGGGCTGGAATCAAAGATGTTGGAGGATGATGAAGGCAGACTCTCCTCACGTAACTGGTGAAACGCAGAATCCAGTCTATCATAAATATCAGAAAATTGCTGAGGCAATTGTGGCACTAGCTTTGGAAAAAGTCACTGTGTGACCTCAGACAAGTCTCTGCACTTCTTTGGACCTCGTTTGTCAGATGAGAAGTTTACAAAAGCTCCAATATCTTCTCTATACCAACATTTCGTTAGTACTTCCCATCTTTCCCCATTGTTGTTTTTCTTAGCTGGAAAGAGAATAATTGCCTCGAAATCATGTCTTAATCAGGAAACAAGGTGCAAGAATAATGCCTGCCATCATTTAAACATAGTCATATGCATTATTTTATTCCTGCACAAGCTTTCTATGATACAAGGCTCATGTCATTGATAACTTAATTTCTCCGATATGTGTTAAATTTCTTTCTCATATAATTCATATAATTCAACTTTGGGCAGAATTGAAGGGGACTTTAATGAGCTCAGAAAATGCAGCTTGAACTCAAATTTTAGCAGCTTACAGAACACAAAAAATTCATTGACCATTGCATATGCCCAAATTTCCCCAAATTACTTGAATTTGAGTTTAGTGAGGGCAAACCTCCAGTATGCTGCAGAAATGGTGGCCGTCCCAACAGATCATCCCATTCTAAAACCCTCTAGATTTTGTGCCAAGTTTTTCTTGCCTTCCAGCAACTTGACTTGCTTCCCTAATTACAAGCAAAAAACAAACAAACAAAAAGCAAAACAAAAGGAAAAGCATTAGTAAGACATAGTTCCCATATGATTTCTCGTTTCTAAAAGACAGTTGTCTTGAACATATACTTTGTGGGAAAGGGAGATGTTTTCCACAGGGAGACAAGTTGCAAGCACCCAACTTTGGGATTTTAGTTTTAAAATTATTTGCTGGGAAAAGTAGACTTATTACGTATGTTTTTCTTATTGTAATTGTCATTTGGACAAAGTGAACTTTCATTCTTCCCAGAAAGCTTCTGCTTTAAGTATAGTCAAGTCAGTATTTGTTGAGAACTAATTAGTGTCGGACACTGTGAGGCCCTGGAATCTAGGATGAATAAGGCCATCCCCTACCTTCTAGGAAAGCATCACTGACTATGGGGATATTGCATGTAAACAACCTTGATACAGTGTGGTCACTGGCAACATGTTGTGGACAAGTGGGAAATACATTCTGTCTAAGGAAGTCAGATTGGATAACAGAGGAGGTGAGATTGAATCTCAAAGGATGAATAGGAGTTTAACAGTTTTGCCTATTTAGGTGCTTAAAGAGAACTTGAGAAGAATGATTCATTCAAGAGCTACTATGTAACAGTAATATGCTAGACTGTAATTAATAGTAGACACTATCACTTACTAAATGTTTACTTTCTAGGCATGAGTGTTATCTCATTGAATTCTCAGGCTACCCCAAGAAGCAGGTACCATTATCCCCACTTTATGGAAGTGCCAACTGAGGCACAGAGTTAATGTAACTTGCTTAAGGTGTCGTGCACAGTGGCAGACCTGAGATTCAAACTCTGTCAGTCTGATTCTAGATCCATCTCTCAAACACCATGTCTTGGCAATAATAAGAGAATTCTTATTATTTCTCAGCTTAGTTAATGTTAAGGAGATCAAGGGGAGAAACTTGTTAGCTGTAAGGTAACAAGCAGTTAAAAACAAATAACAATAAATATGAATACAGTAGATAGTAAAAGATAATAAAAATAAATAATAAAAACTGTACTTTTGGCCGGGCGCAGTGGCTCACGCCTGTAATCCCAGCACTTTGGGAGGCCAAGGAGGACAGATCACCTGAGGTTCGGAGTTCAAGACCAGCCTGATCAACATGGAGAAACCCCATCTCTATTAAATATACAAAAATTAGCCAGGCATGGTGGTGCATGCCTGTAATCCCAGCTACTCGGGAGGCTGAGGCAGGAGAATGGCTTGGATCCAGGAGGTGGAGGTTGCAGTGAGCCAACATCGTGCCATTGCACTCCAGCCTGGGCAACAAAAATGAAACTCTGTCTAAAAAAAAAAAAAAAAAAAAAAAAAAAAAAAAAAAAAAAAAAAAAAAAAAGCTGTACTTTCAGCTAAATTTGTTGTTAAATAGTGAGCTCACAGTTGTGATCTGGGCAATGTCCCATTTACAAAGGACAGATTGTTTTGATGTGAATAAATTAGCAACTAACTGTTGTAAAGTGAATTCCCGCAAATTTGGGGTTATCAGGCCCAGAGGGGTAACTGTGAACCCTTCCATCCCATTGTTCCACAACCAGCTCACATATATAGAAAGGATCCAGGACTGAAGAAGGAGAGTGTCCATTAATAATTATGTGATGTTTCCATGCCAGTATAGTCAATTTCCATTATAATGTAGATAATTTCAAAAGTAACTTTTCATTTGAAAACATGAATAAATCTGTATAGTTGAAAGAGCGTGGCGTCTGGAAGCTGAAGTACTGGATTAGTTTCTAAACTATGGCACAAAATACTCAGTGTCCTTCATCTCCCAGTTGTGCATAAGCAGTGCCCGGCACATAATAGACCCTCAATACATGGTGGTTATTATAATATTATTTACTTAAGTGGCTATTAAGCAAAAGTGGACAGATTTCAACTGTGTCTCATTTTTCAACATGTATCTCTAGGGAACTTCTATCAATATTATCTTAACTGTTAGACATTGATTGAAACAAGGAGAAGGATTAGAAAATTTTTATCAAAAAAGAAAATGTTTTTGAAGTGTGACTCATGTGTTTAAGACTATAAACTTGAATCCAATGAAAAGTGTTTTTCTTTTGAGTGAAAAAGAGACTTTGCGAAGTATATTCATTCTGTTCTTTGTCCTAACCAAAAATCTACACTTAATAAAGAGAAATGTTAGAGGTTAGGAGAAATTGAGAAAAGTGTGAAGTCTCAGAACTAGTAATACTTTTATATAATATAGGGATTTTTGTTGTTGTTGTTTTGTTGTTGTTTTTGCCAGAGGACCAAGCCATTTAGAAAATACATTCTTCTTATGGCCCTGGAGTCAGAGTTGACTTCAAAGGCAAGGGCTTACAAACTGGTGGCAGAATGAAGAACAGAGAATACAAGGAAGTCCAGCTCCTAGAAACCAGAGGTTACTGCTACTCTCATTTGTCTAACTCTGTGGGATACCACTCCTCAACTATCTAATAAGAAATGAACAGGTCAATTCGAATTAGATACTGAAATCTTGGACCTGAATCTTGCTAGAATCAAAGGAAGAAGTAAAGATTTATAAACTAGATGAGAGTATCCATTCTACTTTCAGTGCAACATTCTATAAAATAATAAAGTGACTCCCAATGGCCTCTAGAAATGAGGAAAAGAAAGGCAGAGGCATTCACATGGGAGGGGAAATTATTTGTTGTCAGCTGAAGTTTCAACATAAAAAAAAAATTTGACCCAAAATAACCTCAGCTGTCATATCAGAAACGGGAGGTCATGTCATTTTAACTATGATGTTAAAACACTACGTTCAAGATAAGACCAAGGTCTTGAGATAAACACATTCAGTAAGTTGTAGCATAGTTTTTAAGGTGTCCTAACTTGTTTAAAATTTGTGTATATTTTTTGGTACATGTTTCTATCAGATAAAAAAACTAGGAAATATTTTATCCTGAAAATTACTGCTGTTAAATAGCTATTCTCTCCAACAAATGCCCCTTCCATCCTAAAGAAGAAACACTTACTACCATGATTCTAGCTGAGTGAAAACTAATGAGCAAAATGTAAATCCAAGCACCATGTGATGCATAATTTTAATCCACAGTAAAATCTGGGTGTGTTAGGAAACTTGTGATGAGACAAATTTGTGTCCTTCCAATTATCTAGATCTAGAAACAGATCAACATCAAGGGCAAAAAGCAAACAGGAACCTCTGGTTCCTGTTCCTCATGGTGGAAGAGATTTGCCTTGTTTATCATAGAAGTTACATACTTTCATTAAAATGTTTCATTGATAAATGTAATTTTCCTTTCATTCATATTTGTTATAATGATTGGTTTGACAAAAATAAAGTCAGTATAAATTACTTTGAAATATATCAGAGGGAAGAAGACTAGCAGTATTGAGACTACTTTCCTTAGTGTTCTGAAGTTATATAGGCAATATCGTTTTAAATGAATGAATGTAAGAAAAGGAAACAGCAAGCAGGGGTGGGCAGTGAGAAATGGAAACAGCCAAGGGAAACGAAAATCACCCAAATTCCTTCCACCCAACTTCACAACTATGACCACTAGTGACATTTGGATGTATTTTTCTCTGGTCTTTTATTTTGTTTAGTATATTAATTATGAAGTCTAACATACATACAGAAAAACACATGAAGGCCAGGTACAGTGGCTCATGTCTGTAATCCCACCACTTTGGGAGGCTGAGGCAGGAGGATCACTGGAGGCCAGGGGTTCAAGACCAGCCTGGAGAACATAGTGAGACCCTGTTTCTACAAAAATAAAAATAAACTACCTGGGTGTGGTGGCATGTGCCTGTGGTCCCAGCTACTCCTGAGACTGAGGTGGAAGGATTGCTTGAGTCCAGGAGTTCAAGGCTGAAATGAAATAGGATTGTACCACCACACTTCAAGCTAGGATACAGAGTGAGACTCTCTAAAGCAAGCAAGAAGGAAGGAAGGAAAGAAAGAAAGAAAAGGAAAGGAAGGGAAGGGAAGGGAAAGGAAGAAGGAAAGAAGGAAAGAGAGAGAAAGAGAAAAGAAAGAAAGAAAAAGAAGAAAGAAAGGAAGGAAGGAAGGAAGGAAATTACATGAAGCTTCTACGTACAGTTTAATAAATAGTTAAAAAGTGATTGCTAGTATAACCACCACCCAGGACAAGAAATGAAACATTGTTAGAATCTCTTGCCTATTTCCTTCCCCTATACTCCCTAAAGTCAGGCCTACTCTGATTTTGTGGTAGCAAATCTCTTTCTTTTCTTGATAAATTTACCACTTACATTACTATCAACCATATATATACCGCTAAACCATGCACTTTAACTCTATTTTTCTAGTTTATATAAATGTACTTACACTGTTGTCTTTTGTGCCTTGGTTTTTAAAATTCAGTGCTATCGTTGTTAGATTCACCTGTTTTTGTATTTTAAAATTCAATGTTATATTTGTAAGATTCATCATTGTTTTTGTCTATAGCTGTAGTTGAATTTTTATTATTGTATAATATTCCATTATATGACTGTCCACAATTTATCCTTGTTCTAATGGCATTTAAGTTGTTTCCATATTGAAGCTATTACGATGTTTGGATATGTGTCTTGGTAGGCAGATAGCCATGCATTCTGGTGGGGGATACACTTAGGAGTGTAATGGGTGGTCATGAGTATGAGTTATAATCATATTTAAACATTTTAATATCATCAAGGTGCAGTGGCTCCCCAGCACTTTGGGAAACTGAGGAGGTGAGGACCACCTGAGGCTAGCACTTTGAGGCTGCAGTGAGCTACAATCGCACTCCTGTTCTCCAGGATTGCTTGAGGTCAGGAGTTCGAGACTAGCCTGGGCAACATAGCAGGACTCTGTCTCTACAAAAAATTAAAAATTAGCCAGGCAAGGCGGTGCACACCTGTAGCCGTGGCTACTCAGGAGGCTGAGGAGGGAGGATTGAATGAGCCCAGGAGTTCAAGGTTACAGTGAGCTATGACCACACCACTACATTCCAGCCTGGGTAACAGAGCAAGCTCCTGTTTCAAGATAAGGAAATAGATTGGGTGTGGTGGCTCACCTCTGTAATCCCAGCACTTTGGGAGGTTGAGGCAGGTGGGTTGCTTGAGCTCAGGGCTTCAGTATCAGCCTGGGCAATGTGGCAAAACCCCATCTCCTTAAAAAATACAAAAAATTAGCTAGGCATGGTGGCACACACCTGTAGTCCCAGCTATGCAGGAGGCTGGGGTGGCAGCATTGTTTGAGCCTGGGGGGTCAAGCCTGTAGTGAGCCGTATTTGTGCCACTGCACTCCAGCCTAGGTGACAGAGTGAGATACTATCTCAAAAAAATTAAAAATAAAATAAAGAAGTAAATAAAAAATTAAAATAAAAAAGGTACAGTAAAAATGTGGTATAAAAGATAAACAGGGGTACACCTGTATAGGGCATTTCCCATGAATGGAGCTTGCAGGACCGGAAGTTGCACTGGGTGAGTCACTGAGTGAACGGTGAGTGAATGTGAAGGCCTAGGATATTTCCGTACACTACTCTAGACTTTATGAACACTGTACACTAAGGCTGCACTAAATTTATTTATCGTTTTTTTCTTTCATCAGTAACAAGTTAAGTTTCAGAATAAAGAAATAGGCTGGGAACGGTGGCTCACCTCTGTAATCTCAGCACTTTGGGAGGCTGAAGAAGATGGATCACCTGAGGGGAGGAGCTCAAGACCAGCCTAGCCAACATGGTGAAACACCGTCTTTACTAAAAATACAAAAATCAGCCAGATATGGTGGTGCATTCCTGTAATCTCAGCTACTCGGGAGGCTGAGGCAGGAGAATTTCATGAACCCAGGAAGCAGAGGTTGCAGTACGCTGAGATCGCACCATTACACCCCAGCCTGGGCGACTGCAACCTCCGCCTCCCAGGTTCAAGCCATTCTCCTACCTCAGCCTCCTGAATAGCTGGGATTACAGGGGTGCTCCACCACACCCAGCTAATTTTTCTGTATTTTTAGTAGAGACAGGGTTTCACCATATTGGTCAGGCTGGTCTCGAACACCTGACCTTGTGATCTGGTGAGGCCTCAGCCTCCCAAAGTGCTGGGATTACAGGCATGAGCCACCGTGCCTGGCCAGGAATTATTTCTTTAAAAAGTGTGGTGAATGTTTGCCCTACCAGGAAAATCCTAGAATTTAGCTTAATCTTTCTGTCCAATGTTCAGTTTTAAGCTATACGATTCTGGGATAAACAGAAATTAAAGTGTCATATTTTCAAAAGTTCACTCTTAGACATCTCCTTCTGATCTAGTTTTGAAAATGATTTTAGAAGTTTTTCTGTGTAGGCTCCCTGCCCCTTCACTTCCTACACTACCTCACTGTCCAGTAAAACCTTTGCTATGCTTTGACACAGGAATCAAGGTTGCTAAGAGACCACCTGTGCTGAATGCACTTTGTTCTGGCAAGAGCAGAAAACTGAGAAGCCGTGTTACCTACCACTAGCTGGGATTAATTCAGGTAAGAAATGGGTCTCTACTCACTCACTCCTCCTTCCTCACCAATTGTCTATTCCCCTCCTCGCTTCTTATTTCAGTCTCTCTCTTACTCTTTTTGGAGAGAGTTGAAGGTACCCCTGGGAGCCACAGACTGAAGAAACACAAGCTGGAGTTTGAGGTTTCTGGAGGGAAGGAAAATCACTTTGCAAACCCATGTATTATTTTGCTCCTTGTCGCTGAAACACAGGCAAAAAGAATTGTTGCATGCAGGGAAAATTCTAGGTGTTTCTTTTGCTAATGATTGTTGCATAATTTGGGGCAAGTAATTCCCTTCTCTAGGAATGGAGCAATTTATTACAGAAATTATGAAGATCGCTCAAAATGGGAGACGACAACACTGGCAGAGTACTCATCTCTTTCCCCTTCCCTCTTTCTTATTCTCTTAAAAGTCTACCTCCCTTTTTTATTTTGGGGTGAAAATAGTAGATGAAGTATTTTCCTACCCAAATCTTGCCACATTTTTTGATATTGACGTTCATTTTAAATTGAGTATATATGGGGAACTTTGGTGTAAGGCTTTGAAAACTGCTTATTTGCCTTTGCATCCCCTTTAAAAGGGATTAAGAATGCTTCTAAATGCCCTGCCTAACAGACATTTGGTAAACTGTTCCAACGATGTGGAATGCAGACCACAAATTCCAGGTATTTTAAAAAACCTGTTTTATTAATACAGAAATGTGGAGGAAATTAAATGTTTGATGTCTTAGTAAGTGACCAAAACATGACAGACAGAATCTTTTTTTTTTTTTTTTTTTTTTTTTTTTTTTTTTTTTTTGAGACAGAGTCTCGCTCTGTAGCCCGGGCTGGAGTGCAGTGGCCGGATCTCAGCTCACTGCAAGCTCCGCCTCCCGGGTTTACGCCATTCTCCTGCCTCAGCCTCCCGAGTAGCTGGGACTACAGGCGCCCACCACCTCGCCCGGCTAGTTTTTTGTATTTTTTAGTAGAGACGGGGTTTCACGGTGTTCGCCAGGATGGTCTCGATCTCCTGACCTCGTGATCCACCCGACAGACAGAATCTTGAGGAAAGAAAAACACCTTTTTTTTTTTTTGATCACTACCTGCCTTCTTCCATGTCTTCAAATTCTTACTTCCTGGTAACATCAATACTACAAGTTAGAGGAATAGCAGCTTCACCAATGCCAATAAAAATGATTGAAATGACTGCAGATACTTCATAAATAAACTTACTACAGATAACATGAAAAGGGAATGGCCACTCTGAAAGTTCCTTGAGTTGTTTGTTTTAGAAAGAAAGGTGATTTTGACAGAAAGTGGTCAAAATAAATGGGAGAAAAATATTTTATTTCATTGATTGGTTACAAATAGGTATGGAATATTCCCTGGAAGACTTACCTAGGTCACTATCTTTTTATAGTGGAAATATTAGATTGTGTTGAAAGAATCAGTATTATAAATGTGTTCATTGGAGGATACTTTTCTCTTTTTTCCTAGGGAGCGGGAGTGTTCTGGATATGACTGGTAAAAACTGGATATTAATTTCTACTACTCCTCCCAAAAGTCTAGAAGATGAAATTGTGGGAAGACTTCTAAAAATTTTGTTTGTTATCTTTGTTGACTTAATGTCTATTATATATGTTGTGATAACTTCTTAGAAAGCTGACTTCCTTTCCATGTACATTTCAAATTGAATTACAGTGAATAAAAATGTGTATTTTAATATGTTGAGTGACTCACATTTTATGACATTGCCAATTTATTCTAGAAGCCAACAGGACACTGCAATACAAACAACATTGTGTATTGTTTAGTTCTTTATGGTTTATGAAACATTCACATATAGAGAAGTGAATTTTTTTCCCCAAAAACATCTATCCTACTGAGTCATGAAAGTTCTAGATTTTTGGCCAGGCATGGTGGCTCACACCTGTAATCCCAGCACTTTGAGCCCAGCTAGGCGGATCCCTTGAGCGCAGAAGTTTGATACAGGCCTGAGCAACCTGAAGAAACCCCATCTCTACTAAAAATAAAAAATTTAAAGAGTCGACAGGCATGGTGTGAATATCTGGTGTAGTCCCAGATATTCACACTCCAGATGCCGAGATGGAAGAATCACCTGAGTCCAGGAAGTCAAGGTTGCAGGGAGCTGTGATCACACCACTGCACTCCAGCCTGGGTGACAGAGTGAGGTCCAGTCTCAAAACAAAAACAAACAAACAAAATCTTCTGGATTTTTTAACATAGTCATTATTTGGTGTATTGACTAAAATTTATACATGAGATTGTGAGTGAAGCTGATTTTTTAGGATGTGTACTTATGTGACATTTTATATAATTCTATTTTTACCACACCGAGTTTAACATTTCAGTAGCACAATCTTTACATATGCTGTGCCAATTTTCTTATACACATATTTCATCTGTTTGCAGGTGGATTATTTTTCTTAACCCTGGGCAATTGGGTAAGTGAGAAATATTTCTATCAACAAAGACTTAGGAATGAAAATACTTAGAAGAGATTCTTTTAGGAAAACAGAACTTGGCCGGGCGCGGTGGCTCAAGCCTGTAATCCCAGCACTTTGGGAGGCCGAGACGGGCGGATCACGAGGTCGGGAGATCGAGACCATCCTGGTTAACACGGTGAAACCCCGTCTCTACTAAAAAATACAAAAAACTAGCCGGGCGAGGTGGCGGGCGCCTGTAGTCCCAGCTACTCGGGAGGCTGAGGCAGGAGAGTGGCGTGAACCCAGAAGGCGGAGCTTGCAGTGAGCTGAGATCCGGCCACTGCACTCCAGCCTGGGTGACAGAGCGAGACTCCGTCTCAAAAAAAAAAAAAAAAAGAAAGAAAACAGAACTTATAAGAAAGGAGAGAAGGCAGAGTGTAACCTATGTTGATTTCCTATTTGGGACTAAATGCTCTCTCTATGTCATTTAATGTAAGACTTACAATAATCCTAGGTGGCAGGTGCTTCTTGCCTCCATTTTACAGATGAAGAAACTGAATCTTGGAAGAATTGTGTCAGTTTGAGGCCAACACTAGGAAGTGTCTGGAAACAGATCTGGAGCCTTCACAATCTATAATATGCTGCCTCCATAGGTAAATAATAACTTTATAAGACAAGTGTAGTTACAAACCAATCTGTAGAGCTAAACTCTTTTTCTTACAGTAATTATTCAAGCCCCTCTTGCTGTATTTAATATTGTCTCTACTTTCTTATTCCATATTTTAAAATTTTTTTATCAAGAAGAAAGAGCAAGTTTACTTTTTTCTTACATCCCACTCGAAAATGTGTTCTCTTTCCCTGTTTTCTCCATGTCCACTTTATCTCACAGTATTAAAATATAACTATTGAACTTCTACTTTTTAAGCTTTTACAAAACAAATGCTCTCTGTCCTTTAGACTTTTTGAGTTTTTTCTTCGTACACACATACTCAACGAAATTCTGATTTCTTCTATGTGATAACTGTTTTCTTTGATGTGGTCCAATCATTAATGCAAGGTTTCATAAGAGAGCTAATTAAGTGTGAAAGGAATCTGGACCTTTGAGACATGTCCTTTAACCAGCTCTTACTTAACCTGTCAGCAGTGTTGTATATTTAACCACAAACCAAATAGAGTCCAACTGAGTGTTAATTGAAAACGGTAGCAGAACGTCCTATTCTTCTACACTATATTATTAGACCCTACGTTTTGGGTATAAGGACCACCTCCTGTTGATGTGATGCGTTTCTCCCCAAACCCGTATATTTGAGATTCATTGGAACCCGTTATCAGGTTACTCCTATTTTCAGGCAGTTGTTTCTTTTCTCTGGGAGCTTCCAGGCAGTAGACAAGGTGATTTGAATCATCTATTCTGAAGCCAGACTGCCTGGGTCATTTCCTATAGTTTGACAACCCTACGTCTCAGCTTCCTTACTTATAAAATGAGAGCCTAGCTCATAGGGTTGTAGAGAAAATGAAATGAGGTAACTGATGCAAAGTGCTTAGTATAGTCCCTGGCATATGCGAAATCCTTAACCTAAGATAGATTGCTGTCATTATTATTCTCAGGTGGGAGCAAAAGTGATGTGGCTTCCTTCAAACTTACACTACCCCTTACACTTAGAATGACCTCACATTAACCCGTCACATTGGCCCAAGGAGGTGATTGTGTTCCACTGGAACCTAGGCATAGTTCTGCTGGAGGTATAGATCTAAACTGGCTGACCTCGCAGGGCATCTTTTGTTTATGTTACTTTGGGAGCTGGAAATTACAACTAGGTATCATAATGTGACTTGAGACAAGGAAAGATACATGATAAACATCCTTTTTCAACAAGTAATAAGAGTCTTAATATGCAAGTGTTGTGGCTTTATAATTGGCAATAGATCATTCTTTTTCACTCTTCAAAAATATTCATTTAGTTCCTTTTTGCCAGACTGTGCTGGGCAGCCAGGCCAAGTTGTAAACAAAACACAGCTGCTGTTCTTATGGAGTTCAGAGCTTGGTGGGGAACATGAATGAATACCCAAATGGTGCAATTACAACTGGGGGAAGTATTGGGAAGGACATGCTTACGGTGTTATGAAGGATAGAGTGAGAGATGATTCAAGGACTACTAGCAGTGGCAACTTCTGGGAGCTTGTTAGGCATCCAGCATCCTAGTCTCCCTGAGACCTACTGAATTCAGAATCCACATTGTAACAAGATCCCCAGTGTTCCATACACATCTTAGGGTTTGAGAAGCCCTGCGAAGCTCACGTGACTAAGTGTTCCTGCCATCTTGTTGCTCTGGCTATTGAGCTATGTGACAATTGGACAAGTTGCTTAATCTCTCTGGGTCTCATACTCCTCCTGCATTAAAATAAAGAGAGACACAAACAAAAATGGCACAAATACCATATGCTTTGCATATCACATAGAAATATGTGAATGTCCAATGAACTGGGCTGAAACTGACATGAAAATGCATACCGGAAAGGAGTTATGAAAATCTAAGTCATTGTTATAAACATTAGGAAGACAAGAGTAGCTCTTCGAGGTAAGGAATCTGTGACTGCCTTTAGTAGAATTGGAAAAGGATTGTAACAATATCCATGGCAAATATGCATGTGTACAGTATGGATTGGGTAACATAGAATTTCCTCTGGTAGATTTCTGTGATGTTTCATAGAACTTAATGTCTACCTGTGCTGTTATAATTAACCCTCCAACTGAAGTGAATGGTGTTTCTTAACTTGCCACTAATAAGAATGGCATACCTGAGCACAGATATCTCTGTGCTGTTAATTTCATAATCTCTTGGTGTTAATTCAAGTAGACTTGCATTCTTCCCAGTGCTATAGTCCCTTGAAGAAATTATTCTGAATTGAGAAGAGAGGCCAGAAAATGCCTTCCAGAACCCCTTTTATTTATATGTCAGTATCTAGAATTAGAATGTACTGTGCTGTCTTTTGCATACATTATGAAACAATCTGTACTAACAAGTATATGAGGTATTTCCATTTCATAGATGAGGAAACGCAGGTTCAGAGAAATTAAGTAAAATGCCCAGGTTCATATAGGACATCCTAACTGTGGTGATGCAGCTAGAAAGTGAGAGAACCAAGACCCCCCAACTCAAAACCATCTGCCTCTAGAATCCTGCTGTTAAATGATTAAAACCATTCAGTTATTCTGCCTCACAACAAGTCAGAGAAGTTAATTACCTCATTGCTTCCTCATTTGGAAGACAAGAGGTTTGAACTGTAATGAGGCACCCCAATCCTAAACTCAAGGATTCAGTGAGAGAAAATGCAACCTGTTGCATCTGTCCTAAATGTGTCAGGAGACCATTTGCAAGGTCTCACTTTACAGATAACTGTTTTCTCTTCTCTAAGGTTTCAGTCTGTAATAAAATGGCATATGTATTCTCTAGTCATTAAGCTCTGTTGGGAACAGGACCCCCCAAATCTGGCCATAAACTGGCCCCAAAACTGGCCATAAACAAAATCTCTGCAGCACTGTGACATGTTCGTGATGGCCATGACGCCCACGCTGGAAGGTTGTGGGTTTACGGGAATGAGGGCAAGGAACACCTGTCCCACCCAGGGCAGAAAACCGCTTAAAGGCATTCTTAAGCCACAAACAATAGCATGAGCTATCTGTGCCTTAAGGACATGCTCTCGCTGCAGATAACTAGCCAAAGTCTATCCCTTTATTTCCGACCATCCCTTTGTTTCCCATAAGGAATACTTTTAGTTAATCTATAATCTATAGAAACAATGCTTATCACTGGCTTGCTGTCAAAAAATATGTGGGTAAATCTCTGTTTGAGGCTCTCAGCTCTGAAGGCTATGAGACCCCTGATTTCCCACTCCACACCTCTGTATTTCTGTGTGTGTCTTTAATTCCTCTAGCGCCGCTGGGTTAGGGTCTCCCCGACTGAACTGGTCTCGGCAAAGCTCCATTGTTTTGTGTTATTAAATATGAAGTCAGGCCTTGTAAATGGGAGTCTCAGATTACTGCTCTGTGTTCAGTACCCAAATAAATTAAAGCCGTACCCATAAAAATCATTCTAATGTAACTTTTTAAATAATTAAAAAATCTCAAATACTATTTTAAGCAATTTGTTTTCAAAGAACTCACAAGTGTTGGTATAATTTGGAAACAATTTCCAATTGTTGGGCCTTTATAATAATGCCTCTTGTGTGACCAGCACTCGTCAGTTTATGAAGCATTGAGTGACTCATTAAGGATTGTAGATGGGGTAACATTTGAGTGTCCACTTGAATAAAATGACTTTCAGGAAAAGTAAGCCAGAGAGCCGTTCCAGTAAGAATGAACAATTCCTAAGTCTGTTGCATAACTGGGATGAACTGCCTCTATAGAGATGGTGGGGGGAACGTTTGAGAGGGGATCTTAAATGTGTGGAGTTTGTATGACCACTTAGAGCCAGGGTGTTGTTCTGGGCTGTTCTCTGCGTGACTGTTTACTGATCTTACTGGGAGCTGTCCTGCTCACTGAGCAAACTCAGGGCAAGATGCTATGTAGGCCAGTCTAAGATCAATTATGAGCCCAGACTTATTTATAAACCCACAGGAAAGGCCCATGAGAGCGCTCTGCCATCTGACCTGAGACTAGGGTAAGGAAGGATTAGTACTAAGGCACGGGAAGTCCCTTGGTGGCCAACTAGGTTTCCAGTGTGAGCCAAGAGACTCATTTGACCTTTCAGCTAGTAGGCAGCTAGAGATAGAGACTGTTCTCTGGACTCTTGTGCAAGGTGCGATCTCGACTACAGAGCTTATCATTTTGGGTGTTGTATATGGAAGTTGATTATAACTTGTACCATGGAGATCATTCACTCAATAAATATTTATCAAGTACCCTCAGCCTACCTGGCAGTGTTGTAGGTACAGGGATGTATTAAAGTACCAGGCAGGTGGGGCCTCTGTTCTTATGGAGCTTGTTTTCAGTGAGGAAGGCAGGCAAGAAGTTGATAAACACATGAGAATTTCATGTGCTGTGGAGAAAATAAAACAGAGGAAAGAAAGAGAGAACTTAGGTGGAGGAAGAATATTTTCACCAGCAGGAGCTAAGAAAGTTTTCCTGAGAAAGCAACATTGAAGCAGAGACTTGACTGGTGAGGAGCCTGCTAGGTGGAGGCCTGGAGGAAGAGTGAGGGCTCAGATCTCGAGGAAAGCAGATGCAAAGGCCCTGGAGTAGGTAGAACTCATTAAAGCATTAGGAAGCTGATATGGTTTGGCTGTGTCCCTACCCCGATCTCACCTTGAATTGTAATAATCCCCATGTGTCAAGGGCAGGGCCAGGTGGAGATAATTGAATCATGGGGTCAGTTTCCCCCATACTGTTCTTGTGATAGTGAATAAGTCGCATGAGATCTGATGGTTTTATGAAGCACACACTCTCTTGCCTGCCACCATGTAAGAAATGACTTTGCTGCTCTTTTGCCTTCCATCGTGCTTGTGAGGCCTTCTTAGCCATGTGGAACTGTGAGTCAATTAAACCTCTTTTCTTTATAAATTACCCAGTCTCAGGTATGTCTTTAATAGCATCATGAGAACAGACTTTCACACTGCTAATAAAGATACTACAGAAGCTCACTGTGACTACAGCTTAGTGAATAAGCGGAGAGCTAATTTTTCAGGATTGATAAAAATCAGCTTCTACAAAATTTCTCTGACATTTATCCTGCAACCTGGATGGTTAGGGAAACCTTCCAATGGCAGAAGATAGAGATTATATATGTATTTTTTGTTTGTTTGTTTGTTTGTTGGTTGGTTTGTTTTTTTGAGATGGAGTCTCACTCCGTCACCCAGGCTAGAGTACAATGATGCAATCTTGGCTCATTGCAACCTCTGCCTCCCGGGTTCAAGTGATTCTCCCTGCCTCGGCCTTTCAAGTAGGTGGGATTACAGGCACACATCCCCATGCCCAGCTAATTTTTTATTTTTAGTGGAGATGGGGTTTCACCATATTGGCCAGGCTGGTCTCGAACTCCTGACCTCTGGTGATGCTCCTGCCTCAGCCTCCCAAAGTGCTGGGATTACAGGCGTGAGCCACTGCACCTGGCCCTATGTATTGTTCTGTGTCCTTTGTGCCAGCATATGTCACAACTTATGTTAAACAGTGAATCCTCTATCTGAAGGTTGCAATTTTTTGTGGTTATTTCAGCCTGATCTTGTCTGACCCCTAACTTGGCACAATATTAAGCAACTCTGTTGCTCTACTAGATTAATTTAAAGGCTGTGCTTTTTTGACATATTTTTAAAAACCACAAGCAGAGCTAAAATTATATCTGCTGTATTTTTGTAACAGCTTTATTGAGATATAATTCATATATCATACAATTCAATTGACATACATGGATGAGTAGAATCAATATTGTAAAAATAACAATACTGCCAAAAGCAATCTACAAATTCAATGTAATTTCCATCAAAATACCACCATCATTCTTCACAGAACTAGAATAAACAATACTAAAATTCATATGGAACCAAAAAAAGAGCCCCCATAGCCAAAGAAAGACTAAGCAAAAAGAAAAAATCTGGAGGCATCACATTACCTGATTTCAAATATACTGTAACGCCATAGTCACCAAAACAGCATGGTACTGGTATAAAAATAGGCACATAGACCAATGGAACAGAATAGAGAACCCAGAAATAAAGCCAAGCACTTACATCCAACTGATCTTTGACAAAGCAAAGAAAAACATAAAGTGGGGAAAGGACACCCTATTCAACAAATAGTGCTTGACAAGCCACGTGCAGAAGAATGAAACTGGATCTTCATCTCTTACCTTATACAAAAATCAACTCCAGATGGATCAAAGACTTAAATATAAGGCCTGAAACCGTAAAAGTTCTAGAAGATAAGCTAGACATTGGCTTATGCAAAGACTTCATGACCTGTAACCCAAAAGCAAATTTAACAAAAACAAAGATAAATAGATGGGACTTAATTAAACTAAAAAGCTCTGCAAAGCAAAAGAAACAATCAGCAGAGCAAACAGACAGCCCACAGAGTGGGAGAAAGTCTTTGCAATCTATACATCTGGCAAAGGACCAATATCCAGAATCTATAAGGAACTCAAATAAATTAGCAAAAAAAACCAAACAATCCTATCAAAAATTGGGCTAAGGATATGAATAGACAATTCTCAAAAGAAGATATACAAATGGCCAACAAACATATGAAAAAATGCTCGACATCACTAATGATCAGAAAAATGCAAATCAAAACCACAATGTGATACCACCTCACTCCTGCAAGAATGCCATAATAAAAAAATCAAATAAAATAATAATAGATGTTGGCATGGATGTGGTGAAAAGAGAACACTTTTACACTATGGGTGGGAATGTAAACTAGTACAATCGCTATGGAAAACAGTGTGGAGATTCCTTGAAGAACTAAAAGCAGAACTACCATCTGATCTAGCAATTCCACTACTGGGTATCTACCCAGAGGAAAAGAAGTCATTATATGAAAAACATACTTTCACATGCATGTATATAGCAGCACAATTCACAATTGCAAAAATAGGGAACCAGCCAAAATGCCCATCAATCAATGAGTGGATAAAGAAATTGTTTTATTTATATACACACACACACACACACACACACACACACACACACATACATACACACACACACAGACACACACAAGCCATGGAATAATACTCAGCCATAAAAAGGAATGAAATAATGGCATTTACAACAACCTGGATAGAATTGGAGACCATCATTCTAAGTGAAATAACTCAGGAATGGAAAACTAAACATCGTATGTTCTCACTCATAAGTGGGAACTAAGCTATGAGCATGCAAAGGCATAAGAATGATACATTGGACTTTGGGGACTGGGAGAAAGGGTAGGGGATGGTGAGGGATAAAAGACTACACATTGGGTACAGTGTCCACTGCTCCAGTGATGGGTGCACTGAAATCTCAGAAATCACCACTAAAGAACTTATTCATGTAAAAATAAAATACAATAAAATAGAAAAAAAAAAGAATCAGAAAAAAAGAAAGCAAAAAAAAAAAAAAAAAAACCACACACACACAAGCAGAGCTAAAGTTACATCTGCTGTATTTTTTTAAGTAACAGCTTTATTGAGATGTAATTCGTATACCATACAATTCACTCGACATACAATTGACATGCAATTTAAAGTGTAAAATTTAATGCTTTTTAGCATATTTACAGAGTTGTGCAATCATCATCACAATCAATTTTAGAAATTTTCATCATCCCAAAAGGAAACCCCATGCTCATTGGTACAAGTTAGGAGCTTCTCCCCATTTTCCCCAAGCAGGTCCCCCTCCCCAGCCCTTGGCAACCAGTAATCTTCTATCTGCCTCTAAATTCACCTAATTCTGCAATGTTCATATAAATGGAATATATAACATGTAGCCTTTCCTTATCTGGCTTCTTTCCACTTAGCATTTATAAGTACTTTTGTACTTATAAATTGTGACATTTACAAGTACTTTTTACAGCAGAATAATATTCCATTGTATGGATATACCACATTTTCTTTATTTGTTCATCAGCTGATGGGTATTTGTGCTGTTTCCACTTTTTGGCTCATGTGAATAATGCTGCTATGAACATTCATGCACAAGTCTTTGTGAGGGCATGTTTTCATTTTTCTTGGTTATATACCCAGGAGTGAAAATTTTGGCTCATCTGGTGACTCTATCTTTAACCTTTTGAGGAACTGCCAGGCTATTTTGTGAAGTGGCTGCCCCACTTTTATAGTTTTTGAAAAGATTTTCTCCTAATCTCTAGGACGGGAAGCACATTTTTGACACCTGATAATTCTCAGCCTTTGAAATGTTAAATAAGCAGATTATGAAATTAAGAAATTTAAGGAAAATAAATGGAAGTTTTAAAACTCAAACTAAACTAAGAGGTTTGAGTTTTAAAACTTTCATTTATTTTCTTTAAATTTATTTTTTATGCCATCTAGTAACAATATACCTTATTATTGGGGTTCCTTATTACCCATTACATATTAAATAGTTAATTACATAAGAAATTCCTCACATTTTCTTCAAATGCCTTAGGTCAAGTAATGAAGAGCCAAGTTAACATGAGATACTTTTTAATTGGCAGTCATTAAATTTATTTACCTACTAAATCATTGGGTACCTACTCTATGCCAGGCATGTGTGCAGTGATGAATATTTTCATTGCTATTTTATACTTTAGGAGGTTACTTTATTACTGCAGGGTTGAAGGAACACTGTGTACTACAAATAATTATCATAGCTAATGTTCCACAAGCAAGCTCCTTGTATATTGAGTGTTTTGCTTTGGGTATTCATTAGCTACATATTTCTTTTTATAAAATAAGCCATTTGGGCCATACTTGGTAAGTCAAACTTTCTGCAAATTGTAGTTGTCAGCACCACAGGAGTTCCATTAGGTATTTATTTTTCCACCTCACAGCAATGTTCATGTCTTAATTTATTTGGTATATATTATAACATTATTGGCTAGAGAACCTGTTGAAAAACAATCTTGACCGGCCAAAGAAAAGTTGAACTAGCAGCCTTTCCAAGAATTATATCAAAGGCAGAATTCAATCCTTTACTTCGTTAAGACCACAGTTGACAGAAGATGTACCCGAGTTATAGGAATATTGATGTGATGTGGAAGGAGGGTGATGCCTGAGGAGTGATTTAATTCTATTTAAATTCACATCAAAAGGCCACGTTTCAGACTACTTTGGTCTCTGGACTTTGATTCTCTGAACTGGTTACCATACCTGCTTGTCACAACAGAAACTTCTTGGATTAATTTGAATAACTCAGATGCCAGTTGTGTAATGGAGAGAAAAGGATAGTGCATATGAAATCCATTTGTAGTCATTGTAAATTTGTCACTGCATAGAATTTTCTTCTTTTAACTTTAGTACAGGTAGGTTCAGAACCTTACTTGCCATAGGATTCTTTGGTATACTTATGAAAACAAGTACTCATATAGAACTTACTTACTATGTGTTAGGCTGTTCTGAACACTTTTTCTGGTTTAATTCGTGAATCTTCACAACTACCATTTGAGGTAGGTATTATTTTCCCTGTTTTACAGATGATGAAATAGGCACAAAGAAGACAAGGACCCTCATCAAGATTAAGAAGCTAATAGGTAGTTTAGGCTTCAGGATCTGTGCTCTTGTCCTATATGGTCCTATATGCTCTCTGCTTCTTTTAACCTCTTGAGGTTTCTTCATCTGAAAAATTAGAAGATTAAATCCTACATTAAATATGAGGTTGCACCTGCTAATCTCCAGGGCCCTTTTCCTAAGACTCAGGTTCAGATTCAGCAGTCTCAAAAAAAGCATTCAAAGACAAAAACCACATGATTATCTCAATAGATGCAGAAAAGGCCTTTGACAAAATTCAACAGTCTTCATGCTGAAAACTCTCAGTAAATTAGGTATTGATGGGACGTATCTCAAAATAATAAGAGCTATTTATGACAAACCCACAGTCAATATCATACTGAATGGGCAAAAACTGGAAGCATTCCCTTTGAAAACTGGCACAAGACAGGGATGCCCTCTCTCACCACTGCTATTCAACATAGTATTAGAAGTTCTGGACAGGGCAATCAGGCAGGAGAAAGAAATAAAGGGTATTCAATTAGGAAAAGAGGAAGTCAAATTGTCCCTGTTTGCAGATGACATCATTGTCATTGAAAACCCCATCGTCTCAGCCCAAAATCTCCTTAAGTTGATAAGCAACTTCAGCAAAGTCGCAGGATACAAAATCAATGTGCAAAAATCACAAGCATTCCTATACACCAATAACAGACAAACAGAGAGCCAAATCTTGAGCGAACTCGCATTCACAATTGCTTCAAAGAGAATAAAATACCTAGGAATCCAACTTACAAGGGATGTGAAGGACCTCTTCAAGGAGAACTACAAACCACTGCTCAATGAAATAAAAGAGGACACAAACAAATGGAAGAACATTCATGCTCATGGATAGGAAGTGTCAATATCGTGAAAATGGCCATACTGCCCAGGGTAATTCATGGATTCAATGTCATCCCCATTCATTCCCATCAAGCTATCAATGACTTTCTTCACAGAATTGGAAAAAACTACTTCAAAATTCATATGGAACCAAAAAAGACCCCGCATTGCCAAGACAATCCTAAGCCAAAGAACAAAGCTGGAGGCATCACACTACCTGACTTCAAACTATACTGCAAGTCTACAGTAACCACAACAGCATGGTACTGGTACCAAAACAGAGATATAGACCAATGAAACAGAACAGAACCCTCAGAAAAAATACCACACATCTACTACCATCTGACCTTTGACAAACCTGACAAAAACAAGAAATGGGGAAAGGATTCCCTATTTAATCAATGGTGCTGGGAAAATTGGCTAGCCATATGTAGAAAGCTGAAACTAGATCTCTACCTTACACCTTATACAAAAATTAATTCAAGATGGATTAAAGACTTAAATGTTAGACCTAAAACCGTAAAAACCCTAGAAGAAAACCTAGGCAATACCATTCAGGACATAGGCATGGGCAAGGTCTTCATGACTAAAATACCAAAAGCAATGGCAACAAAAGCCAAAATTGACAAATGGGATATAATTAAACTAAAGAGCTTCTGCACAGCAAAAGAAACTACCATCAGAGTGAACAGGCAACCTACAGAATGGGAGACAATTTTTGCAAACTACCCATCCGACAAAGGGCTAATATCCAGAATCTACAAAGAACTTTAACAAATTTACAAGAAAAAAACAAACCACTCCATCAAAAAGTGGGCAAAGAATATGAACAGACACTTCTCAGAAGAAGACATTTATGCAGCCAACAGACACAAGAAAAAAATGCTCATCATCACTGGCCATCAGAGAAATGCAAATCAAAACCACAATGAGATACCATCTCACACCAGTTAGAATGGCGAGCATTAAAAAGTCAGGAAACAACAGGCGCTGGAGAGGATGTGGAGAAATAGGAAGACTTTTACACTGTTGGTGGGACTGTAAACTAGTTCAAACATTGTGGAAGACAGTGTGGCGATTCCTCAAGGATCTAGAACTAGAAATACCATTTGACCTAGCCATCCCATTACTAGGTATATACCCAGAGGATTATAAATCATGCTGCTAGAAAGACACATGCACATATATGTTTATTGCGGCACTATTAACAATAGCAAAGACTTGGAACCAACCCAAATGTCTATCAACGATAGACTGAATTAAGAAAATGTGGCACATATACACCATGGAATACTACACAGCCATAAAAAAGATGAGTTCATGTCCTCTGTGGGGACATGGATGAAGCTGGAAACCATCATTCCCAGCAAACTATCGCAAAGACAGAAAACCAAACATTGAATGTTCTCACTTATAGGTGGGAATTGAAAAATGAGAACACCTGGACACAGGATGGGGAACATCACACACTGGGCCCTGTCGTGAGGTGGGGAGAGGGGGGAGGGATAGCATTAGGAGATATACCTAATGTAAATGACGAGTTAGTGGGTGCAGCACACCAACATGGCAGATGTATATATATGTAACAAACCTGCACGTTGTGCACATGCACCCTATAACTTAAAGTATAAAAAATAAAAAAAAAGAATGCCAAAAAAAGAGCATTCATGACCACATGTGACTAAGAGAAATAATCAAGACAAAAAATACCCTAGGAATTAAAACACCCAGTAGCAGCTTCTTTGTGCCTCCAAAGATGTCTGAATGACCAGATTCAATAAAAGGAAATGCCCATAATTATCACTGTGCATGATGTTGACGATCAATTCAGCCTTAGATTGGTAGGTACCAGAGTCTTTGTGATGGATTCAAGTATTTGTACCATGGACCATACCTCTCTGTAGATTTGGAAACATAATGACTTTTAATCTAAATCCACAGTGATAGATTTGGTTGAGGTTAAAGGAGCTATTGTCATGCTTCTATCTGAGCCAGCTCTACCCCTGGAGTTTGACAGACGTTAGCTTCTTACTGCCAAAAGATATTGTCTTTTTTTCCCTAAGACCTCTTTAGCCTAATCATCAGTTTCTGATTCTTCTTGGTTAGGACAGTCCTATTTCCAGTGAAACTTTAGCACTTGCTTTACCAGACACCATTCCTCAATATACTGGTATCTCATAGGTTTTCTATTTTTTGTTTCTGTTGCATCTCTTCAGTGATCTATGGTTATATTTTCCAAGCCACAAATCAAGAAACTGAGTTTGACAAAATAATTTTGTACTATTGCCAGTTGCAAAAGAAATCTTGAAGATGTATTTTAGATTCAATAATGCTGGAGTTTCATGAAATTTTTGTTATTGGAATGATTAGATATCATATTTGAAATTGGAACTATTCTAGAGGATCCTGCAATGTGAGGCACACTTCCCTCACTTTCTAGCAATTCTTTGTTCTTATTATTCTAATTGGAAATACAGAAACTATCTTAGACCTTTATCTTTACTAATCACAACCACTACCAGTTGTGTGGTACTTCTCAATCTTTCGAATTGGTCCCTATATCATTTTATAATTTTATAGATTTTAAGTTTTCCTATCTTTTGCCTCAGCTATTAAATCAGCCTTCTAACTAGTCTCCTTCCCAGTCAGTGTATCCTCCAACATGGTTTCTAAGAGTGATCACCTTGAAACACAAATTCAACAATGTCATTCCTCTGTTTAGAATGTTTCAATGGTTCTCCTTTGCCGGATAGTCTTCATGTGGAGATGAGAACTTCCATGGTCTAAACCACTGTAGAGAACACTTGTTGTTTTTTGGCTAGTCAGCATCCCAGTTTGTTTTTGGAGAAGTATCACTCCCCCAGTGAGTACTCTCAAAGTGCCCTGTCTTCTCCTAGCTTAGAGATGGTTACATGGCCCAAACCAGGCCAGTCACACTTTCTTCTGGGACTTTGAATTTTGAATAAAACTCTGCAAGGATGGAGCTCATTAATTTCCTCATGAGAATACATAGTCCCTACCAACGAGATCTCTAAATGAACCTGGGTCCTTCAAAGTTCTCCAATTTATGCTATCCTGCCAAGAGATGGGAACTGTTAACTGCATTCAAAAGCCTTATGCTTGTTTACCTTCCCCTTCCCACAAATACTCTGACTTTTAATCATTTGTAATAATCCATTGTAATTCCCTAGCATACCATGGGAGTCTTTCATGCCATGAAGATTCTGCAGATGCTCTCCTCTGTGTCTTGGAATGCCTCCTTCTCAAGCCAAGCAGTGCCTCGGACTGTTTCTTTAACATAGTACTAGTTCCCTGATTGGGGTGGTTTGCCCATTCTGATAATTACTGTCAGTCTTGTTTCCTAGATTGCAACCTCCTTTGTTTTATATGATGCCTGGCATAAGATAAACAAGATTTATTGTTTATTTTTATTTTTTGAGACAGGGTCTCACTCTGTGGCCCAGGCTGGAGTGCAGTGACACGATCCTTGCTCACTTCAAACTCCGCCTCCCAGGTTCAAGCGATTCTCATGCCTCAGCCTCTTGAGTAGCTGGGATTACAGGTGTGAGCCACCATGCCCGGGCTACAAGAATTATTTGATGAATGAATAAATAAAATGACAGTATATTTTGTATTTCATACATGGGAATTTATGTTGTAGATAACAAAATACGGCACATCTCCAGAACTGAAGAAAAAGATAGAAGGTTTAAGATAATAGAATCAACATAAAATTTATGAGACTGACTATAGGAGAATTGCTGATGAAATTAGGGCAAATTTATTAAAATAGGAGTGATGACAATGATACAGTTATGTGACAAACACAGAGCATGTATGTTACTAGCTAAGTAGTTTCTAATTAGGTAAGTAGTTATAAAATATCATTTAAATTTATTTACGGGCCGGGCACGGTGGCTCACGCCTGTAATCCCAGCACTTTGGGAGGCCAAGGCGGGTGGATCACAAGGTCAGGAGATCAAGACCATCCTGGCTAACACAGTGAAACCCCGTCTCTACTAAAAATACAAAAAATTAGCCGGGCGTGGTGGCGGGCACCTGTAGTCCCAGCTACTGGGGAGGCTGAGGCAGGAGAATGGCGTGAACCCAGGGGGCGGAGCTTGCAGTGAGTGGAGATCCGGCCACTGCACTCCAGCCTGGGGTATAGAGCGAGACTCCATCTCAAAAAAAATAAATAAAATAAATAAATAAATAAATAAATTTATTTACTTATTTATTTTTAGAGTTGGGGGTCTGACTATGTTGACCAGGCTGGACTCAAACTTCTGAGCTTCAGCAGTTTTCCTGCCTCAGCTTCCCAAGTAGCTGGGACTACAGGCATGGGCCACCACATCCAGATGAAAATGTTATTTTTAATACAGCTTGGTTAAATAGTAGCGGTTGAGAGCACAGAATCCAGAGTCAAACAGCCTCGGTTTAATCTCCATACCTCTATTTTTTCATTTTTTGGATGGAATAAATTGTACCTACCTCATAAGTTTGTCATTATGAAAATAAAATAATATAAGTAAAGTACTTAGCACAGTGCCTGGTGGTTCTAGTCATTCTTCATTTACCACCTCCTCCCCCATCCCAATCCAATTTCTGCCCCTCTTTGACTCTCTGTTCCTGGGAGGCTGAACTCTTATGGGCAGCATTCCCCAGGCTCCCTCAATGCCTGCCTTCTGCTTGGGCTTGGCCAAGGGTAGGCACCACTATGAGATCTGAGAGCAGAGAGAAAGGTGAGGGTATTGGCTCTACTCCCATTTTGATGCCTTGTCTCTGGGAATAAACTACCTTCCTTCCCAATTCCAGCCCCCTTCAGGTACTGCTAGCCCAGGCCATGGGCACACTAGGTCTTCCCTTTGTCACTGAAGCCCCAGGAGCAGTAAAGGCTTCCCACTGTCCCTCATCTTTGGGTGCCTCCTGTTTGTTCTTTTGACTCTGCCCACATTGCTATAAAGTGTTTTTCCCTTAAGATTTCTTTCTTTTTTTTTTTTTTTTTAGACAGAGTCTTGCCCTGTCGCCTAGGCTGGAGTGCGGTGGCCGGATCTCAGCTCATTGCAAGCTCCGCCTCCTGGGTTTACGCCATTCTCCTGCCTCAGCCTCCCGAGTAGCTGGGACTACAGGCGCCAGCCACCTCGCCTGGCTAGCTTTTTGTATTTTTTAGTAGAGACGGGGTTTCACCGTGTTAGCCAGGATGGTCTCGAACTCCTGACCTCGTGATCCGCCTGTCTCGGCCTCCCAAAGTTCCTGGGATTACAGGCTTGAGCCACTGCACCCGGCCTTCCCTTAAGATTTCTTTTTTTTTTTGAGACGGAGTCTCGCTCTGTCACCCAGGCTGGAGTGCAGTGGCCGGATCTCAGCTCACTGCAAGCTCCACCTCCCGGGTTTACGCCATTCTCCTGCCTCAGCCTCCCGAGTAGCTGGGACTACAGGTGCCAGCCACCTCGCCCGGCTAGTTTTTTGTATTTTTTAGTAGAGACAGGGTTTCACCGTGTTATCCAGGACGGTCTCGATCTCCGGACCTTGTGATCCGCCCGTCTCGGCCTCCCTAAGTGCTGGGATTACAGGCTTGAGCCACCGCGCCCGGCCGAAGATTTCTTTAACTATCTGGGATGAATCCTGTTTCCTGCCCAGACCCTAATACACTGTACATAGTCACTTCTTTAAAATGTGAGCTTTGGTTATTATATTAAATTATTAATATTAAATATTTAAATTGTTAAATTATTTTATATAGTATTCATCTACTCTACTTGTATTTTCACAAGAAGGAATTGGATCCATTGGTACATTTGAACTCCATACTCTGCCTTTGGTAGTAAACCTTTCTTCCTTAATGATAACACTGTAGGTCATGTAAACTGAATTTGTAACACATATGATTCTATGGGTGGATTTAAAATGTGGGACATGGCTTTAAAGTGTACTGGACACATGCAGAAATTTTCTCTTCCTCTCCTTCAGTGCACTTTTGAGAACCTGCTATGTGCCAAGCACTCTGCTGGAGTCTGGTATAGAGCTCGGTAAGCACAGCTGGAGGTCCTACGTTATATGTGGACCCTGGACTCACACTGCCTGTGTCTGCCTCTGAATCAGCCACTTTGGTGCCCTCCAACTTTAGGCACCTCTCTTAACCTCACGAGGCCTTAATTTTCCTTATACATAAGAATATGCACATTCGGTATAATTTTATGTTTCTGATTCCCACTTTCATGAGAATTTAGGGTGACAGTTCAGAGCAGGGTTCTTTGTGGCCTGGTCACCAAGATTCAAACCTCAACTTCACCTCTCACTATGTGATTGAGGGCAAATTATTCAGCTTCTCTCTAGTTTATTTTCATTATTGGCAAAAGGTAGGTGATACTAGTAGAACCTACTTCTTGGGTTTCTTGTGAAGCTTTAAATTAGTGTAAGAAGTCAGTCCTCATTGTTAGCTCTCCCCAGCCTTGAATCATTTTTCTAAAGTAGATTGGGAAGAGCACAGGCTTAACAATCAGCCAGATCAGGCTCGGAATCCCACTCCATCACTGACCCATCGAGTGACTCGGGAAGTAACTCAACCTTTCGGAACCCCAGTGTCCTCATCTGCAAAGTGAAGATAACAATACTTAACCAGGCTGGGCACGGTGGCTCATGCCTATAATCCCAACACTTTGGGACGCTGAGAAGGGAGGATCGCTTGAGCCCAGGTGTTTGAGATCAGCCTGGGCAAGATGGCAAGACCAAGTCCCTACAAAAAATTTTTTTGAATTATCTGGGTGTTGTGGTGCATGCTTGTAGTCCCAGTTACTCAGGAGGCTAAGGTGAAGGATCCCTTGAGCCCTGGAGTTCAAGGGTGAAGTGAACCGCGATCATGCCACTGCACTCCAGCCTGGACGAGAGAGTAAGACCATGTCTCTAAAAAACAAAACAAAACAATACCATGTATTTATCTTCCCCATTTCCCCTAAATTAAAAGTCATTTGAGCCAGATAATATGATGAAAGATAAAGGCAGGAAAATATGAAATGATATTCTGGAGAATTGCAAGTAAAAATACAATATAGTGTATCTTTAAGGTCACTTTTAACATTTGAAACTTTGTCCTTTTAAACAAAAGCTCTATAAGCATAAGAGAGAATGATTTATCCACTTTTACTATTTTCTGACCATTTGTCTGTTAGAGTGTGAGAGAATAAATTGGAATTAATAGAATGGTTTATAGATAGATCTCCAAGCCAACTGCTATAAAACCCACAAAATCAGTTTTCTTTAATTGTTTTTAATACGAAGTGTAGTGTCTTTGTAGCTATACTGTCATTCATAACAGGAGAAGAACATCATGTCAAAAGAAAAGAAACCTGCATGGCATGGTAAGTCAGGGAGGAAAGTCTGGTCAGCTGGGCAAGCACTGGACCAGTGACTCAGGTGCTGGTCAAATGTACCACGTTCCCCTGACCTGATGACACCTTGCTCTGCCCTCTGTGTTTCGTGTTTCTGCTTCCATGCTGGGATAAGGACGAAAGAGCAATTTTATGTTAATTGCTCCATCTCATTCTCTAAAGGACTAAGGTGGCAAATAGTTTAAGAAAGGGAGACCTTAGAACATTTCACAAATTATGAAGTTCTTAATAAATCCTTAATAATAATGCAAAGCAAAGAATGAACTCTTTTATTTAGTTGACACCTCTGTATCAACTTTTCTTTAAAAGCATTTCTCAGGTTCCTTTTCTTCCAATTCATTTAAATCTGGCTTATTTAATAGCCTGCCTTTTTCCATCTTGTTGAAACTATTGCTGAGCCTGGAGAGTGACCCAAAAGGCTGGCCAGAGCTGTAAAGCCAGCAATATCTAACTGATCTGATTCTCGCTTTGCAAGCACATCTTGCATTTTTTGTCGCTTGAGGGAAAAAAAGTGGGGGCATAGAGAGGTGGTTTTAGCCTTGTCTCTGCTGACTTATCTGCCTCCCCCACCCTCAGGGTGATCTGGAGCACATCTTGAGCTTCTCCTGGTCAAATTCCATTTGCAAGTAAAGTGTCAGGGCTCAACTAGATTTCTGAGTTCTTTTACACGTCTGAATGCTCTCCTGCAGATGATGGGGGCAATTTTCACATTCCAGCCTGGCAACAGTCCCCTGAGCCAAGTGTACACTGCCCCAGGGCCAGATTCCAGCTCTCTGATTCCTCCAAGCTCCCTTCTAGCCACTTCATTAATTACATTAGAAACCTGGCCCTGCAGTCATCTGAGTTTATGACCTCTGAGAACCAGTCTTCCTCACTAAAGCTGGGAGCATGCCTGTGTGTGAGCACAAGCTCATATTTGGTTCTTAGTTGATAGGCAAGGGTTGGCCTGAGTAGAGATGGAAGTGCTGGCCAAGATTTCTTTCTTCCAAAAGAAATCTCCAAAAGAAATCTGGGAAAACTTGGTGCAAGTGATAACAGGCATGTGTCAATTTCAGAAACCAGTTGGTGGATGTAGAATATTTTCCAGGCACGGTCTCCTTGTCCCCAAAACATAAGTTCATATACATTGATTGGTTTGAGCAACAATCAAGATAACATGGGCTCTAGTGCTTAGGAAGTATTTGAATCAAAGACAGACTTCCTAAAATTATCTTTCATTGGCAGGGTGTGGTGGCTCACACCTGTAATCTCAACACTTTGGAGGCCAAGGTGGTGGATCACTTGAGGTCAAGAGTTCAAGACCAGGCCAACATGGTGAAACCCCGTATCCACTAAAAATACAAAAATTAGCCAGGTGTAGTGCTGCGTGCCTGTAATCCCAGCTACTCAGGAGGTTGAGGCAGGAGAATTGCTTGAACCTGGGAGGTGGAGGTTGCAATGAGCTGAGATCATGCCACTGCACTCTAGCCTGGGCAACAGAGCAAGACTCCATCTAAAAAAAAATCTTGTATTGAAACATATAGAGAAAAGAACACAAATTATCAGTGTAGAGGTCAATGCATTACCATAAAGTGAACGCACTTGAGTAACCATAAACCAGGTAGAAAATACAGCCTAAGAATCCCCTATTGTGTTCCCTCTCCTCTTTGGAAGTAAGTTTTTTATGGTGTTGACAGTATAGCTTCTCCATTTTTCCTTCCAGAACTAATTCTTGGAACCGCCTTGCTCTCTTTCTGTTACTTTTCCCCCCTTCTCTTTTTCCTTCTTAGAACAAAACAAAATACTATTGACTAGCAGTGGTCATTCTCTTCCCTCTAACCTGAAAGTCAGTAAATTGAGTAGAAAGGACTGATGGGGGCAAAAGGACTGAACCTCCACCACATTTGTGCTGTAAGAAAACATGATATGGTTGCCTAGGCTCCACAGGTTTTTTAAACTCTCATCTCACACAGACTCCATGATACAGGCAAAATTCTTGTAATTTCATAGACAAGGAAATGGAGGCTCAGCAGCTTGATCAGCACTTCTGAAACCAACCCTTTGCCGGGTGTAGAGTCTTTGTCTAGGCCAGGACCAGTGACTTTCAGTGTATGAAGGGAGTTCTCATCAAGGTGGTTGATGGCCCCAGTGTGGTGCGGCTTCCCAGAAAAACGCATACACAGAGAAACACAAAAAGTGCCTACCACTGTGGAGGGTTCCCGCAACTGGCGAACCACTGGTACCTCTGGAAGCCCCCAGCTGCTGCAGTGACTCTGAGGGATGAAACAGCCATCCGTATCCGCGCGCAAGCCCATTACCTTTCAGCCAAAGAGTATTGCCAATGGTAGTATTGTTAGTGCAGTTCAACTGCAGGACAGACTGACGTCCTTAGAAGCAGCCTCTGTGTGTGTGTGTGTGTGTGTGTGTGTGTGTGTGTGTGTGTGTGTGCACCACGGGACGCCCTCCTTTCCCGCGGAGCTGTCACAAAGGACTTCACTTGGCATCCTCACTCCTCACTTCCCAGGATCACGGACTCCACAAAGTTCTGGTGCCCGTTTCTCCGGGACCACTGCCAGCTGAGCATACAGCTCCGGCCAGGAGGGCGCCAGTGGCCCCGGGAGCCAGGGAGACCAAGGACAACTCGCATTCATTTCTAGACCCCGGCTCCCCCGAAATGCGCACGGTCCTTGGCGGGCTCGGTCAGGGCACGTGGTGGGCGGCCGGGGCACAGCGGCGCCTGGGGACGCGCGTGTGTGCGCACCGAGAGGGCGCCTGGCCGACGGTGCCCACCTCTCTCGTGGCCTTAGTGGCTCCAGGCCTGGTAGGGCCGGGGCCGCGGCTCGGGCAGTGCCCTCCCTACTCCTGGTCGGGCCGGGAGCAGCGGGAGCAGGCGCAGCGCCCCTACCGCCCGCTTTTCCGCCTCCATCTCCTCCGCCGCCTCCTCCTCCTTCCCCCAACCACCCGCGCAGTCACAACCGGTTCAGACTGGCCGGGGTGCCCCGCAAAGACAGACAAGGGAGAAAAAGACAACAGGGAAAACCCCGGGGAGGAGGAGGAGAAAGAGAAGGTGGAGCCCAGAGAAGGGGGCCGGCTCCCCAGCTCCATGTGGCCGCCGCCGCTGCGGGTCTTTGGGGGCAGAGGGCGGCGGCTGCCGGGGCCGCGCGTAGCGGGACCGATTGCCTAATACTCCGGCACGGGCCGGGGCCGCAGCTGGCCCGGATAAATAGCCGCCCGGCGGGCCGGGAGCTGCACGGGAGAGCGGCGGCCGCTGCCCCCACCACACCACCAGCCCGGCCGCCCGGGGCATTGCGCCGGGTGCTGAGTACCGGAGGCCCCGCAGAGGCCGGGACTCAGGTAAAGGGCTGGAGCTTGTGGGGAGGGTTCCAAGGGAGGGCAGCAAGCCCTGTGTCCTAGAGACAAGAAGTCACTCCGACTCCGAGCAGTAGGAGGGGGCGGTGGAGCAGCATGGAACGTGGCTTTTGTCTGGGGTGTATGCCGGGGCTTCGAGTGTCCACGGTGCGCCCGCCCCTCGCTTCTCCACTTTTTGATGGGGTGCTTCTACAAAGTGTGCAAGTTTTCCCGGGAATCTGAAGGCGGCATTTTGCACGGAGTAGAAAGAGAGGAAGGGTGGTCCTGGGGCTGGTACGTTGGCCCCCCAGAGAGCTGCCCCTGGACTCCTGAGAGAGCTTCTAGGGTTGCTGGTGGAAGAGCAGGGAGAGGTGCATGTGATGCAGGTGGGCCTCCATTTCCCAGAGGACCGAAAGGCCTCCAATTGCCTTGGATGGGAGCGCAAGCAAGCAGGTGCCCCCGGAAGGTTGGGACTGGGGAGCCGGGGGTACTCCTGACCTACGTGGAGCGCAGCGCGCAGGGCCGGTGGATTCTGCACGCCGGCGCCAGGTTCAGCACCACCCGTCAGCCCTGGGCAAGCGCGGGAGCCCAGCCTTTGCCACCGCCGCAGGAGGCACCGGCACCTTGGCCACCTGGCTGCTCAGCCAGAACTTGGGAGGACTTGGTGCTTAATGCCCCATCTTTGGTTCGCCCGAGGTAACCTGCTGTGGCTTCAGCAGCGCCCAGAGGCTTTCCAGAGAGCTGATAACCACGAACAAACTTGGCCATCCAAAGCAAATCAGTGCTTTACCTTGTTTTTGGGGTGCCTAGTCTATCCAACACAAATTAGTCCGGAAGTTTAGTCAGGATTTACACTAAATATATTACTTATATAGTAAGTTATTCGATATAACATTTTTGATCAATTTTCTAGGCTACAGTTTTGATGTGTTTTTTTTTTTTTAAATCTTGAATTAACTGAATAATAGTTCATATTGAAGGTGGATTCTCCCATTCCCTGCACCCAGAGTAGAATTTTCCGTTGTTCCACCAAATTTTGTAAATTGTTATGCCTTAACAGTTTCTTGTATTTGAGTTGGCTTCAGCTTTGAGAAATTCTTCAGGCAGGTTTAGGCAGAGGGCTGAGGAAGCTAGAGAAGATTCCGAAGAGAAAGGATGATTATTTGTTGCATGATTATAGCGTCTTTTAAAACTTCTAATAGGAAAACACTTGCACTTTCCTGGACCAAATGCAGAGTAAAGCCATTTTCTATTATCTGTTGCAATAATTAATAATAAATATGTAAATGTAGAAAACATGGTTAATACCCAAATCACTGTCAGAAACCAGTCCCGCGGCCCCCACCACCTCAAAAAAAGTCCTCGGAAGTAGGAATTAGATAATAAAATAGCTTAACCTGCAATTTTGCAGCAACTCAGACTTTCAGCACCACCGATCCCCTAATAACATCCCTATTGGTTTCTTCCATTTTGTGTGTAGGTGAGTGGAATAACAAGTATCCTTCATATCCATAGGATGAGCATCGGGAGGAACCAAAGATATGGGGAGGTAGATCAAGACATTAGGAAATCTTTTCCGGCTTCTGACTTTGAGTCTGAAAAGGTGGTGTGAATTGGTTGGTGTCTGAATCTTTATCAGGACACATGGTGCTCTGGGGTGGATCTGGCCTTGCAACTCAAGCTAGAGGATGACAACTACACAGCATGGTCACATTTTCAAGTTTTACTTCCTTGCCCCAATCTTTCAAACCCCTAATTAATTAATTAGGTAATAAAAATGGTATATATTTATGATGCACACAACATGATGTTTTGAAATAGTAATACGTTGTAGAATGGCCCAACCGACATAATTAACCTATGTATTACCTCACATTTTTATCTTTTTTTTTTTTTTTTTTGGTGTGGTGAGAATACTTTCAGTCTACCATCTTGACAATTTTGAAAATACAATACATTGTTATTAACTATAGTCACTATGTTGCACAATAGATCTCTTGAACTTATTGCTCCTATCTAACTGAAATTTTGTATCCTTTGACAAACATCTCTTCACCCCAACTCTAGCTACTGGTAACCAGGGTTCTACTCTCTTTTCTGAGTTCAACCATTTTAGATTCAAGCCTTCCTCCCCTCCCCTCCCCTCCCCTCCCCTCCCCTCCCCTTCCCTGCCCTGCCTTCCCCTTCCCTCTTTTCTTCTCTTTCTTCTCTCTCTCTCTGTCTCTTTCTTCTCACTGCAGCCTCGACTTCACCAGGCTCAGGTGATCCTTTCACCTCAGCCTCCCGAGTAGCTGGGACTACAAGCGTGTGCCACCACACCCAACTAATTTTTGTGGTTTTTGTACAGATGGGGTTTCGCCATGTTTCCCAAGCTGGATTACAGGCATGAGCCACTGTGCCCGGCCGATTTCCTTCTTTTTTTTTCTTTTTTTTGAGATGGAGTTTCACTCTGTTTTTTGAGACAGAGTTTTGCTCTTGTCACCCAGGCTGGAGTGCAGTGGCATAATCTTGGCTTACTGCGACCTCTGCCTCCCAGGTTCAAGCAGTTCTCCTGCCTCAGCTTCCCGAGTAGCTGGCATTACAGGCGCGTGCCACCATGCCTGGCTAATTTTTTTGTATTTTTAGTAGAGATGGGGTTTCACCACGTTGGCCAGGCTGGTCTCGAACTCCTGACCTCAGGTGATCCACCTGCCTTGGCCTCCCAAAGTGCTGAGATTACAGGCGTGAGCCACCGCGCCTGACCGATTTCCTTCGTTTTCAAATCTGAATTAGTCTGCTATTGTGTGTGTGTGTATCACATTTCTTTATCCATTCATCCACTCATAGACATTTAGGTTGATTCCATATCTTGGCTATGATGAATGATGCTGCAAGGAACATGGAAATGCAGCTGTCTCTTCAATATAATGCTTTCCTTTCCTTTGGGTATATAGTGAGATTGCTGGATCATATGGTAATTCTATTTTTAATTTTTCTGAGGAACCACCATATTGTTTTCCATCATGGCTTTCCAAGATAGTATCACTTAATGACTTCGACTTTAATTAATGATTGCAAAAATGTATATATTTTGAGCTACTTAGCCTTTTCTTCGGGAGGTTCTTGGCAGACACCAAAGTAACCCTTATGGATGATGAGATTGAACTATAACAAAAAAGCAAGTTCAAAAAAAGAAAGAACACATGGTCCCTGCCTCCAAATGTTTAGTGAGAAAAATAGACTTACAAATATCTGTATTACAAGATAGTACAAATGGAGTCATAGGGTAGCAACATCAATAGTGTGCTACTGAATGACAAAGAAAAGGAGAGGTTCATTCAAGGCTAAGTATGAAGAAAAGTTGTGGGGTGGGTGTAGCAGTTTAGCTGGGACTTGAAGAAGGAAGAGGATTTCCTTGATGGAAAAGAGGCCTGCTGGAACAAGAGAATAGCACAGAGATAAGGAAGTCTAGTGTGTTTACAGGAAGCAAAGCAGTTTGGAGTAGCTGAAGCCTGGAATTTAAGACAGATAAGGCTGGGAGGTGGGATGGGGCTAGATCATAGAGACTATGGCATGTCATGCTAAGAAATTAAAATGTGATTGAACGTTATTGGTATATTTACATAAGCAGTGTCAACATCCTTAACTGTACTTTTTGCTTTTAATTTCAGTTTTATGAGTTTCCTTCTCAAATAAGTAGTTGATTAAAATCTCAATATTTACTTCCTATCAGTTACTTTCTTTTTTTTTGTTTGTTTGTTTTTGTTTTGTTTTTGTTTTTGTTTTTGTTTTTTTGAGACAGAGTCTCGCTCTGTCACCCAGGCTGGAGTACAGTGGCCGGATCTCAGCTCACTGCAAGCTCTGTCTCCCAGGTTTATGCCATTCTCCTGCCTCAGCCTCCCGAGTAGCTGGGACTACAGGCGCCCGCCACCTCACCCGGCTAGTTTTTTTGTATTTTTAGTAGAGACGGGGTTTCACCATGTTAGCCAGGATGGTCTCGATCTCCTGACCTCGTGTTCCACCCATCTCGGCCTCCCAAAGTGCTGGGATTACAGGCTTGAGCCACCGCGCCCGGCCTCCTATCAGTTACTTTCAATCAATAAAAGAATAATGTGTTCCTAATATCCTTCAATGCTTTATCTAAATCCAACAGTGATTTACCCCCAAACCTGCATTCCATTGATATGAATAGCTCTTAGCTTGATTAAAACTCTTTGGATTGGAAAACACTTCTACTTTCCTGGGGCAATAGGCAGAGTATAGTCATTTTCTATTCTCTGTTGCAATCATTAATAATAATAATAATTAATGTTTATTAAACATGTTATGCCAAGGGAGCCACATAGCCTTATGTTATCTAGGGAGGCGTTGTTTTGATCTTAGACTGAGAATTTTTACAAGGTCACACAGCTAAGTAAATGGACCAAGGAGTCTACCCCCAGAGCCTGTCCTTTGAACTATTGTACTAACATGTAACAGGGGCGTAGTGTATGATAATTATTATTAATATTAGTTAGAAACTGTGCCTGATTCCTGTAGCAGAACTGTTTCTCTGTTTTTCTCTTTGCATCATCATTTTCATCATTCAGATTAATTTTACCTTACACGTTCAGTGACGGGACATATTTTAATGTTTTAATATACCTTTAAACTACTCATTGGATCTTGTACTTTTATGACCCACCCAAAAGAAACTCTTAAACTCTGAGAAGAGACAGGATGTGGGATGAAAAAAAATGTTAGCAAAAGTGATAGCACTAAATATGAAGACCAGGCCTTCCAGATTCTCTGGAAGAATGTTGATTACCAATATTCTCACGATTCCCAATAAACTCCCCAAATCACCAGATCTTTTTGCATTTCAGCATCCCATATATTTTTCTGTGTGTCTTGATTTTTTTTATTATGAAGGTAATACAGTAAACATACCACTTTGTACATGACATACTAAAGTATGTATTTAGACAACAGATCAAACATCACATGATCATGTATAAATTGTGCAAAACGTTTGCTAACTGAAAGAACACATCAGTGTTGTTATTATCATAGATTTCCTCACCAGAACACTACTCTCAGGCCAGGCTCTGCAGAAGAGGGTTGTGTGGAGTAGAGAGAAGCTGAAATAAGAACCTGGCAGTCCAGTGACCCTGGTAACAGTGTGGGACACAGGGAGATGATGATACCAATGGATCTCAGTGTCTGGCCCTCGCTCTGCCTAAATTTAACTCTGTTACATCTCAATTTTTGTATTTACTTTGTTAAATATTTGGATCTTTCCATCTTTTCTCAGACTCTGAGTGGTTTACAGATCCTGCTATTTTCACTTTTGAGTTTGAGAGTAGGACTTAGAAATAGATGACTCTTCACTGGATTGGTGAGTAAAGGATCCTGAAACTGTTCTCTCCTTCAGCATGGCGTCTCTCAACTTCAGTTTCCTCATGGGTGGATTAAGGGATTGAATAAGATTAGCGGTGTCAATCACAATCTTCACAAGGTTTACCCAGATGAGACAGGCATCATAAATGAGCAAAGAGGACTGGGGGCAGTGGTTAGGTAGTAGGTGTGTGAAGGTGTAGGGGATAGCATAGGTGAAACTAAATGCAAGGCAACCTTAGTCCTGTGGTCAGGGAGATTTTAGGGAGTGGAAGGACCTGGAGAGAAAATGCCTCATCCAATGAGAGCCAGACTTACTCAGTTCCAGTTAATCGTTATGTAAGAATGAGGGCCCAGTGTTATCAGACCTTTCAATGTTTTGAGAGAATCCTGAAATTCAGATTTTTATGTGAAATCTTCTAGTGTTAAAACATCAGCAGTTTGGCCGGGCACGGTGGCTTACACCTGTAATCCCAGCACTTTGGGAGGCAGAGGCGGGCAGATCACGAGGTCGGGAGATCGAGACCATCCTGGCTAACAGGACAAAACCCTGTCTCTACTAAAAAAATACAAAAAGAATTAGCCAGGCATGGTGGCAGGCGCCTGTAGTCCCAGCTACTTGGGAGGCTGAGGCAGAATGACATGAACCCGGCAGGCAGAACTTGCAGTGAGCCGAGATCGCGCCACTGCACTCCAGCCTGGGTGACAGACCAAGACTCTGTCTCAAAAAAATAAAAATAAAAACAAAATCAGCAATTCATTCAAATTTGCTAAAAAAACAAAACCAAAAATGTTGCGTCTGCCAAACAAAACACATTAAGAGATCAGATTTGGCCTGAGTGGTGTCAAAGTTTCCAAAATTCCTTCTGGCTTCAGACTTGGGTGATCCTATATAACCTATTTCTTCCCCTTTTGCTAAAACAGATGGTAGTACTCCCAGTATCCAAATTATGACAGCTTTAGAGGAGTTCTTTGGCAAATGCTAGACTTTGAAAAATCTACAAGGCCTTGAAGGTTAAAATATATTCTTTTTTCATAGCAGCACTATTGATAAAATTCAGAGGCTTCCTACCACGGGAGGCCATGGTAGGAGAATTGCTTCAGCCCAGGAGTTCGAGACCAGCTTGGGTATCACAGTAAGACTTCGTCTCTACAAAAAATAAAAAATTAGCTGGTTGTAGTGGCACCTGCCTATAGACCTAGCTATTTGGGAAGCTGAGGTAACAGGATCATTTGAGCTTGGAAGGTCAAGGCTGCAGTGATGAGCTGTGATTGCACCACTGTACCCCCAGCCTGGGCAACACAGCAAGGACCTGTCTCAAAAAATCAGAGGCTCCAGAAATTAATTACCTGTATTTATTGTCCCTTTCAGGAACAATTAGTGTGATTTAATTCCAAGATTCAGAGCTGCTCCTCTAAATATTTTACTTCCTGTTCTGTCTTTCCATCTCAATGTGAAAGAATCAATTTTGGTTTCCACTTGGATGAGGTATATTTATATGCTTGGCTTATGGTGTTCAGATAAAGAAATCTTCATTGTCTTTAACTTGGCAATATTTCACCATATATTCTGTCCCTCTTCCTTAACAGAGCTATCTGGGGATGTTCTTGAATTTCAGCTAGATGAATCAATTAAGTGGTTTGACTTTTAGAAGTTAATATGGCAATTTAGATTTTTTAAAAAAGCTATTTATATGGATCCAAAAAATAAAAAGGTAAACATAATGAATGGATTTGCAGTGAAATTCTTTAATACAAGTGTGTTTTTAAGGCTGGGTTGCTTGGATTTGACTGGCTGGGATGTGTTATTTGCTTTAGGTCAATGAGCTATTCTACAAACAAGTGGACCTGACTTTAACTTAAAGTTCAGAGCAGATGTTGACAATGAGAAGGAAGCATCTGAGTACATAAAACAAGAATGACGTGTTCAGAGAAACCACATACCTTACTGTGACTGAGCTGACTACAGAGGACAAACAAGAGGCTCTGAGTGACAGTTCTGAGCCATGATTTGCCCTTGTCCCAATAATAAGTCAACCCCACCCTTCCACATCAGAGAGTATGTTAACCGTCACTGAATGTTTAACGTTTAAAACTGAATCGGAAAGAATCAGGTAATTATTTGATCATTTCAGCCCTGTCATCTGATGTTATATTGGTAAAAGATTTGGATTTTAAGTTTTTTACTCATATATTCAGCTAGCTTTTCAGATTCAGTGGTGGAAACAGACTCTAAGCTCCGGAGAGGAAGGGGCCACATCTCCTTCACCCCACAATGCCTTCTAAATGCACTCAATTCATTTCGTTGAATGAAGATATTTGATTAGTCATTTGAATATATAGGAGATTTAGGTAAGTAGGCTTTCAATGAATTCATTCATTCATTTCATACAGATTTGTTGAGCTTTCCCTATGTGCCAATCATAATTCTTAGTGCTAGGCATATGGGATAGACTTGTGGGCTAGTCCTTTAACAAATAACAATGTATTATAATAAATGTTGTAGCAGGGATGCTTAAATTGGTGTGAGACCTTGGAGGAGGAATGACTGATGTAGAGTTTCATGGATGGCATCAAGATGAGAGAAACATTTGGGCTCAGTCTTGAAGGAAGAGTAGAAATTGGAGAAAGGCATTCCAGCTGCCTCCACCTACTAACAGGAACTGAAGAGTCAAAGCTTGGACAAGGGAGGGAGCATGCTAAAATGCTGAGTCATGAGCTGTGGGTTGGGGGACACAGATTTGTGGGATATCCTAGCGTTACAGTAGACTTTTAGAAGAAAGAATCAGGTAACTGGCTACTTATTTAAAGATCTCGATATCTGATGTCATATGGACAAAACATGGTTTTATAAAATCAATGTTTTCGTTTTTGTTTATAATTTTTGAATAACATTATAGTTTTAGTGACGGACAACTGTAAGTGTCATGAGGGCAAGAATGATTGTCATTGATTTCTTAGTGTCCTTTTGTAATTAATGAAATAACTTGTGCTCTGCTAATGGGTAAATTGTGGGTGATAAGGAACCATGGAAGAATTTGAAAACTTGGAAGCAGAATTGAGATGACCAGAGAGCCCTGGTTTAGGAAGATCCATCTGGCAGCAGCTGGGCAGATGCCCTGCAGCAGGGAGACAGTGTAAGCTGAGAGATCCATCTGTAGGCAGTTGTGATGGTCTAGGCATTCGCAGAAAAGATGGAGAGGAGGAGTCTGATTGCAGAACTCTTTGGGGGACCCTGGTATGCTGGAGACGAGGGGCTGGGATTCAAGGAAGAGCTGGAATGCAATGAAGTCAGGCTCTGTGCTTGGGCAAATGGAATTATGGTCATGACAGTTTTCCAGATAAAATTCAGGAGGAGAAATTAAGAATTGAGTTTGAAGGGCCTGGGCACATCCAGTTGAGATATTGACATGGAAAATGGTGAAAAATTGGTTAGAAATGTGGATCTAGAGTTCTGAAGAGAGGTCAGGGCTGCGAATGGAGACTTCAGACTTCTTGCTTGAGTATCTGTGATCAGTTGGTGGCCTTTGAGAGAGCCTGGGAGAGTCTTGTGGGAGTGGGCTCACGAAAGCAAGGGGGCAGTGGTTCGTAAAAACAGAGAAGTAAACAGTGTCAAGAATGAGGAGGCTGTGCTGACGAACAGTGAGGAGGCAGGAAATGCCATAGTGAAAATACTTTTTCTTGTTTGAATGCATCAGAAGCCAGAAATCACTGAGTAGAGGAATGATGAGAAGGTGAGGAAGCAGAGGTAGGGAGAGTACCCTTTCCTGTTTTTCTGAGAAAACCTTTGAAAGATGCAACTACAGTAACAAGATCTAATACTTACTAAATAGTTACTTTATGCCAAACTCCTTGCCTGTGCTTCATAGCCAGGCTTGAAATCCCCTGTAGGTTTTAGCATGTGCTTGGATGGATGCTAGAAACGTGCTCATGTGAAATACAAACTTAAAATGGGGTTCTTCATTTGCTTTTTGCTGCACATTGAATTACCCACCTTTTTTTGAAAACTGGTTTTGAAAGGGAGATCCTAGGAGTCTTTGGGATAAGGAAGGAGTCTCTGAACTGGGGAAAGAGCAGCAAACTGGGGTATGAAGAATGCAAAGATGAACTTGATTGTGCAGTGCTTAAGAGAAAAAGCCATTTGTCAGCTTTCATTCTACCAACAGGTACCCTAATAACTGTGCTGCAACATCTGGAAAGGGGGTGCTAACCAGCTATGTGGTTTCCTGATTTGAGGAGAAAAGGAAAGAAGGAAAGAGGGATGGAAGGAAGAAAGGGAAGGAAAGACAGGAAACAAAAGCAAACCTTGTTTGGACTTCAGTGCCTCTTGATTTTGTCTTTTTTTGGCTGTCAGTGACCTGGGAGCTTTTCAGTGATCTAAAAGCAGCCTATGATTGTCATTCTGGTCTTTCCTCACTAAGACTTCCTTCTTCCTATTTGCTGACTTTTCTTTCCATCAGGAAATTATTCTACGAGATGTTAAAAATGCCATTTCCATATCATATTGTTATTTTTGGGTGAGGAGAGAGATGTGATACTAGTATGTGTGTGTATGTGTGTTTTAAGTGCAGTTGAATCTGAAATAATGAAAACCTAGAACCAAGTATCTAACAGAAGATGTGCTATTGTGGCAGGGAAGGAGGAGAGTTGAGGATGTTCTGGCCAGAGGTCTTTATAGGGAAAGTACCTTAAAGATTTTGGGGGGAGCTATAGGAGGATAAAAAATAACTTTTTGTGACTACCAATTATATTTAAAGGTATTAAAAAAAACAGTGATACTTTATATTCAGATTTCTATGTGCCAGGCACTGGGCTAAATGCTTTACAGAAATTAACTCATATAATTATTACCACAATCTGATGAGGTAAATACTGCCATTCCCCTCACTTTTCAGATGAAGAAAAAGAGGCACAGAGCTATTTAAGTAACTTGCTGAAGGTCACACTCTTGGCTGGTACCAGAGCTGTGATGTACACTCAGGTTATCCAGAACACCAGCCAGTGTGCTTATTCCTTACGTGAAATTTTCTAGAATAGATGTTCTCACGTACTCATAGATGTAAGTATCTGTGTGTGTACTTGTATGAGACTGTAGTTATTGAAAACACAGAGAAGTGGAAATTCAACCAGCCATTCTTGTGAACCACATAATACCTTTACCAAATGATCACAGCCTCTCTTGTGCTACCTTTCCCACACTGAGAGGTTGTTTTGTTAATTTGAGCAAATTAATAGGTGACAGTCATTATCCTGACAGCCTTATAATTATCGTCATTCACACCATTATCTTTGTTAGAATCTTCTCAGGGGTTTTCCTGCCAGCCCCATGCCTGTTCTGTTGGGGACTGCGGAAAAAGCAGAACTGGGGAAAGAGCAGAACACTGGGTTGTGAAAAATGCCAAGATAAACTCAACTGTGCAGTGCTTAAAAGACAAAGTGTTGTAATCCCAGCACTTTGGGAGGCTGAGGCAGGTGGATCAGCTGAGGTCAGGAGTTCGAGACAAGCCTGGCCAGTATGGTGAAACCCCATCTCTACTAAAAATACAAAAACAAACAAACAAACAAACAAACAAAAAAAAACTAGCCAGGCATTTCGGCGGATGCCTGTAATCCCAGCTACTTGAGAGGCTGAGACAGGAGAATCGCTTGAACCTGGGAGGTGGAGGTTGCAGGGAGCCAAGATCGCGCCATTGCACTCCAGCCTGGGTGACAAGAGTGAAACTGTCTCAAAAAAAAAGAAAAAAAAGAAAAAGAGACAAAGTGTTGACTTTTGTCAGCTGAGTGTGTCTTGGACACAAAGAATTGGGGCAAGTGTCTGGGCATTGACTGCCCAGAGGTTCTTGGAGCTGCTCCTCCCGGGTCTTTTCCTTGGCTACTGCACAGCAGAAGGGTGGCATTTTGGGTGGTTGAACCTGTGCTTGGCTATTTGGGACAATGGGAAAGAGATGGAACAAGACTTTTCTCTCTTCTGGCTGGCAGTAGTGTGTTCTTGCCCTTTCTGGAGCCACAAGGGTGAAACTGTGCTCATTCTCTAGCCAGAGACCAGCCAACAGATTCTGGGGATTTGCCACATCGAAGTGTGGGGTTAATAGCATTGCCACCACCAGTGGGGACAGCATCAAATGCAGCAAGTCAAGGAGCAGGCAACTGTGCATTCCTTTGGTCTTCCTCTATGGTCCAGTGTGCTTAGGAAAAAAAGTCATATTCTCCTGAAAGAATCTAATTATTCTGCTCTTTTGTTTTATAAAGTTTTGTTTAAGTGTTCTAAGTATTAAGAAATAACTAAAGATTTAAAAGTTTTATTTATTTATTTATTTTTTTTTTGAGACGGAGTCTCGCGCTGTCACCCAGGCTGGAGTGCAGTGGCCGGATCTCAGCTCACTGCAAGCTCCGCCTCCCGGGTTCACGCCATTCTGCCTCAGCCTACCGAGTAGCTGGGACTACAGGCGTCCGCCACCTCGCCCGGCTAGTTTTTTGTATTTTTTTTTTAGTAGAGACGGGGTTTCACCATGTTAACCAGGATGGTCTCGATCTCCTGACCTCGTGATCCGCCCGTCTCGGCCTCCCAAAGTGCTGGGATTACAGGCTTGAGCCACCGCGCCCGGCCGATTTAAAAGTTTTAAAAGCCCTATGTTTCTAAACGATCCAGTAACCGGTTGTTGTTCTAGAATTCTGGAGTAACCAGTAACTACTCCTTAGACAATGGCTATGAAATTACCAGAAATCCCTTAAGTTCCAGATTCTTCAATACCAGAAAAAAATCCTAAGGTTGTGAAAGTAATAGCTCACATTTATTAAGCATTTTTTTTTTTTTTACTACATGCCTAGCAGTGAGCTTTGAATTTGAATAACCCACTCTTATCCTATTTTACAAATGAGAAAACAGGCTCAAAGCCAACAAGCAATTGGCTTAAAATCCCATGCTAAGTAGCACAGACTGGACCAGAACTTAGATACAAACTTGATTTAAAAAGCGTCTGATCTTAACCGTTACTCAGTTCCTATCGTTCTGGAACCAGATACTAGAAAAATGTGCCTTCTTCCTATCTACCCCATCTTGATGGTAAGACTAAGAAGAATAAAGGAAAGCTAGGAAGTAATTGAAAAAATTGTTAACTTGCTTAAAATATTTTTCTGTTTCTCTTTCCTCCATGTGTACCTAAAGCAGCCCAAGGTCACTGATGTTGACCTCAGAAACCCTGAATTTATGTTTTATTCTCATTGTTCAGATTCTTCTTTCATGATATTTAGGCATTCCTGCACCTGAGGAGAAGCTTTGCTCTGTTGCTCCTTTGTTTGAGGAGCTATAATACCAATGAAGTAAGCAACACCTAATTTCCTGATTTTGTTTCCCTCACACAAACCTGTTACTAGGTTAAAAATTTGGGTGTAGGTATAGGTGGGGAGAGTGGATGTGGGTGGGGAGGAGGGCCATTGACCCGGTATGTAGGCTCATATTTATGAAAAGTCTCATGCAGTTGTTGTTAATTTTATCTCTAAGTCAGGGCATATATTTGGTCATTGTAACTGTGTGTTTATAGCATTCATCTTTTAAAAAGTAAGTTGCCAAGACCAGCTTGGTTGGGGAGACCCTAACCCAGCAGCACTAGAGGAATTAAAGACACACACACAGAAATATAGAGGTGTGAAGTGGGAAATCAAGTACACACAGAAATATAGAGGTGTGAAGTGGGAAATCAAGGATCTCACAGCCTTCAGAGCTGACAGCCCCGAACAGAGATTTACCCATATGTTTATTAACAGTAAGCCAGTCATTAGCATAGTTTCTTTAGACTTTAGATTAACTAAAAGTATCCCTTATGGGAAACTAGGGGATGGGCTAGTTATCTGCAGCAGGAGCATGTCCTTAAGGCACAGACCGCTTATGCTATTGTTTGTGGTTTAAGAACTCCTTTAAGCGGTTTTCCGCCCTGGGTGGGCCAGGTGTTCCTTGCCCTCATTCCCGTAAACCCACAACCTTCCAGCATGGGCTTTATGGCCATCATGAACATGTCACAGTACTGCAGAGATTTTGTTTATGGCCAGTTTTGGGGCCAGTTTATGGCCAGATTTTAGGGGGTCTGTTCCCAACAAGATTTATCGTGTTATAACTTACATCCAGTAAAATTCAACAATTATAAGCATACAGTATGATGAGTTTTGACAAATTCACATGGTCAGTGTTTACATTAATTTTTTTGGATTTATTAAATTATAAATTACATATAATTCACTTATTTAAAGTGTATAGCTCCCTTGATGGCTTTAGTATATTTAGAGTAGTACAACCATCACTACAATCAATTTTAGAGCATTTTCATCACCCCTGAAATAAACCTCATATGCATTAGCAGTCACTCCCTATTTCTCCCTACCCCAAAACCTCCCAGCCCTAGGCAGCCACTAATCTGCTTTCTGTCTCTACAGATGTGCCCGTTCTGGACATTTCACATAAGTGGAGTCATACAATATGTGGTCTCTTTCAATTACGTTTTCTCACTTAGCTTAAGGTTTTTATGTTATACATGTTGTTGCATGTGTAAGTATTTCATCCCTTTTTATTGCTAAATAATAGTCCATTGTGTAGATGGAGTCTCGCTCTGTGACCCAGGTTGGAGTGCAGTGGCACCATCTCAGCTCATTGCAACCTCCACTTCCTGGGTTTAAGCGGTTCTCCTGTCGCAGCCTCCCGTGTAGCTGAGATTATAGGCACCCGCCAACAGAGCTGGCTAATTTTTGTGTTTTTAGTAGAGACGGGGTTTCACCATGTTGGCCAGGCTGGTCTTAAACTCCTGGCCTCAAATAATCCGCCCACCTTGTCCTCCCAAAGTGCTGGAATTACAGGCATGAGCCATTGCACCTGGCTGAATATTTAGTATATTTAATGTATTCTATCTATAGTCTATCTTAATATGTAGACTATTTTCTATATATGTTCATCACTGTTTGGCTAATAGCATTAATTTTTAAGCTGTAGATATTTAACCAAAACATTGGTTTTCATGTCCTCTTTTATGTTTTCTTTCAATATTTAGTATGCTAGTAGTCAGAAACATGAAAGTAGCTTAATCCCATCTTGACTTCTGTGACGATCTGATCAAGGCCATCACAACTGGATTCACAGTTGTACTAAAATTATTATTTGGAGGCCGGGCACAGTGGCTCATGCCTTTGATCCCAACACTTTGGGAGGCCGAGGCAGGCGGATCACGAGGTCAGGAGATTGAGACCATCCTGGCTAACATGGTGAAACCCTGTCTCTACTAAAAATACCAAAAAAAATTAGCCAGTCGTGGTTGTGGGTGCCTGTAGTCCCAGCTACTCGGGAGGCTGAGGCCGGAGAATGGAGTGAACCTGGGACACGGAGCTTGCAGTGAGCCAAGATCGCGCCACCGCACTCCAGCCTGGATGACAGAGCAAGACTCCATCTCAAAAAAAAAAAAAAAATGTAAATATATGTATATATATCATTTGGAGTTCACCCCCTGGAATAGCTATTTCAAACTGTAGAAAATGCTTATAGAATTGTGTGTGTGTGTATATATATATATATACACACACACACACACAGAATGAAGATGACTCAATATGATTTTACAAAGAGTTTTAATACTTTAGAAGCACAACAGGGTGGATTCTTTTTCTTTTCCTTAAAAACCGATGTTGATATATAACTATATTTATTTGACCTTAGAAGAGAAATGATACACTGACATTTTGAAATGTCATTGGAAAGTGCCAAAATTAAGTCACTGGTGACTATAACTTTTCAAGGACTTACGTTAGTGTTAACGTGATGACATTTGCTAATATATAAATCAACAAAGAGAGTAGTTTTACCTGACAGTTTAGGTCTTTGACCCAGAGGAGACTTATTTTAAAGTTCTATGCTACTTAAAAATGGTAATAAAAATCAATTATAAGTGTGTTGACACTGTTGCAGCTGATGACTGCAGATGCACTTTTTACCCCTTGAACAGTATAAAATGAAATTGTTTAAAAAAATGGGAAAGCAAAAGTAGAAGTCGAATAATAGATGTGGTAGGGAGAAGGCGGATTCAAGAACTAGAGAAATGATCACTTGTGTTATGCCTCTCATGAAATGAAATGTAATTAATTTGTATTTGAGTTATGAGCTTCAGTTTGTATTAAATATATTTGTTTACCTATTGTTTTAGAATTCCCCCCAAAAATCTACATTTTTACTTACATTTCATTGAAACACCCAAAGAATGACTTGTTTACCTACATTTTTTGTTTGTTTGTTTTTTGGTATTGGTTAATTATTTCTCAATTCCCAGGATTCCTTCACCCAAACTGAGGTGGTATAGGATAAATGATATATGTTTGGAGGGACAAAAGTCATTGAGGGGAAGAGTGACATCAGTATTACAACTGCTTCTGGCTGAACAGGTTTGCTCTTTAGTTTATAAAACTTGTTACCTACATTGGAGTCAGAGCTAAAATATAATTTTCAGTAGCTTTTGTAGTGTTTCATTTTAACAGCCTTATTGAGGTATAACTCATACATGATAAAATTGATCCATTTCATGTGTGCAGCTCAGTGATTTTTAGGATGTTCATAGAGTTGTGCTACCTGCACCACAATCTAATTTTAAAATGTTTTCATCATCCTACAAAGAAGCCCTGCACCTTGCACCCTTTAAGTCATTCCCCATTTCCACCCCTGAAACTTTTTTCCAAAGTGGCTTCAGCCTTTTCATCTGCACCAGCAGCGTATGAGGGTTTCAGTCCACCTCCTCACCTGTGGTTTATAGCCTTAAAGTGTCATAAATGTAACTGTAGGAAGGTCATGGAACCCAGCATGATTTAGACTTTTGACTCACCTCACAGATGACTAGATCAAGGCAAAATCAACCTGGAATCAACCATTTTTTCCCAAGATAAAGTCACAGGATTCTAGGCTCTTAAAATAAAGTGCTTCAGCACCAGACAATCTGGTAGTGATTGAGATTCAAATAAAAATGTGCTACTGTTGAACTCCTTTTATATTTCAAGTGAAAAGTCTATCTATGAATCTTTAAGGAGGTATTTATAGACAATGCTCAAATGGGGGTTATTAGGGCATGATTATTTTGGGGAAGGGAGCAAAGGCAACAGGAAACTGTCAACTGAAAATAAGATTAAATACTTGTAAATCACTTTGTATTTGGCAAAAATTAGTATAGTGCATATGTATACATTTCAGAGATAGAAATATTCAGTGTTCTTAAATGTCACACCTGCAGTTCTGACAGCCTATATCCAGAGCAGAAATTTTCAGCCAATGTAAAGAGTTGAAGAAACAAAGGATTGGCATTATTTGAGCAGAACTAAACACAATCGAAGGCATTGAAACTTAAAGCTTTATTGTGAATGAAATGTAGTCTTTCATCAATAGTCTTTCGTTTCCTGAAGGAAGTGATTAGAACTTGCCAACTCTCCTTTCCCCTTTAACAAAACAGGTTCTGGCTTTAGGAGATACACTATCCTTTATGCTAATGATAATCTAATTTTGTTGAATAGTGATATCTTCTTAATGGTTAATATTATTTCATGCTCTTCTGTCTCCTCCAAGAGAGGTTCAAAATACATGTACTGTATTTAATTTTTAAGTTAAAGTTAAGAAAGATGCTTATAAGTTCAAGTTCAAATTAAATCTGTGATACTTCTTTAAACCCTGTAGTATAACAAAACTGCCCCTAAATTAGTGTTCTTCAAATGATCTCTCAAAATGGTTTCTAATTTTGAGTTTTATAAGGTGTCTGGTCACTTAGAGTCCTGGTTTGCTAACACTCTGGTTAAAGGAGATTCCAAATTCTCAAAGAGTTTACTAGAATATAGTACAATATCTGTATTTCCTAGAAACACATTTTCATACAGTTGTATGAATAAGACTCCAAAATGTTGAATATATGCATGGATCGTAAGTCTAAATAACATAGTGCCTTCTGATACTTACAGATCTTGTTTTATTTATTTGTTTACTTATTTATTTAGAGATGGAGCCTTGCTCTGTCACCTAGGCTGGAGTGCAGTAGCGTGATCTCGGCTCACTGCAAGCTCTGCCTCCTGGGTTCAAGCGATTCTCCAGCCTCAGCCTCCTGAGTAGCTAGGAATACAGGCGCGTGCCACCTTGCCCAGATAAGTTTTGTATTTTTTAGTAGAGATGGGGTTTCGCCATGTTGGCCAGGCTGGTCTTGAACTTCTGACCTCAGGTGATCCACCTACTTTGGCCTCCCAGAGTGCTGAGATTATAGGCGTGAGCCACCCCACCTGGCCTTTTTTTTTTTGAAAAAATATTCCACCACTTAGATAATATAAATGATTTATTCTACAATATGTAGAAACAGTTATTTCTTGGGGTTATAAACACAGACTTCTTGAAACTCATTCTTCTTGAATTTACATGGAAAGTATCATTTTTCTAATCTTGTTTTGCTATGTGAGCCCTGTAAGAACTGCCCTCTACAACTCCACCAAACCTATCAGGCCTATCCTGATTACACATGTATGTTCATGTTGTTCCTCTTGCCTTGGCTGCCCTTATATGAATCTCTTCATTGTTCTTTAGAACTAACCTACTTTATGAGGCCCTTCCACTCCTGCTGCCACCTTGAGTGCTTTCATTTCCTTTGACTCCTAAACATTTAATATCCATCCACTTGTTTGGCACCCAGTCGTGTACGTACTCTCTTGTGCACATACCTTCCCACATAGAGACACTTTCCCGTGTACACATATCTTACCTTCCTAAGTGAGTTAAAAGAGCTTCTGAGGTCAGGGACCACACCTTCTATGTCTTCTGGTCTCCCTTAGTAACTAGTGCAATATAATGTAAATGTAAATGATCAAGAACATTTTGAATAAAGACCACTGTCGTCTTCTATTTTTTTTCTTTTTGAGATAGTGTCTTGATCTGTTGCCCAGGGTGGAGAACAGTGGCATGATCATGGCTCACTGCAGCCTTGACCTCCTCGGCTCAAGCTATCTTCTTTTTTCATTCTTTTTTTTTTTTTTTTTTTTTTTTTTTTTGAGACGGAGTCTCGCTCTGTCGCCCAGGCTGGAGTGCAGTGGCGCGATCTCGGCTCACTGCAAGCTCCGCCTCCCGGGTTTACGCCATTCTCCTGCCTCAGCCTCCCGAGTAGCTGGGACTACAGGCGCCCACAACCCCGCCCGGCTAATTTTTTGTATTTTTAGTAGAGACGGGGTTTCACCGTGGTCTCGATCTCCTGACCTTGTGATCCGCCCGCCTCGGCCTCCCAAAGTGCTGGGATTACAGGCGTGAGCCACCGCGCCCGGCCAAGCTATCTTCTTGCCTCAGCCTCCCAAGTAGCTGGGACCACAGGTGCATGCCACCACACCCAGCTAATTTTTAAGACCACTTTTATCTTGCTGCATTTCTGTAAACATTAGGATAAATAGGCTTAGTGGAAATTTTAGTTAATTTGGAATTTTTATTAAAAAGAATGCCAGATAAGGGAATTTATCATATTAGATCACAAAATATGAAGAAGGGACGATAATAGGAAGAAATTTTCTTAAAAACAGATACGGCACATCTGTATTTCTTATATTCTATGGTCATCAACAATATTCCTCAGCTTTACCTTTGTCCCAAATGGGACCAAATGGGGTATAGAGGGTTAAAATAATCAACTTGAAATTACTGCATTATATTTATCCAAGTAAATATATTGTGCAAGTAAAGAAATGAGTATCAATAACTTAACAAAACAATTTACTGGGTTAGCTCACAAACGTGGAAGGCTGGAGAAACCAGGCTTCGGTATCTCTGGGAGGTCAAGGTAGTAGAACTGACAGAGGTCTCTTCAGTGCACTTTCATGGGGATCCGTAATCTCTGCAGATTTTCCTTTCCTTTCCTTAGAGCATTTCACTCAAGATTCAGGCATTTCAATCAAGATTCAGAGTCCTGAAAGCCTACTGGCTTCTCTTGGGTTATCTGCCCTTTATTGCTCAAGGTCGAGGAAACTTAATTAACAGTCCCACAAGCCCTCTAGCCGTAGGGCAGATCTATATCCTCAAAAAGGAAGTTGAGCACCATTACCAAAAAGGAGAAATGAAGACTAGCCTATTTATAAAATCACCTTACCCAGTGCAGAATATCAGAAAAACAGCTGGTGAGAGGCACCTAGGGAATAGAGGAAGCCATGGGAGGAGGGTGCTTAAGTGACAGAATACAGGAAATCACTAAATGGTAGTTTTCACTGTGTTCTATTGAGACTACATGTATCTTAAACTCTGAGATGATGACAGATCAGAAACCGTTAGTCATCGCTATAAAAACTTGCCTTTCTAGTCAGAGTTGATGTGCATGGGAACTTTGTATTTCCAAGGTTTGCTCTCTTAAATATTTACTGTGAGAATTTCTTTGGCTCTTGTCCTACATCCTGAAATGTCACCGAAGGCAAGGCATGGCAATGCAAGGTAGGGCAGAGGTATGTGGTGTAGAAAGGCATTTTTGTCTACTTAGGTTTGAAAACTGGTAAGGGAGATAATTCTCTTCATCCTCCCCCATTACCCACAACTTCTCAGGAATACTGGCTTTATTCATAATTGTGGTGCTTTGTCTCTATAAATGTGTACTTTTCCTGAAGTGCTGTGATTGGAGCATTTGAATGAAGGACAATCTCATATGCATTTGTCTTCACACAACCTCTTAGTCTCTTCAGGTATTTGGCTATTTCTATCATATCCTATCTAGTTTGAGGAGTTCAGACAATATTTTCTTTAAAGAGGATTCTGAACAGAAATTGTAAAGTACTAAATTGTCATTAGAAAGACCAGAATTGCATTGTTTAGTTTTACAATAGAGTAGGTAAGAGAGTTTACGGAGAGAGTAAATGTCCAATGGAGGAAACATATTTGATTACTACAAAAGTTTCTGATTTGGAAGTTTGGATAATTCTGTTAACACAATCATGTGGTTTGAGTGTCTGGATTTTATACCTACAGTTTTGTTCACTACTTGTAACATCTTTCTGTTTTTGGTTATTAAATGTTGAAAGTTAATTTGTATAAAGACTTATGGCACATGGTGACATGAGTTCTGCGCATTACTCTGAAATCAAAGTGAAGAAATAAATCCGCAGAAGCCCAGGCAAATGATGGGTATAGCTATGACTCTCTAAAGGTAGCCAAATGCCTTGTCATCTAATTAGGCTGCGTGTGAATGGATACTTGATATTCCTACTGTCTTCAGACATTATCTGTTGAAACCACAGCCAAGTGCATGGTTTGGCAGAATCTGTGGGCAAAGACTTTGTTGCACCTGACTGTAAACCTGGCATAGTGAAGAGACATGGAAGGTGCAGATTTTAAGTGGGAGGCCCTGCTGGGGACTTGAAGGTTAGGCCTTGGATCTCCAAATCCATTGCCATGTAAGCTGTTTAGAAAAAGAAGAAAATTTTTTCTTTTCTTTTCTTGCCTTTTGTTGTTGTTGTTGTTGAGACAGGGTCTCACTGTGTCCCCCAGGCTGGAGTGCAGTGGTGCAATTACTGCTCACTGTAACCTCAAACTCCTGGACTCAAGCCATCCTCCCACCTCAGCCTTTTGAGCAGCTGAGACTACAGCTGCACCACCATGCCAGGCTAATTTTTGTATTTTTTTGGTAGAGATAGGGTTTCACTGTGTTGCCCAGGCTGGTCTCAAACTCCTGTCCTTAAGCCATCTGCCTGCCTTGACCTCCCGGAATTCTGGGATTACAGGCATGAGCCACTGTGCCCAGCCCAAATTTTTAAATAAAGTAAACACCATTTGGGTACCAACACTAGTAGAAATCAAAAACAAAAATAGACCAATTTTGCCTATGAATTAAAAAATCCCTCTCCCAAAATAGACTAACATAGTCAAAATAATGCATGATCCAGGGAAATTTAATCCAATAATTCATGGATGCTTCAGTAGTAGAAAACATATAGTTTACCATATTAAAAGTTATAAAGGGAAAATTGTATGACTATCTTCCTATACACTGGAAACACATTTGATAAAATATAATAACAATTACTTATAATAACACTCAAAAATATAAAAATGCAAATTACTTTCTTAACTTTATAAAAGAAATCCAACTAGGCACCAGAGACAACATCATGGTATTTGAGGGCATTCTCACTAAAGTTAGGAATTAGAAAAAAATGTATACTTTTGTAAATTGATATTATTCTGTATGTACTGTTCAATGCAAAGACAAAAGAAAGAAATTAGGAACCGGGCACGGTGGCTCATGCCTGTAATCCCAGCACTTTGGGATGCTGAGGCGGATGGATCACCTGAGGTCAGGGGTTCAAGACCAGCCTGGCCAACATGGTGAAACCCCATCTCTACTAAAAATACAAAAAATTAGCTGGGCATGGTGGTGGGTGCCTGTAATCCCAGCTATTCAGGAGGCTGAGGCAGGAGAATTGCTTGAACCTAGAAGGTGGAGGTTGCATTGAGCCGAGATCGTGCCATTGCACTCCAGCCTGGGCAACAAGAGCAAAACTCCGTCTAAAAAAAAAAAAAAGAAGGAAATGTGAAGTATAAAAATTTAAGACGTATAAGGAGATAAAAATTGTAACTGTAGGTGACTATATGACTGTATTGCATTGTGTATTGTATATTCAGAAAATCATCTGAAAATCCACCACAAACAGGATAATTTTGTAAGGAAGTGGGGTGTAAAATTAACATACAGACATCAATAGCTTTTAAACATACAAACAGAAGACAAATAAAGAAATGACCCCAATTACAATATTAGCAGCAAGGATAAAATCTATAAAAATACAGTACAATGAACTATTGAGGAACATTTTAAACACTAAGAACATAGATGGAGACTTGAACAATGCAAAACGTATTATGTTCTTAGAATAAGTTGACATCGTAAAAGGTCAATTCTCCTTATATCAATTTTTACATTTAACTCAGTCCTAATGAAAGCATCATCTGATTTCTTTTTGAACCAGACAGGCTGATTCTGAAGTTCATATAGATTAGAAAACGTGAATAGCTACAAAATATTGCAAAAGGAGTGTAATTATAAAGACAGAAAAAGCCCCATTAGAGAGTAACATATGGTAAAAGAACTTTTATAAAAAAGATTCTGTGATTAAACAAATGTGGTAATGATGTATGAATACACAGACCAATGGAACAGAATAGAATATCCAAAAACACCTAAGAATTAGGAATTTCAGCTGACTTTTCATCTCCAAAATGATACACCACATTTATACTATAAGAAATGCAAGTTGAGTGAGCTGAGATCACTCCACTGCACTCCAGCCTGGGTGACAGACCGAGACTCCGTCTCAAAAAAAACAAAAAAAGAAGAAGAAATGCAAGTTGAAACTATGATGAAATGCTATTTTAAAACCAAGAAATTTGCAAAAATCCAAAAGTTTCACAACACATTCAAAATCCTGGAGACAATATGAATTAGTTCAATGCTCTTGAACTTAATTTGGTAGTATCTGGCCTCAATGATCCTCCCACCTCAGCCTTTTTCAATACTTTCTGAAATTACAATTATAAATGTATATTCCCTTTGACTCAGCAATTCCTCTTTTGGATTTTATCCAACAGATATGTGTATAAGCAAAAAGGTATATGAATATGTAAGGTTTTTCACTGCACATTGTTTTTCATTGAAGCCATAGGGACTGGTCAAACAAACTTAAGATAAAGATCCATGCTGGATTATAGTACAGAAGTAAGAAATGAATAAAGAAGGTCAGTATGCATTGATGTGGAAGATCTTCAAGATATTTGTCAAATGAAAGAGAATACATACCAATGTATATAATAGGCTCTTTTTTGTGTAAAAAATAGAGGAAATCTATATTTGAGTTTGCCAGTGTATGCATAAAGAAACCTTAGAAGGATATACAAGAAACAAGATGCACTGGTTACCTGTGGAGGAGATAAGGCTTAGGTGGGAAATAGGTAGATAGGGGACTGTTCATCTTTTGTCTTTTTTTCATTTTGAACCATGCAAGTGTTTTTGCTATTGAATAAGTAAATAAATAAGCAAGCATACAGCCATATGGTATAAGTACATCCTATGTACTTATAAAAATGACTAAGGATGCTGTCTATGTATTGATAGGGAAAAATCTCTCAGGATGTTAAGTGGACAAAGGAAGGTGGGGAATGTAATGTATAATATACTACTTTTTAATGAAAAAGACATTGAGAATATTTGCTTGGTTTTGCTTATACATGCATAAAGAAACTGGAAAAATACTCCAGTCAGTGGTCATTGTGATGTGCTGCCAGTTCCCCTCCAGGCCCCCTTCAGGAATGACAGAGTCCTTGCCCCAGCTGCTGAGAATGCTGACAGCTCTTATGGGGATAGATTGCCTCCTCTGAAGGGAGCCACCTCACCTCTGATCACCACCCATTCCTGGGTAGCCACATCCAGTACATGATCAACATGGAAGTATGGATGGGAAGCTCCCAGCACCCAGCTCAGCACAGCTCTGAAGGGTCATCCCAACTTTAGAAATCCCCTTCTTTATAACTGGAAAGTTATCTGCAGCTGATCTGCTCCCTTTGCCATCTATGCCCTTCCATAGGCATCAACTAGAGAGCATTCCTAATCAGTCTCCTTCTTGCTAGGAATCTGCTTCCTAGGGAACTCAAGAAACTAAAAACTAAGAAACTAACATCAGTGGCTCTCTGTGGTTGAGCAGGGTGGGAATCTGGTGAAGGTAGACAAGGTTGAGAAGGCTATATTTCACTTTACGCCTTTTTATAATTAAAAAAAATTGTACCATGTATATGCATCATTTATTCAAATAATAAATGCAAATGTATTTGTTAACTTGTTATGTCAATGATATTTTATGCTTTTCCATGCGTGTCTTTGGAGAACCTTTTTTATTTTTTACTTTCGGAGGAGATATTTTAACCCCAAGTGCTGTGTCCTACCACACTCTAAATAAGCTTTTCTTTTCTGTTTGTTTTTGTTTAGGACCTGCAGAGAAACGTCTCCTGATTTTGTCTTACAATGGAACTTAAAAAGTCACCTGACGGTGGATGGGGCTGGGTGATTGTGTTTGTCTCCTTCTTTACTCAGTTTTTGTGTTACGGATCCCCGCTGGCTGTTGGAGTCCTGTACATAGAATGGCTGGATGCCTTTGGTGAAGGGAAAGGAAAAACAGCCTGGGTTGGATCCCTGGCAAGTGGAGTTGGCTTGCTTGCAAGTAAGTGGATAAATTTATGCCTCTCTTTACTCTTTAATCATTTAATTACGCTTACTACATCGTGAACATTATGCAAGGCAGAGAGGGCTTTCTTTTCAAAGTATAACATATCTTTTCCCACCTTCATTAAAATGATTGTACTTTCACTGTAATAAATCTGTGTGAAAATGCAGGCACTCCCTAAGATGTTAAATCATCCATCCATTCATTCATTTCTTTATTCATTTATTTTCTATGATGTGCCAGGCAGTGAACTAGATGCTACAAATGAAAAGATGAACAGCAAACACATGGTTCCTGCCCTTAAGAGGCTCACAGTCTTGTAAGACACACATGTATGAGTAAGAATGAGTCAGGGAGATGAAGGTAGTGATCCAGGTACATTCAAAGTATGTTCAAGGTACACTGGTAAGGACCAAAGGACCAAATGGCTCTCGGCAGCCTTCTAAGCAGCTTCTACATGGCTTGTGATTACTCTTCTCTGCTCCAGATACACTGTGGTCAAATCACATGTCCTGTGGTCATGAGAACTTCACAAGAAAAAGCAGACATAGCAATGAGTCTCACAAAATCCAATCCAATCACAACATTAAAATCTTCATTAAATATTTTAATATAGTGTTATGTATAAGATACATGTGATATATTTTGTGTGTCTCCAAAAGTGATATTCTTGATGAACAGTTACATATGATGTAATAGTGATTCCTGTCATCTTTAGAGAGAATAGTAGAGACTTTTTATTTTCCTTTGCACCATTAAAATAATATGCCACTTCAACTTCTACAGTTATAGTTTGAACTCTGCAGTAATATTTAGTGACCATTACTCCAACGTATTTGGAACTATTTAAGCACAAAAGGTAGTGATCTAGATAGAGTCCATAGCCCTGGGCTCTCTTCCTGTATGCTATGAACTCACCATTATTCATGGAGCAAATCACAGTCTCTATTCTTATGGGGAAAATAAGAACATTAAATATGATTTGTAAGGTATTTTTCAGCTCTAAAATGGTTTCTTGAAAATATGCTTAAAACAAAATGCATTAGTCATTCCTTCTTTTAAATATGCTTCTCTCCTGAATTTTAAAGGGGATATCTTTCAAAAAAAGCAATGCTTCCAATTATTGTATTACCTTGTTAAATTATAAACAAGACAAAAAGGCTTAAAAAACAATGCGGGATCATCTCACTATGTCAGATAAGATGACTAAATATAAGTAAACAAATAAAAATATTGCCATTATGAGCTCAAGGGAAACAGGAAAAGTTTGCCCTAGATTTGTTTCATAGAGTTTCTCAAAATAAGGATTGCTTGTAAAGCCATCAAAGTACAAGTGGATGATAATTGATAATGTTAATAATGCGATTTGAAAGTATTGATTTCTAAAATAAGACCAGTAGTGGGGAGGAAAGAATTTTTTAAATGTTCTCTAATTAGTCACCATTTCTATTAGCAAATACTAAGTTAAACAGAAATGTAATTACTTTGGCTTCCAGCAAGGGTCAAAGGATAATTGAAATGCTAACTCAATTAGCACATACTTGAAGAATGAAGCTTCTTTTCACAAGTCTGTCCAGGTTGGAGTAGAGGGTTGAGGAAAGCCTAGATCTCCTTAAGGATGGGCATTGGTGGTCAGAGCTGAAGCTGACTGTTTTTGACAATTCAACTACAGCTCTACATGTTTTCCAAGTTTCTAGGTGGATGATCACTCATCTCAAGAGCCAGGAGCAGCCCTCTTTACTCTTAGACAGAACTGGCTACATAATTTGCAGGCCCCAGTGCAAAATGAATATACAGAATCCTTGTTAAAAAATTAAGAATTTAGTGACAGCAGAGCACTAAACCAAGTGTGGGATCCTTCTAAGCACTGGGCCTTGTGCAACTTGCATAGGTCACAAATCCAACAAGCCAGCCCTGCTTGTAGGGACCAGAGAGTTAGGCCATCTTATCAAAATTCTAGGAGACAACAAGTACTTGAAGGAGCTTGAGGGTGGAGTCAGAAGCTAATTCAAGTCCTGGCTCTACAACCATTGAGCTGAGTGACCTTATGCAAGTCACTTAACCTCTCTAGGTTCAATGTCATTTGCACCTGGTGAGCAAAGCTTTTAAAGATGAGCGTAGAAAAAATGCGGGCAAATAATTCAAGAATGAAAAATGGTAGGGAAGAAAAGGATGGCTAAACAGTTATAACTTACGCCTGCATGTGTGTGTGTGTGTGTGTGTGTGTGTATATATATGCATATATATATATATATATAAAAACATACATACATACATACATACACTTTAGATATTGTGTACAAGTTTCAGCATGGCTGGCTCCATTGAACATATTGTATTTGATGTTGGCCTCTTTGGGTTCCTCATAGCATAAATTAAGAAGCAAACTCTGAAACAGTGTTTATGTAGTATTAGTAAGCAGTGTCTGGCAGTGTGCAAGCCACTTTGACCATCTGCTTTATAACAACTTTGCTCTACAGAGAAACAAGTGGATTATTAGTACATTGGAAGTGGAATAAGTATTTTTATGTTGGTTACTCAAATGGACATCAGCAGTTCTTAACCAGGGAGATAATTAGGATCATCTATGGGACCATTTCAGCATATAATTGCGTGGATTTGACACTCAGACATTCTAATTCATTTGGTCCATGATGGGGCCTAGATTCATGAATTTTTTATTTTTTTATTTTTTTATTTTTGAGATTGGGTCTTGCTCTGTCACCCAGGCTGGAGTGCAGTGGTGCTGTATTGGCTCACTGCAACCTTGACCTCCTGGGTTCAAGTGATCCTCCCAACTCAGCCTCCTGATTAGCTGGGACCACAGGTGCATGCCACCATGCCTAATTATTTTCTTCTTATTTTTTGTAGAGACAAGGTCTCACCATGTGGTCCAGGCTGGTCTCAAACTCCTAGGCTTAAGGGATTCTCCTGCCTCAGCCTCCCAAAGTGTTGAGATTACAGGCATAAGCTACTGTGCCTGACCTCATGAATTTTTTTAAGTCCCCAAAGTGATTTTTAGTTAGGAACTACCACTGACTTAAGCCCTCTATCTTTAAATTTTTTTTTTTTTTTTTTTTTTTTTTTTTTTGAGACGGAGTCTCGCTCTGTCGCCCAGGCTGGAGTGCAGTGGCGCGATCTCGGCTCACTGCAAGCTCCGCCTCCCGGGTTCACGCCATTCTCCTGCCTCAGCCTCCTGAGTAACTGGGACTACAGGCGCCCACAACCGCGCCCGGCTAATTTTTTGTATTTTTAGTAGAGACGGGGTTTCACCGTGGTCTCGATCTCCTGACCTTGTGATCCGCCCGCCTCGGCCTCCCAAAGTGCTGGGATTACAGGCGTGAGCCACCGCGCCCGGCCTATCTTTAAATTTTAATCTTTAACTTTTTGATAACTCTCTGATGTATGATTTGCTTTGACATTTTTTAAAATAAAGAGAACTATTGTAGATTTCTCCTTGCATGTGGCACTGCTCATGCCATGTAAATAATGAGAAGTAAATTGTCTATAAAATGTGCAAAAGAAAGGGACCCTTCAGGATGAAAGATGAAGACAGTTTTTGGAAAGATGGGCAGGAGAGGGAGCTGGAACTTTGCCAAGATTGTGCCTAAGCATGTGAAATATGAAGTCCTACTCCTGGGCGTTGACAAACCTAGATTTGGACAGTAGCTCATAACAACATATTACAACTGTGAAAAGGCATGGAATTCTGGGCTTTACACTCTTCAAAATCTTAATTCTTAATTCCTTTTCCTTGAAACTTAAATAATTGAGAAGAAAATACTTCTTCTCCTTGCCTGATTTCTTTCTTTGTCCGGATAATCCCTGGGATGAATAAAGCTGGGTAAGAAGGATCCCACCCTCCTGAGTTATACATTGTGAATGAGCGCATTCTCATTACATATATTCCTAAGGTCTCTGAGCTAGGGATGCCAAGATAGAAAACACCATCCATGTTTCTAAGAGGTTTGTAGTCTCAGGAAAGAGACAGAAAAAAAAAGATAACTAATAATTTGAGAATTCACAAGTATCAAGGAGAATAGCAATGGCAGAACAATCTCTGAGGTTTTAGAGGGATAGCTTTTGAGGAAGCTATTGAGATGGGCCAGATAGGAAGATGGACTTTCATAAGCAGATAGACAAGGAGAGGGAAGTCCATGCGAATTAACTTTATGCAGAGGCCTGGATCCCGTACTGCAGAGGCTGTGTTCTGGTGGAGTAAATTTGGCTGGAGAGGAGGGATTATGTTGGAAGGTGTGACGGTCAGTTTTATGTGTCACCTTGGCTAGGTTACTTTCTCCAGTTGTTCAAACACGAATCTAGGTGTTGCTGTGAAGTTATTTTGTAGATGTGAGTAAAGTGCATAGTCACTTAACTTTAAATAAGGCAGATTATCCTAGAAAATCTAGATGGATTTGGCTCAATGGTTGCAAGGCTTTAAGAGCAGAAATGAGCTTTCCCCAAAGAAGAAATTCTGCTTGTAATTGTAGCTGCGACCTATCCCTGAGAGTTCCAACATGCCCTACCTAATAGCCTCACCTACGAATTTTTGACTTGGTTAGCTAGGCAGGTATTGACTGGCTGCCTAGTATGGAAATGTGTAAGCCAATTCCTTGCAATAAATGTCTTAATATATACTTCCTACTGGTTTTGTTTCTCTGGTTGAAACCTGACTGATACGGGAGGAATGGAAGGTGACTGAACTAGAGAGCTATCACGGCCTTGCATTGTTTTAAGATGAGCTAACACACCCTTTGGCTAGATACTGTTCTCCAAATTCAAGGAAACGGTGGTTCTGTTTCTCACACTACCCAAGTGCTGAAACAGCAGGAAACACCACGGAGATCTAGTCTGCAGTTTTGTACTCAAAGCAGATTTGAGAGTTCTTGTCCTCTCCCTTTTGTCTTCACCTCCTCCAAAGGTGTTCAAACTCATAATATGAGTCAGTAAACATATCACCATGTTAATACAGTGAGTCAGTATGGCCAGGCCCACTTGCTGAATGAGTTATGAGTGCTGGCAGAGCTGGGTTTGGGCTTTATCTCTAAGCACTGTTAACTCCTTCAAGAAGTACTGAATTCCTGCCTCTCTCAAGGATTCTGTTGCATTGGCAGGTTCCCAGTGTGCTAGGCAGATTTAAGATTGGTAGGAATAAAGACCAGGTTTTGGTTAAGCTTTCTGCCATCTAAATACCACCAAACCAACTAAAATGAAAGGCAGCCAGGGTATATGAGATCAACAATTTGAGTGGGCGTGGCTCCTTAGTGCCTTTTTCTTTTTCAAGGAGATGAACTTGAGATTTACAGTCTTCGCTGGAGCAAGGATTGAGGAACCTGCAATTTGGGGGAGCTCACACCTTGGGCTCCCTGCATTTTAGGTGGAAAGGCAGAACCTTCACAGGCCCAAGTGATCCACTCTGTTAGGAAATCCTTGCTGCATGGCAGGTCCACAACTTGGTTACTGCTATATTTTGTTTCTCACTGTAGCATCAGCCAACTTATGTATTCACTGCAGCAGACCTGACCATCCTTCTACTCCTGGGACTCTCTCAAACTTTTTAGGAAAAAGAGGTGCATGGAGGTTGAGTTTATTTCCCAAAGGGAATAATTTCATTCCCAAAACTATCCTATAATAAATTAAAAACTGAAAAATCACATTATGTTTCTATTTCCTCCATTTAGAATACATGTTCTTCCCTTTTGTTGACATAACCATACTTCGCAGCCTAGTTCAAGGCTTAGTTCTGTGGCCTTGGTTGTTCTCGCTCTTATGAAATCCCCAAACAAGCCGTCTGAACCTTTCTTTTGGTGCTTTTGGCCTTGGGTTTTATTTTAACCCTTGATGTGAGTTTGTTTTGCCTCTTGTCTAGATCCTGGATTGTGTTTGATTTCTCTGTGTCCTTTTCTAACATTATATGAGACTCTAGAACTGTACTGTCCAGTACGGTGGGCACATGTGGCTACTGGGCACCTGAAATGTGGCTCATTCCAGTTTAGATGAGCTATAGGTATAATAAATACACACTGGGCTGGGTGTAGTGGCTCATGCCTATAAAACTTAGAGCTTTGGGAGGCTGAGATAGGAGGATCACTTGAGACCAGGTGTTTAAGACCAGCTTGGGCAACATAATGAGACCCTGTCTCTGTAATTTTTTTTTTTTTTAATTAGCCAGGAGTGGTGGTAACTTAGAAAGCTGAGGCAATAGTGGCTTCTAAACACCAATACTGACAACAGTAATATTGGCTCTTGAACACTAATACACAGGCAATGGTAAGTTCCAGAAAAACTTTCACCGAAGGCAAAATAAATATAAAGGCAATGATAGATGAAATGTATGAGAGTGTGTGTGTGTGTGTGTGTGTGTGTGTGTGTGAAGTTCCCATTACCTTTTTACTGCCTTGCCTTTTATTCTGAAATTACATCCTTCTCACTATTTGCTTATTTAAACATTTCTTCTTCTCTAATTAAGCAGTAGTAATAATAGATGGCTATTACTTTTTTTTTTTTTTTTTTGAGACAGAATTTTGCTTGTTGCCCAGGCTGGAGTGCAGTGGCGTGATCCCAGCTCACTGCAACCTCCACCTTCCTGGTTCATGCAATTCTCCTGCCTCAGCCTACTGAGTAGTTGGGATTACAGGCATGTGTCACCACACCTGGCTAATTTTTGTACTTTTAGTAGAGGCAGGGTTTCACCATATTGGCCAACCTGGTCTTGAACTCCTGACCTCAGGTAATCCACCTGGCTTGGTCTCGCAAAGTGCTGGGATTACAGGCTTGAGCCACCATGCCTGGCCAGTTATTCCATTTTTAAAGTATCTTGTGAAAATAAAAAATTAGGAATCCCCTTCCCCTTTTCCCCCTTTTTTCCCCTAAAATTGTTCAGGTTCTAAGGTGTGGAATCACCGGTTCATGTCATAGGTAAACTAACTTTTGTTCCAAAGTTCCCTTCTGCAAAGTTTTCACTTTGCATTGTAAGAAATCTCCTGCAAGTAGCCCTTTCATTTAATCTGTCTCTTGAAACTCATCCAGTGCTGAGGAATAATAGATGGTTTATCATCTTGAGGCCTTGCACAGTTACTACAAAGCTAAACATATAAATGTGTCACATTTTGCAGATGTGACTTGATGGTCACTTTGATACATTTTGTCTTGTTATTGCTGAAATATGAGGCTATTGTATTTTAAATCTATGTAAATAGGATCTATAAATAAACCCGGGTTCTAAGGATAAGGGTAAAATAATTTGCTCTAAACTATTGAACACCAAGTGATTATAAATTTTATGTTTTCATCTAACATAAGTTCATAAAGCTATGTTATCTATAAGACATTAACCAAAGTACCATTACCAGTGGTCAATCCATACAGGTCTGCAGCAAACTTGATCCTTGCTTCCTCGGAGGAAAGAATTCAGCCAGGGGACAGAAGTGGGTTTAAAGCAGACAAAGAGACCAAGGCAAGTTTTAGAGCAGGAGTGAGAGTTTATTAAAAAATTTTAGAGCAGGAGTGAAAGGAAGTATTTACACTTGGAAGAGGGCCACGTGGGCAACTTGAGAGATTCAAGTGCCCATTCAGTCCTTGACTTGGGGTTTTACAAGTTGGCATGATTCTGGGGATTTTCCTTCTCTCTTGATTCTTCCCTCGTGGTTGGCTGTTGCTCAACTGCTGCATGTGCAGTGTTGGCCATTTGGGAGGGTGACCACGTGCATAGTGTGTTTACTGAGGTTGTGCTAGTGCTCCGTAGGGACAATTTTCCTTTAGCAGTCAAATCACCCCATAGGAAGGTTGTACATCCATTTTGCCTCTTAGAGAGCATGCCCGAGTCCATGTGCCCAACTCCTGAGATCTTACTGGGAAGCTGCTGATCACCAGCTCCAGGTGTTTTCTATCTACTGGGAGACTGTTTTCCCCTGGTGTTGGCTGTGGCCAATTATCATTTCAGAAAAACAGCATAATAAACACCTGACCATCACCTGATGGTTACCGGAAATTCCTGGGTGAGGCAAGGGCTCTCCTGCCCTGCTCATGTCTACCTACTCTAACAGTACACTGATGTTCTTTACTAATAATTTGATTTCTAGGAAAAAATTAAGATCCCAATTGAACTATTTCTCAATCAGGGAGAATGCTGGTCTGACTTTGGCCTTAGACCTGTCATTGGCTAGCTGTGGACTCTTGGTCAAATCACATGATCTTTCTGAGTTCCAGTTTCACCATTTTTAAATTGAGGTGTTTAGACCATTTCCAACTTCCAAAATTTCAGTTCTAAAATTTTTTGTCTTTGATCTCTGACCTAATGATATATTTCTCTAAATCAGCAGCAGATGGCAGTGTGAAAGTAGAGAACTTTAAAACCTGTTTCCATTTGCTGTTTTCACCTGTAAGAGAATTTCTGTTCATTTTTTCCTAATGCTTAAATGTTTTTCAAAAAAATCATTTGTTAGGCAAGAAAAGTGACTTCAGAATTTATCACATAGTTTATAACAATGCTGTATATTTCATACAACAGTGGCTTTGGTTGTACGTGCTATGAAAATTATGACTCCTCCATCTTGCCCCCACACTCCCAGCCTCTGAGGCTTCCTCGTGGAATTAACGTGCATTAAGGAGCATACAGTTAAAGTCCTGTTTTGAGGATGAAACTTGAAACTTTTCGAGTATTCCAGGAATAGTCTCTGTGTGTTTCAATTCCACTGTGTTGTAAAATTTGCGAACACTGAAACTCAATGTCAATGTAGTTTGCTAACAACAGAGAAGTGTCATGCCTTATGCTCTCAGACATCCATTTGTAAAATTAGACCCTTAAAACGTTTCTATTTTTGAATTATCTAAGTATTTCTCATTGGGTGTACAGACAGCCCAACTATTGGATGATAAGTTTGGTCTTTCAAATGGATTTTCCTTTTAAAATACTGGCACAGAATATTTCCCTCTGTTTGTCATGTAAATGTGTCAGTCTCCTCTTCTGCACTGACTCACACAAGAGGGCCTGAAAATGGAAGGATCCAATTTATGGCCAGGAAGGAATGTGGGAGAGCCTTAAGCACCAGAAGCTGTGATCTCAGTATATTTCAGGGGCCATAAACTGGTCTTAAGTATGTGTTTAAGAAATTCTCTGGAATTGAGAAGAATGTAAGGACATAGTATAGTACATGGGTTATTGGAACCTGCTTCTGTCATTTACAAATAGTGAGACTGTGATGGATTCCATTGTTTCTCTGAGGTTGCTTCAAAAAGGGGTAAAAGACACATACATACAGAAAAGTGTATGTATCATGACAGTATAGCTTGATGAATGTTCATGAACTGAACACACTCATATAATCATGACCTTCATGATTATATGAGCAGTACCCTGCAAGTTTGCCTTTGCTCTCTTCTGATTATGACTCCCCAGCCCCTAATAAAGATAGCCAGTATCCTGACTTCTAACACAGATTAGTTTTGCTTGTTTCTGTAGTTTTTATAATTGAAATTATATGGGTTGTACTTACATTGGGTGTCTTTCATTTACATTGTGTTTGTGTGATATACCCTTAACATGTGTAGTTGTAGGTCATTTTCACTGCCATATAATTATGTACATAACTTTAGGTGTTTATGTGGGTGTTTCTGTTGGGTGTATACATAGAATTGAAACTTCTGGGTTTTACAGCCTGCTGTGTTCAGCTTTAATAAACACTGCCAGCAGTGTGTGAGAATCCTGTTCCTACCACTTTCTTGCTAACAATATTGTCTGTCTTTAGCCATTCTGGTAGGTGTGGTTTTGAAAATTAGAGATCATAGTTTGAAAGGTTGTCAACTCAATTCAGATATACTTCTCTTTGCTTCCAAATCCTTAGTCTTTCTTCTACCATAGACTTGAACAGCTTCTTTGAGCTTCAGTTTCCTTCTATGTTAAATGAGACTGTTGGGCTAAATAACCCTTAACGTCCTTTTATTTCTAGTATATTAAGTTCCATACTTCTGAGTATAGTCCTGGTAGGAAAGAATTTCACTATTACTTAAATTCTGTTACATGAGCAGTTGCCCACTTATGGTAGAACAATTCCAGATGATGGTCACTTTTGCTTGTCAGTCAACAGGGCACAGTAACACTATCAGATGGGTACTATTATAATTCCCATTTTCAGATGAGGAAACTAAGGCACAGGATGATCAAATAAGTTGCCCAAGACCAAACATCTACCAAGTAGTAGGGCTAGAATTTGAATAAAATCTGACTCCAGAACCTCCATTTTACCTATGTGATCTTATCCTTTAATTTCATTATCAAAAAGAATGAGACTAACAATAGTATCCACCTCCCAGGGCTGCAGTAAGATTAAAATGAGATGAGATTGTTCACATGAGCTGCCTTATATAGTGTCTGCATAGCATAAATACTCAGTGCATGTTTATTTTTGTTGTTTTATGATGGAAAGAATCATTTTGAACTTACGACGGATGGATCATATGATAATAAGTGAAGGTTTCACTTCTTTTTTTAGGTCCTGTCTGCAGTCTCTGTGTCTCATCTTTTGGAGCAAGACCCGTCACAATCTTCAGTGGCTTCATGGTGGCTGGAGGCCTGATGTTGAGCAGTTTTGCTCCCAATATCTACTTTCTGTTTTTTTCCTATGGCATTGTTGTGGGTAAGGAACCTCGTCACTATGACTTTCCTAACCTTCAAGAGATACATATCGATTCACCAGTGCCAGGTTTATGATCCAGTTAATGTAAAGGAGTGAAAATGCTCACTAGTAATTTACTTTCAATAACCACTTCTCCAAAAATTGTTGCTTTAGTAAAAAAAAAAACCTGCACAGTGAATCCAAATGTTTGAGAGAACAAGCAATCCCTACTCTATCTCCTTGCAAGGCACAGGGAAGTTTTTCATCTCAGCCCTTGTCTCTCTATAGCACATACGGGAAAAGTGAGAGGGGAACACAAAACTTGGATGTTATGGACATCTGTCACTTCTCACTAAATTATGAAGTGGCTCTTTTCCTATTGGGCAGTCAAGCATGATTCTTTCGAGCTGTTTGTGTTCACAAACAGCTGTTTGCATTCCATAGCATCTGTTGCTGTGGGCCCAAGTGAAAAGGCACAGCACAAGTAAAAAGTAGATTTGAAAGCATGTATTAGTATTATTTTTTTTTTTTAGAGATAAGACATGAGTGAAGAAAGCTGAGTGGTGGGATGATACTGGTTACAGGGGAGGAAAGTATAGGAGGCTCAGGACCTTAGAGTAAAGAAAATTTGGGAAGATATCCTTATCATGTCATTACACTAATTCTGTTCAGTGTTAAAAATCACCAGACTTGGTATTTCTAGAAGCTGTTGGTAGAGACTTAGAAAAAGATGGCCTCCAGCTTTCAAGTTTCTTCTTAATGCCTCAAAGGAGCTAATTTTGTTGACTACCGATATTCCTCTTTTCTGCCTGGAAATATTTCCCCAATAATAAATAATAGAAAATGTAGCAACTAATATTCTCTGAGTACTTATCGTATGCTAGGGACTGTGCTAAATGCTTTATATGATCTCATTTCCTCTTCACAAGAACCCATTTTACAGAGAAGGAAAGTGAAACTCAGAGAAGTAAAAATATTACTAACTAAATTAACAAAGCTAGAAGACTTGGTCTGATACTTAGAGACGCTCAGTCTGACACTCAGTAGTCCGTCCATTTATATGGGATTTGGCTTACACTTTTGACTGCTGCTGCTGATGGTGGAGTTACAGGGCTTTCACTTGGCTTTCCTCACTATGATGGTGTTGTAGGGAATGATAACTCTTATTGCTTTGGCCAAGGGACCACAGAACAATGTAGGGAGTTCTACCAGCTGTTGCATATATGTGCTATAATTAAATATCAGGGACTGGGGAAAGGACCATTGGCTGAGCAGTTGGGTCATAATCCCATATATTACCTGCCCCATGTAAGCCCACTTTAAGGGGAAGCCATGCAGACTCTTCATGTCTCTGACAACAATGTTTAAAATGTATTTCACTTTCCTCAGTGTACAGTTACTTAAATAGATGGCCATAGTTCTCTTTGGGGAAAGACTCAGGTAATCATTCCATATGTACAAACTTGTCATCATGTTTGTGGCAATGTCCCTCCTCCTAGAGTCCTGGCCTTTCCTTCAGTTAGTGGATTCTGGGTCAGAAAACAGGCTCAAGTCTGAGGAGGTATATAACTCTGATTTGGCAATAGGTTCTGATTCTCAGTGACTAAGAGGAAACTGTCAGCTCATGGAGGGAGCACTGGACTTCAGGTCAGCAGACAAAGGTTCTGTGAGTTTGAGCAAGCTCCTTCATCTCCATGAATGGCTGTACCCTCCCGCATCTGTGAAAGCAGCCTAAGAAACCCACCTCAGATGGGTCTTGTGAGGACTAAATGATAAGCAAGATAACAATAAAGAGTTGAGTTAGATTTCAATTAATAAAAATATCTCTCACCACAGTAATTATTGGGGACCTGTGAGTTACTGCTTGCTGGCAAATTATTAATATTTACCATCATCGTTGATTTCTTCACAGTTTTATTTCATCAGTAGGCTCATAGTATAGGGCTCATGGAATGTTTGTGGGATAAATAAATGAGATAATAATGAACACTGGCACTTTCATTCTGTTACCATTTGAAGTAGAGTATCAAATAGAAAAGAAAGTGACAGGAAATTATTACACAGTCTAACATCTTATTCCTGTATCATGAGCTCTTTAGAAAAATAAGAAGGGTTCAGTCTCATGGTAACATTTATAAGATGCAATTCTGTGCAGAATCATATCCTAAAGACTTTCATTTGTCTTTAATGAGCTAGATGGCCTCTTAAGCTAGACAATGTGATCAAGGGAAAGATCAGACACTGACTAGCAGGCAGGCTCTGGGGTTGGACCATGTGGGTTAACCTTCTTTTATCCACTTGCCAGCTGTGTGACTGTAAACATGTTTTGTAACTACTGTTTTCTCATTTTTAAACTGAGCATAATAATGGCACCCATCTTATAAGAGTTTGTGAAGATGAGTGACATAATGCAATGAATGTTAGCTAGCATAAACCATTATCATTTGTTTTATGACCCTGAAAAATTATTCAGCCTCTCTGAGCTTCCATTTTTATTTTTTATAAAATGGCACTGATATGAGTTCATGGAGGTATTGTGACTATTCATGAGATAATGTTTATAAAGAGGCAAACAGATGTTTAATACATATTTGTTCCTTTCTCCTTAAATTCCTTTCTGACCCATACAGCAGTAGTTTTTGGCTACTGAAGAAGCTCTATTGAATCAGACATATTTGTGTAAGAGATTTAAAAATATAGAAAAAGAAATTAAAGTTATTTTGGATATTACAACCTAAAATGTCAAAAGAATACTAAAGTGTATTAAATGATATAATTCTGTTTTACCATTTAATTGATTTTTTCAAAACTAACAATTTGAAAACATGATGCTCTTTTGTTTAGGTTTTTGTAGCTCAAATGAAAACCTGTACCAACTTGTCAGATTGCAGGATTAATTGCAATGAGGAACCTGATACCATATCAGTATAGCTTTTGTACTCTGTAAATTCATGTGTTTATTCTGTACTTTGTTTTTGTTGTTGTTTTTTTGAGATGGAGTCTCACTGCAACTTCCACCTCAGGGGTTCAAGCGATTCTCCTGCCTCAGCCTCCCGAGGAAGCTGGGATTACAGGAGCATGCCACCACACCTGACTCATTTTTGTATTTTTAGTAGAGATGAGTTTTGCCATGTTGGCCAGCCTGGTCTTAAGCTCCTGACCTCGGGTGATCCGCAGTCTTGGGCTCCCAAAGTGTTGGGATTACAGGCGTGAGCCACTGTACCCGGCCTCTGTTTATTCTGTACTTTAAATAGATCTTCATTCAAACCTGATTTTGTAGCATCATGCGTTGTCTATTTGAAAAACATTGGTTTGCTGAGTTATGCAAGAACTTAAAAATGTTAACACATTTCATTGTAAAACATCACTTTGGTTAATATTACCAACAAGTTCATTAGAAATCTTTATGGATTGGCAAGTGATTGTAAGCCACAAGGCCAAATCTGGTAATTGAGGCTCCTGTTTTCTCAATAAAATTACTAAACCGGGGAAAAAGCAATACAGTGGGAGATGAAAATTAGGTGGGTAGGAGGTGGCGGTGCAGGAAATGTGCCTGTAATGATTTGCTCAAGCCTCTTTCTAATAATTTCTCTTTGCTTTTCTGAAAAGCACAACTCAAAATCAATTCCTTGTATTCTCTTTTCTTTAGAATATATTGTTATTTAGCTACCTTATTATGGTTTTCTTATTATTCCCTTCCTGATTTTTGGAAGAATTCCATTTTCTTCCCCCCCCACCTCCTGCCACTGCCCTTTTTTGGTAATATCTGCGTAGTCCACTGAGAGTGGGGAGGGAAAAGAAACATGTTTGTAGACAGTCTGATTCTCTTACTGTAATTCTGCCAAATGAGATAAAGGGCATTTCCTGTATATTCGCTTTAGCAGAAATAGAGATTTACAAGCCCCCTCTTTCAAAATTGTTGTATAATTGAAGATAATCTTTAAGTGTCATGGATATACAGGTATAATAAGGTACTATGATTTTTTTAATGTAGTCTGAGGCAGTATCTACATAATGCCATAATACTCAGGTGAAAATGAAAAAAGTATACCAATATAATGGATATTTTTTAGTACTCATGATAGTGTAGGGGCAGAAACTACATCTTTACATTTTTTTATGTCTCTTAATTTGTACAACTATCTTACGAGATTGTTTTACAGATAAAGAAACTAGGAATTCAAGTTTAAATGACTTTGCCAAAGCCACACAACCAATTGTCTAGTTGGAGGAATAGACTTGAAAATATGTAACTTATAGCACAGCACAATAAGTGCAGTGATGAAGCCAATGTATGTGCGTGTGCAGGGGAGACACGGTGGAGGCTTCATGCTTAATTTATGCTTAAGCTGAGTCTTGAAGAACAGGCAGGAAGTGGTTCAAGTGAATACGGTTAGAAGGGGAGTGGGGATGGTGTGAGGGGGACCTTTCGGTAGCCTAAGTACTCAGAGAAGCAAGATAGAATGGCTAAACAGCAGTCTTTTTATATACATTTGTTAAGGAATGCACAGATGGTGTGAGGAGTTGTAAATATGTCAAAGCATGGTGTGTAACAGAGGCCAGATGCTAACCGTTTTATGTGGTCTTTATTGCAGTAGTATGACATGATGAGAACTGTATGACAACAGTTTAGAAGACAGATTGGTGGGAAAGGTACTGAAGGCTGAGACAGCTATTAGGAGGCCTTAGATGAGACAAAAAAAAAAAAAAAAAAAGATGAGGAGATGAACTGAGGCAGTGTTAGTGCAGAGAGAGACTGAGGTTGACAATTTAGGCCATGGGTGTGAAAAAGAGCTTGATGTCTGGTTTGATGAGAGGAGATGAGGGGAAAGAGGACTCTGAAGTTGTGTCTCCAGTGTGTGAAATGGAAGGTAAAGTGTGGAAATGAAATGTTGCAACATGTAAATATATTTAGTTTTTACCATTTAAAGAAAGGGAAACAACTATGCCTTACTAATACTGATGCTGTGAATTGTCAGTAGTACAAGTATTTAATTTTAAAATTGTTATACTTTTACTGGAGGTTGGTACACAGAATTTTTTCACTGGCAGGGGTCTGATCCAAACTGGTTGGAGGCCAAGGAATGCTTTAAGGCAGTGGTTTCCAAACTGATCTTGGGGCCCTTTATATTCTTTTATTTAAGATACCAAGAAACTTTTGATTATGAATATTATACTTAGATTTAGTCTATTAAAATGTACTGTATTAAGAGATACAACATTTACAAATATTTAGCTATTCATTTCAAAATAACAAATCTAGTACATGTTAACATAAATATTATATTTATTATGAAAAATAACTGTTTTCCAAAGCAAACAAAATTTGGTGAAAAGAGTGCCATTGTCTTACATGTTTGCAAATCTCTTTAATGTCTGGTTTCATAGAAGGCAGCTATATTCTCCTATCTACTTCTGTACTCAATATGTTACAATATGCTTCTTGATTGAAGTGTATATGAAGAAAATCTGGTCTCACACACAAAGATGTAATTAGAAAAGGGAAGAGTGTTGAATAGCCTTTATAGGTAATTATAGATATTCCTCTACCGAAACTTGGTAAGTGATAGTTTCCTAAGGATTAATTGCAATGATGAACCTGCTACTGTATCAGTATACTTTTCATACTCTGTTATAGGAAATCCATTTGTTTATTCCGTGCTTTGAATAGATCTTTACTCAAACCTAACTTTGTAGCTTCATGCATTGGCTATTTGAAAAATATTGATTTGCTGAGTTATGCAAGAACTTAAAAATGTTAACACATTTTATTGTAAAACATCACTTTGGTTAATATTACCAAAAGCTCATCAGAAATCTTTATGAATTGGGAAGCTGTCAAATGCATAGTGACAGATACAAGTTTTCCAAAATTCTGGTTTTTGTTTTTGTTTTTGTTTTTTGTTTTTTTGCTGGAAAACATTAATTTTATCATTGGTAACAATTACTGCCAGTTGTTTCCCAGCATTGGTTCATTGCCAAGAAAATATCGGCCAGACACCCAAGGTTAAATAACCGTAGTTTGTCTGTCAGACATTGTTTCAAATAAAACGATGTTCTATTTTAAAAGTGGTTATTTTAGCTAGCTATAAAACAATTGTGTAAGTGCTTATCCTCGCAGCAATTATTGTAATTCAGGTGAAGCACTGAAAGCAAATGTGTTTGTTTTGACTGTGAGGGTGTGGTGGTGAAGCCTATAAAGTGTCAAGTTCCTTAGGAATACCTTAGTTTGTGGTAGGCTTTTTGCAGTTTTACTCACCATCTCTTTTGCACCATCAGCATAAATGTGAACATAGTGAAAAGAGCGGAGAACATCTCAGTATTATTATAAAAATAGTTTTGACTTGACTAACTTCATGAAAGATCTTAGGGACTGTAGGTACACAGACTTCTCTTTAACAGCTACTGGTTTAAGGTTGTCCTGATGCAGATTAAGAGTGTAAATCATGCCACCTTTTCTTTCTTTCTTTTTTTTTTTTTTTTTTTGAGACAGAGTCTCACTCTGTTGCCTAGGCTGGAGTGCAATGGCACGATCTCAGCTTGCTGGAACCTCCACCTCCAGAGTTCAAATGATTCTCTTGCCTCAGCCTCCTGAGTAGTTGAGACTACAGGTGTGTGCCATTGGGTGCCTGGCTAATTTTTTTGTATTTTTAGTAGAGATAGGGTTTTGCCATATTGGCCAGGCTTGTCTCAAACTCCTGACCTCAAGTGATCCTCCCACCTCAGCCTCCCAAACTGCAGGGATTACAGGCATGAGCCACCGTGTCTGGCCTCAACTTTTGCTTTCTGACAAATTTAAAGTAAATGCATTTCAGATTTCTGGTACGTTAAAAAAAAGTGAAGTAATCTTATCTGAACCCTAAGACTTTCAAATCATTTTTAAAAATTCATTTTAGTATAAGATTTAAAGTTTAAAAGTTGCTGTTTCAACTTTTTTGGCATTGACACTTAGTAATCTGAAATGTCTTTTTTTTCATGTCTTCGATGCTTAACCTTTGACACAGCTCTGACAATGAAATCACAGAAAACATGAATGAATAATGCAAATGTAAATTTGCATTATTTACAATAAAGCCCCCTCCAAAGGCTTTCAGAAATAGTCTTAGTTAAGGGTGACAGTTATTGGCTTCACAAAATTGATTGGTTAGAAACAGTTCTTATTTCATGTTCTGAAATGTCCTCTGTGTAGTAATGACAACTGTATAAATTAATCCAACTCATGCCTTAGATTTTGAAAGTATTTTTTCCCCATAAATGACATCAAAGGGCACTCTATTTTTAAAGGGTTATTTAAAGTCTAATTGTTTTAATCTCTCTTATTTCATTAATAAGACTGTATGCAATCATGGATGATCATCTGAGTCGTGGGTTAAGTGCTGATTTCCTAAAATGTTTATGCAGTGTATTTGTTAAACCTCATGTATTCATTTAAATCATAGTCCAGGTGGCTATTTTAAGTAATGAAAATGACCTTAATAATTCACGTAATAGGCCATAGTTAAAATTCGGTTGTTAGACTATGGCTCTTGTGTTGTTTTAGAGTGATCCTCAAGAACAGATAATGTTGTGGAAGAAAGGCATAAAGTAAATGACTGAGGGCCAAAGGAGAGTTATATGAAAAACAAACTGGGGTTGTCAGATTCTTAAAAGGGAAGAAAATACTAAGCCAGCAAACAAGAGCCTTGGAGATTATCTGGAGATAAATATTACCCTTGTGATTCAGGAACAGAAATTTAGTTGTAACTTTTTTGTTGTTAATTATAAAATAATTTCAAATTTACAGAAAAGTGAATAGTATAGCAAACAACCATAGTTGTTAGTGTTTTGTTGTATGTGCTTCCTTTTTTTGGTGAAAGTATTTTAAAGTAAAGACATTACTACATTTTACTTCTAAATAAGGTAATATGCACCTCTAAAAGACGAAGACTTACAGATATAAATTTCACTGTGGTGAGATGATATAAGAACCCCACAGGGCCTTCATGTTGCAGACTGGGTTGTGCAGGCTAAACTGTAACAAAATAGCTTTGAGTGATCAAGTATATTTTAAAAAGTTGTTTAGAGGACTTAGAAGAAGAACACTGAGCTGGGGGCAACGACTTGGAAGAGGCATAGATCTCTAAGGGGCAAACTTGATCAAATTTGCTGTTTTGTATGTGAATTTAGCCATTTTTTCTCTCTCTCCATAATGTCTTAATTTACATTGGCATTATTCATTCGTGCTTTAGACATTGGATGCTTTTTTACTTGATCCTGATCTAGGGTATGGGGTGAAAAATGAGGCTGCCCAATGGTGTCTATTGGGGCTACACACATGGAAGGAATCTAGGAGTCTGTACTTATAACAGTTTTAGCCAGTGAATAATGGAATGCCCTATTGGGCATACTTGTTTTTCCTTTTTTCTCTTGCATTGATGTAATGCAGTGTCTTAATTTATGCAATGTCTTCTCATGCTTAGGTCTTGGATGTGGTTTATTATACACTGCAACAGTGACCATTACGTGCCAGTATTTTGACGATCGCCGAGGCCTAGCGCTTGGCCTGATTTCAACAGGTAAATTTTCAAATTGAGTACAGTATTGTCACCATTCAGTCTGCTAAACAAAGTAAAAAGTTACCAAGCACAGACATGTTTAACCAATCATTACCCAGCTACCAATCATGTAGCAAAATAATTTCTTTACTTCTAGAAGGAAAGTTTATTTTACACCGTAAATATGGCAGTGACTTTCTTTTTTCTTTTTTCTTTTTTTACATTATAAATTTTTATGTCTTATATGGGATGTTTTCTAAAATATATAGCTCTTCTAAAATTGTAAACTGATATTTAGTATAACATTAATAAATTTTTACATGGACACCTATGATTGTCAAAGCACTTTTAGAAACTTAAATTTAAATGACCATAAAACTTGAAAACTAGTGTTTATGATATTTTTTTAAAAGCTATTTTTTCATCCATTGTATTTGCTTCCTGAAACTCCAAAGTAAACCATCTCATTATTTGTTATTTATTATTATTATATTTTAAGTTCCGGGATACATGTGCAAGAACGTGCAGGTTTGTTACATAGGTATACATGTGCCCTGGTGGTTTGCTGCACCCGTCAACCCATGATCTACATTAGGTATTTCTCCTAATGTTATCCCTCCCCTAGCCCCACCCCCAACAGGCCCAGTGTGTGATGTTCTCCTCCCCGTGCCCATATGCTTTCATTGTTCAACTCCCACTTATCAGTGAGAACATGTGGTGTTTGGTTTCCTGTTCTGTGTTAGTTTGCTGAGAATTATGGTTTCTAGCTTCACTCATGTCCCATGAACTCATTCTTTTTTATGGCTGCATAGTATTCTGTGGAGTATATGTGCCACATTTTCTTTCTTTTTTTTTCTTTTTTTTTTTTTTGAGATGGAGTTTCACTTTGTTGCCCAGGCTGGAGTGCAATGTCACGATCTTGGCTCACTGCAACCTCTGCCTTCTGGGTTCAAGCAGTTCTCCTGTCTCAGCCTCCTGAGTAGCTGTAATTATAGCCATGTGCTACCATGCCTGGCTAATATTTTGTATTTTTAGTAGAGACAGGGTTTCTTCCTGTTGGTCAGGCTGATCTCGAACTCCGGATTTTGGGTGATCTGCCCTCCTTGGCCTCCCAAAGTGCTGGGATTACAGGCGTGAGCCACCGCGCCCTGCCTATACATTGCCACGTTTTCTTTATCCAGTCTAACACTGATGGACATTTGGGTTGGTTCCAAGTCTTTGCTACTGTGAATAGTGCTGCAATAAACATACATGTGCATGTGTCGTTATAGCAGAATGATTTATAATCCTTTGGGTATATACCCAGTCATGGGATTGCTGGGTCAAATGGTATTTCTAGTTCTAGATCCTTGAGGAATCGCCACACTGTCTTCCACAATGATTGAAGTGTAAAAGCATTCCTGTTTCTCCACATCCTCTCCAGCACCTGTTCTTTCCTGACTTTTTAATGATTGCCATTCTAACTGGCATGAGATGGTATCTCATTGTGGTTTTGATTTGCATTTCTCTAATGACCAGTGATGATGAGTTTTTTTTTTTTTTTCATGTTTGTTGGCTGCATAAATGTCTTCTTTTTTTCTTTTCTTTTCTTTTTTCTTTTTCTTTTTTTTTTGAGATGGAGTTTTGCTCTTTTGTCCAGGCTGGAGTGCAGTGGCACAATCTCGGCTCACTGCAACCTCCACCTTCCAGTTTCAAGTGATTCTCCTGCCTCAGCCTCCCGAGTAGCTGGGATTATAAGTGCCCACCACCACGCCCAGCTAAGTTTTGTATTTTTAATAGAGACAGGGTTTCACCACATTGGCCATGGTGGTCTCAAACTCCTGACTTTGTGATCTGCCTGCCTCAGGCTCCTAAAGTGCTGGGATTACAGGCATGAGCCACTGTGCCTGGCCAGATGTCTTCTGTTGAAAAGTGTCTGTTCATATCCTTTGCCACTTTTTGATGGGGTTGTTTTTTTTTTCTTGTAAATTTGTTTATGTTCCTTGTAGATTCTGGATATTAGTCCTTTGTCAGATGGATAGATTGCAAAAATTTTCCCCATTCTGTAGTTTGCTGGTTCACTCTGATGATAGTTTCTTTTGCTGTGCAAAAGCTCTTTACTTTAATCAGATCCCATTTGTCTTTTTTGGCTTTTGTTGCCCTTGCTGTTGGTGTTTTAGTGATGAAGTCTTTGCCCATGCCTATGTCCTGAATGGTATTGCCTAGGTTTCCTTCTAGAGTTTTTATGGTTTTAGGTCTAACATTTAAGTCTTTAATCCATCTTGAGTTAATTTTTGTATAAGGTGTAAAGAAGGGGTTCAGTTTCAGTTTTCTGCATATGGCTAGCCTGTTTTCCCAACACCACTTGTTAAGTAGGGAATCCTTTCCCCATTTCTTGTTTTTGTCAGGTTTGTCAAAGATCAGATGGTTGTAGATGTGTGGTGTTATTTCTGAGGCCCCTGTTCTGTTCCATTGGTCTTTATCTCTGTTTTGGTACCAGTACCATGCTGTTGTGGTTACTGTAGCCGTGTAGTGTGTAGTTTGAAGTCAGGTAGTGTGAAGCCTTCAGCTTTGTTCCTTTTGCTTAGAATTGTCTTGGCTATATGGGCTCTTTTTTGGTTCTATATGAAATTTAAAGTAGTTTTTTCCAATTCTATGAAGCAAGTCAATGGTAGCTTGATGGGAATAGCGTTGAATCTATAAATTACCTTGGGCAGTATGGCCATTTTCACGATATTGATTCTTCCTATGCATCAGCATGGAAAGTTTTTTCATTTGTTTGTGTCCTCTCTTATTTCCTTGAGCAGTGGTTTGTAGTTCTCCTTGAAGACGTCCTTCACATCCCTTGTAAATTGCATTTCTAAGTATTTTATTCTCTATGTAGCAATTGTGAGTGGGAGTTCACTCATGATTTGGCTCTCTGTCTATTATCGGTGTATAGGAATGCTTGTGATTTTTGCACATTGATTTTGTATCCTGAGACTTTGCTGAAGTTGTTTATCAGCTTAAGGAGATTTTGGGCTGAGACAATGGGGTTTTCTAAATATACAATCATGTCATCTGCAAACAGAGGTAATTTGATTTCCTCTTTTCCTATTTGAATACACTTTATTTCTGTCTCTTGCCTGATTGCCTTGGCCAGAACTTCCAATACTATAATGAATAGAAGTGGTGAGAGAGGGTATCTTTGTCTTGTGCTGGTTTTCAAAGGGAATGCTTCTAGCTTTTGCCCATTCAGTATGATATTGGCTGTGGGTTTGTCATATTTTGAGATATGTTCCATCAATACCTAATTTATTGAGACGTTTTAGCATGTAGGGGTGTTGAATTTTATCCAAGGCCTTTTCTGCATCTACTGAGATAATCATTTAGTTTTTGTCATTGGTTCTGTTTATGTGATGGATTATGTTTATCGATTTGCGTATGTTGAACCAGCCTTGCATCCTAGGGATGAAGCCAACTTGATTGTGGTGGATAAGCTTTTTAATGTGCTGCTGGATTTGGTTTGCCAGTATTTTATTGAGGAAATTTGCATCAATGTTCATCAGGGATATTGGCCTGAAATTTTCTTTTTTTGTTGTGTCTCTGCCAGGTTTTGGTATCAGGATGATGCTGGCCTCATAAAATGAGTTAGGGAGGAGTCCCTGTTTTTCTATTGTTTGGAATAGTTTTAGAAGAAATGCTGCCAGCTCCTCTTTGTACCTCTGTTAGAATTTGGCTGTGAATCTGCCTGGTCATAGGCATTTTTTTGGTTGGTAGGCTATTAATTACTGCCTCAATTTCAGAGCTTGTTATTGATCTATTCAGGAATTCAACTTCTTCCTGGTTTAGTCTTGGGAGGGTGTATGTGTCCAGGAATTTATCCATTTATTCTAGATTTTCTAGTTTACTTGTGTAGAGGTATTTATAGTATTCTCTGATGGGATTTGTATTTCTGTGGGATCAGTGGTGATCTCCCCTTTATCATTTTTTATTGTGTCTATTTGATTCTATTTTCTTATTTATTAGTCTGGTTAGTGGTCTATCTATTTTGTTAATCTTTTCAAAAAACCAGCTCCTGGATTCACTGATTTTTTTCTTGAAGGATTTTTCTTGTCTCTATCTCCTTCAGTTCTGCTCTGATCTTAGTTGTTTCTTGTCTTATGCTAGCTTTTGAATTTGTTTGCTCTTGCTTCTCTAGTTCTTTAAATTGAGTTGTTAGGGTGTCGATTTTAGATACTTCCATTTTCTCCTGTGGGCATTTAGTGCTATAAATTTCCCTCTAAACACTGCTTTAGCTGTGTCCCAGAGATTCTGGTTCATTGTGTCTTTGTTCTCTTTGGTTTCAAAGAACTTTTATTTCTGCCTTAATTTTGTTATTTACCCAGTAGTCATTCAGAAGCAGGTTGTTCAGTTTCCATGTAGTTGTGCAGTTTTCAGTGAGTTTCTTAATTCTGGTTCTAATTTGATTGCCTGTTGTCCGAGAGACTGTTTGTTATGATTTCTGTTCTTTTTCATTTGCTGAGGAGTGTTTTACTTCCAATTATGTGATCTGTTTCAGAATAAGTGCTATGTGATGCTGAGAAGAATGTATATTCTGTTGATTTGGGGTGTAGAGTTCTGTAGATGTCTATTAGGTCTGCTTGGTCCAGAGCTGAGTTTAAGTCCTGAATATCCTTGCTAATTTTCTGTCTCATTGATCTGTCCAGTGTTGACAGCAGGATATTAAAACCTCCCACTATTATTGTGTGGGAGTCTAAGTCTCCTTGTAGGTCTCTAAGAACTTGCTTTATGAATATGGGTGCTCCTGTATTAGGTGCATGTATATTTAGGATTGTTAGCTGTTCTTGTTGCATCAATCTCTTTACCATTATATACTGCCCTTCTTTGTCTTTTTTGATCTTTGTTTCTTTCAAATTTGTTCTATCGGAGAATAGGATTGCAACCCCTGCTTTTTTTTCCTTTCCATTTGCTTGGTAAATCTTCCTCCATCCCTTTATTTTGAGCCTACGAGCGTTTTTGCACATGAGATGGGTCTCCTGAGTATAGCACACCGATGGGTCTTGACTCTTTATGCAATTTGCCAGTCTGTGTCTTTTAATTGGGGCATTTAGCCCATTTACATTTAGGGTTAATATTGTTATGTGTAAATTTGATCCTGTCATTATGATGCTAGTTGGTTATTTTGCCCATTAGTTGATGCAGTTTCTTTATAGTGTTGATGGTCTTTACATTTTGGTATGTTTTTGCAGTGGCTGGTACCTGTTTTTCCTTTCCATATTTAGTGCTTGCTTCAGGAGCTCTTGTAAGGCAGGACTGGTGGAGACAGAATCTCTCAGCATTTGCTTGTCTGTAAAGAAATTTATTTCTCCTTCACTTATGAAGCTTAGTTTGGCTGGATATAAAATTCTGGGATGAAAATTCTTTTCTTTAAGAATGTTGAATATTGGTCCCCATTCTCTTCTGGCTTGTAAGGTCTCTGCAGAGAGATCCGCTTTTAGTCCAATGGGCTTCCCTTTGTGGGTAACCTGACCTTTCTCTCTGGCTGCCCTTAACAGTTTTTCTTTCATTTCAACCTTGGTGAATCTTATAACTATGTGTCTTAGGGTTGCCCTTCTCAAGGAGTATCTTTGTGTTGTTCTCTGTATTTCCTGAATTTGAATGTTGGCCTGTCTTGCTAGGTTGGGGACATTCTCCTTGATAATATCCTGAAGTGTATTTTCCAAGTTGGTTCAATTCTCCCCATCACTTTCAGGTGTACCAGTCAAAAGTAGGTTTGGTCTTTTCACATAGTCCCATATTTCTTGGAGGCTTTGTTCCTTTTTATTCTTTTTTCTCCAAAAGAAAAAGCAAGCGCTTCTAGAAAGCACTTTATCCCTTTTTTCCTTCCTTTTCTCCTACCTTTTTCAGGGATAAAGTACTTTCTAGAAGCGCTTGCTTTTTCTTTTGGCAAAGTCTTCACCAGCATGTGACTCTCAATTTACTGGGCCCATAAGCTTTCTCTTCATATGTTATGTTGGACATTGAATGCCCCCAAATTAGATATCTTAGAGACTTTTGAAAGCCACTCCTGCTCTCTAGATTCCTTCTCTCTGGCCAGGATGTCTCTGAAAGAAAGGCAGCAGCCCCAGGCAGGTGGGTAACCCTGGAAGGTCAGGCTTTTAGCTAGGCTGAAGAACGTCGGTAGTTATTCTGGCAACAGGATCCAAACTAATATTTTGTTCCTGAGGCCAACCGAGTGGCAACAAAGTGATTCGTGGTTGAATTGAATCCAGCTGGATATTTCTCCAGTGTATTTTAAGAAGCACTGCCTGGTGAGAAGTGGGAATTGTGGTCTAGGCGGAGACAAGGCCAGAGTCAGAGGATATGGCTAAGGCAGTGATGGGAGAAGGGATGCAGACACAGAAGATGGGGAATCCAGAGTAGTTGGATTGCAGTTTGCAGAACCTGTGAGGATCTTCTACAAGTGTAGGAAGGACTGTGAGAGTAGGTATGGCAGCTTCAAGGACAGTGGGTCTCAGCTGTACTGTATTTTCTGTAGAGGCAGCATGACGTCGAGTTAGAAGCACGATCCTGGATCCATACTGTCTAGTTTTGAATGCTCCTTCTGTCACTCACTAGCTATCTGGTGTTAGACAAGTTACTTAACTGTTCTGTGCCTCCGTTTCGGAACTGTAAACTGGGGATAATAGTATGTTGATGAAAAGAGTCAAATTCTTTAAAATATTTGAATTTTCATGAGCAACAAGTGGCCCGTGACACAGTCCCACGAGATTCTGTCTCAGGTGGTCAGGCTAAACTTCATTTTATACATTTTAGGGAGACATAAGATATCGATCAATACATGTAAGTTGTACATTGGCTTGGTCTAGAAAGGCAGGACAACTGGAAACAGGGGTGTCCAGGTTGTAGGTGGATTCAGGAATTTTTTAATTGGCAGTAAATTGAAAGGATTAAGTTATTGTCTAAAGATCCTGATTCGATACAAGGGAATGTCTGGGTTAAGACAAGGGGTTATGGAGACCAAGAGTGCCATTATGCAGATAGAATCAATAGAAGGGAGTATTTCTTATCAGACTTAAAGAGTCTGTTCTTTCAATCTTAAGGTGCCTGTTTTAATGTTAATACTGCTCAGCTGTGTCTGAATTCCAAAGAAGGGAGAGTAAAATGAGGCATGTCTAGCCCCCATCCCTCTGACCTTATCATGGCCTGAACTAGTGTTTCAGGTTTACTTCGGAATATCCTTGGCCAAGGGGAGGGTCCATCAGCTGGCTGGGTGGCTCAGAATTTTATTTTTGATTTACAAATAGTACCCATCACATTGGGTTATTGGACATATGAAAGGGATGTATGTGTAAGGCACATGACAAGAGCTCTCAAGTGTTAGAAATTATAATTCTGACCTAGGTTTCCCTAATGTCCAAATTTATTTGTTTTGAAGGTGTTGGGAATTGCATGCTGTGACAGATGATCGATCTTGCTTTTCACTCAGTCTTGAGAGGAGGGCACAGGGGCCTGGTCCATAGCACACTAAATAAAAAATGAAGCAACTATGGACAGTCAAGATTGAAAGGAGTTTTCAGTTTCAACTCACAGGGAGCTCGGTGAAGGGAAATTAGGGAGAAGTATGAACCCACCTTCAGTCAAAGATATGATAAACAAAACAAAAGTCACAGTAGAGTTTTTTAAAAATTAAAAAGAAACCCCACATCCAAACACTTGAAATATTGTGATCTAGTTGAAAGAAAGGAATGTGGGCATGAAATAAAGGTTTGGGGAAAGCGATCTTCCTTCGTAGTGAACAGGGGTTGGTCCAGAAATGCCCATGGGCCAAATCTGGCCTACTGCTGGTTTATGTATGATTAACAAGCTACGATTGCTTTTTACTTTTTTAAATGTTGAAAAAAATCAAAAGAAGAATATTCATAATATGTGAAAACTAGGTGCAATTTCCATTTCAGTGTTCATAAATAAAATTTTATTATAACACAGCCATACTTGTTTTTTTATGGATTGTCCCTGGCTGGTTTCATGCTTCAAGGGCAGAGTTGAGTGTTTGGGACAGAGATTGTACACCCTCTATGCCTTAAATATTTACTCTCTGATCCTTTCCAGAAGTTATTGATCCCTGGTATTAATGAGTTAAAGCATGACTGTATTTCTCACTGCTTTGTGTTCCCTGAACACCATTTAATATTTTCTCTTTGTAATAATGTATAACATGCATGGAAGCATAATTAGTTTTATTTCACTTAACCCTTTGCAATGATTATATTAAAATTAGGATGTTCTTTTTGAAGACTAAAAATTACAGTTTTAGCTATTGCATGCGGGGCTTAATACCTAGGTAATGGGTTGATAGGTGCAGCAAACCACCATGGCACACGTTTACCTATGTGACAAACCTGCACGTCCTGCACATGTATCCTGGAACTTAAAATTAAAAAAAAAAAAAATCACAGTTTTGCAGTTTGCAAAATTCCACCAGGAAACTCTAAATTACTCTTCAATACCCTGGGGGGAAAAAATCCTGCATCTTTTTTTTTTTTTTTTTTTTTTTTTGAGACGGAGTCTCGCTCTGTCACCCAGGCTGGAGTGCAGTGGCCGGATCTCAGCTCACTGCAAGCTCCGCCTCCCGGGTTTATGCCATTCTCCTGCCTCAGCCTCCCGAGTAGCTGGGACTACAGGCGCCCGCCACCTCGCCCAGCTAGTTTTTTGTATTTTTTAGTAGAGACGGGGTTTCGCCGTGTTAGCCAGGATGGTCTCGATCTCCTGACCTCGTGATCCGCCCATCTCGGCCTCCCAAAGTGCTGGGATTACAGGCTTGAGCCACCGCGCCCAACCATTCCTGCGTCTTTTTAAACCACAGACATGTTCTTGTGGGATGAAGGCTGAGGAAACTAGCCTCCAATGTGTAATTTGATTTTCCCCACTCTCTCCTATCTTATGTGTTCAATAAATATCTGTTGAATTGATTTTCATCATGTTGACAGATAAACTTGGTTGGCAAGAATAGGAAAGTTGTTTGTTTATTTGTTCCATGTGAAAATATAGAACTTTCAAAACACCTAGAGCAGTTTTAAGTATCTAATGATGTGGCACTTTGTTAGAATCTGTACAAAGAAATGTTAGGCAAAAATCACAAATTTATAGTTAATGGGTACTAATGCAGCCAGCAATACCTGAGGTCACCCTGCTGTTTTTAATTCTGTCAGTGTGTTTTCTGTAGCATTTTTAAGTTTTACAGTATATGCCACATTTAATGAGAGAAAGGATTACATTTTTCTACTGTTACTACTTCTCAGTAGTTAGCAAAGAGATACTCTCTTAGCAGTCTATTTTAGCTGCTGTTACATTAACATGAGACATTAATATTTGCAAAGTTTTTTTTCCTTTGGGAATGAAGGGGTTAACTTTAAAAAATGTTAAGAAGGGACAACTGAGGTCCCAAAGAAAATATTTTCTTACAACTCTAAGGCAGAGCCATTTGGCTATTTAGAAGAATTGTTTTATAAGATGGGTTTTTATAGCAATCATATCCATGCAATCAGTGATGCCTCTGAGCTTGGTCCTATTGGCATCCTCATGAGGTTATAATGTAATTTAATATTGACCATCTTAAACACATGATCAACTTTTTCAGACTATTTTTTCCTGTTTTTTCACATGACATTTCCCAACAACGTTCAAATTTTAAAATGCTCTGTTTTTAAAGATTGAAATCAGAAACAGATGAGAACGGTACCGATTGATTAGGCTACCATAACTTGGCAACACTGTGTGTTTAGTGTGATCAGTGCTAAAAATGTTAATTATTCACAGTGTTACACAGATGTATAAACCAGCATACTTTGTAATTTAAATACCCTAAAAATTATACTTTTCTCATAATTGTATTAATGCATGAAAAGTGTGAATCACTCATTCTGGTGATTCAGCAATAGATTTGAACTATCAAGCCATTTTAAATATCCTTAAACTGCAATATACTGTTTTTAAAAAGTAAAATATGAAAATTTACTTTTCTGGAATAAATATGTAGAATGAAGCCTGACACATAATAAGTGCAAAGAAAGTAGTTTCATGATGATACTTTGTTTTGGGGTTTTTTTGTTTGTTTGTTTGAGACGGAGTCTTGCTCTGTCACGAGGCTGGAGTGCAGTGGCGCAATCATGGCTCACGGCAACCTCTACCTCCTGGGTTCAAGTGATTCTCCTGCCTCAGCCTCCGGAGTAGCTGGGACTACAGGCGTGCGGCAACACGCCCAGCTAATTTTTGTGTTTTTAGTAGAGACGGGGTTTCACCATGTTGGCCAGGATGGTCTCGAACTCTGGACCTTGTGAGCCACCCGCCTTGGCCTCCCAAAGTGCTGGGATTACAGGCCTGAGCCACCGTGCCCAGCCAATGATACTTGTTAAGAATATGGGCTATTGGGGTCAAACTGACTGAGTGTGAATCCTATTTATGTTCTTTACAGATTTTTGATCCATGGCAAATTTCTCAACCATTCCAGCCCTAGGTCACTTTATCTCTAGATTGGAAATAATAATAGGACCTACTCAATGGGATCAGTAAAAGCATTAAACATGATTGTGCAATGTGAAGTGCTTAACAGTGTCTGAGCTGCAACTTCTAATTCTTAAATGTTCTATCAGTATTGCTATATTATTGTTATTATTGTTATCTTCTATCTTTACTATGATTTTAATATAAAGTTACATATAAATGCCAGTGTAAAAAATAAATTGAATTGTGATACTACAAATTCTAATCCTGAGAGCCTGAGATTACGAGGTTGAACAGTTCCCGTTCCCTTTTTAGGTTCAAGCGTTGGCCTTTTCATATATGCTGCTCTGCAGAGGATGCTGGTTGAGTTCTATGGACTGGATGGATGCTTGCTGATTGTGGGTGCTTTAGCTTTAAATATATTAGCCTGTGGCAGTCTGATGAGACCCCTCCAATCTTCTGATTGTCCTTTGCCTAAAAAAATAGCTCCAGAAGATCTACCAGATAAATACTGCATTTACAATGAAAAAGGAAAGAATCTGGAAGAAAACATAAACATTCTTGACAAGAGCTACAGTAGTGAGGAGAAATGCAGGAGCATATTAGCCAATGGTGACTGGAAACAAGAAAGCCTACTTCTTAAAAACCCCACAGTGACACACACAAAAGAGCCTGAAACGTACAAAAAGAAAGTTGCAGAACAGACATATTTTTGCAAACAGCTTGCCAAAAGGAAGTGGCAGTTATATAAAAACTACTGTGGAGAAACTGTGGCTCTTTTTAAAAACAAAGTATTTTCAGCCCTTTTCATTGCTATCTTACTCTTTGACATCGGAGGGTTTCCACCTTCATTACTTATGGAAGATGTAGCAAGAAGTTCAAATGTGAAAGAAGAAGAGTTTATTATGCCACTTATTTCCATTATAGGCATTATGACAGCAGTTGGTAAACTGCTTTTAGGGATACTGGCTGACTTCAAGTGGATTAATACCTTGTATCTTTATGTTGCTACCTTAATCATCATGGGCCTGGCCTTGTGTGCAATTCCATTTGCCAAAAGCTATGTCACACTGGCGTTGCTTTCTGCAATTCTAGGGTTTTTTACTGGTAATTGGTCCATCTTTCCATATGTGACCACAAAGACTGTGGGAATTGAAAAATTAGCCCATGCCTATGGGATATTAATGTTTTTTGCTGGACTTGGAAATAGCCTTGGACCACCCATCGTTGGTAAGATATTTATCTTAAAGTCATCCCATTTTACTGTTCTTCCCTGTCATATCTCCAGATACAGAAATCCAGATTGTAATAGTAGCACAAATTTGTACAAAATAAATCTGCATGGAACATCTCATGGTAATGATTTATTCAAGACTGCTTTGATGTAATTGAGAAAGCCAGTATGTATGCCCTGGGATCTGTATTCACTCTACATTTGGGAGAAACTCAAAGTGCCTGCTTATTCTTTTCTTTTGAGACGGAGTTTCACTTTGTTGCCCAGGCTGGAGTGCAGTGGCGCAATCTCAGCTCACTGCAAGCTCCGCATTCTAGATTCACACCATTCTCCTGCCTCAGCCTCTGGAGTAGCTGGGAATGCAGGCGCCTGCCACCACGCCTGGCTAATTTTTGTTTTTGTTTTTGTTTGTGTGTTTTTTTTTTTAGTAGAGATGCGGTTTCACCATGTTAGGCAGGATGGTCTTGATCTCCTGATCTCGTGATCCACCTGCCTTGGCCTCCCAAAGTGCTGGGATTACAGGCATGAGCCATTGCGCCCAGCCTGCCTGCTTATTCTTATCCAAATATTTGAGAGATTCTCTTCTTCTAACTCCCAGTAAACCACGTTGGAAGTAGTAGAGTAATATATATCATAATTATAGCTATATATAAAACTGATGAAATTAGGGTGTGGGCTGGATGTTCGTACTATTTCCATGAAACTTACTTTTTTTCTTACTGTATTTTCAGGTTGGTTTTATGACTGGACCCAGACCTATGACATTGCATTTTATTTTAGTGGCTTCTGCGTCCTGCTGGGAGGTTTTATTCTGCTGCTGGCAGCCTTGCCTTCTTGGAATACATGCAACAAGCAACTCCCCAAGCCAGCTCCAACAACTTTCTTGTACAAAGTTGCCTCTAATGTTTAGAGGAATATTGGAAGACACTATTTTTGCTATTTTATGCCATATAGCAATGATATTTTAACAGATTCTCAAGCAAATTTTCTAGAGTCAAGATTATTTTCTTATAGCAAAATTTCACAATGGATGACTCTGAGTGAATTATTATTGTTTTTTACATATCCTGTTTTTTATGTAGTGTATGCGTAGCCTCTATCTCATGTATTTTTTTTCTCTTTCTCCTCCCCGCACCATCAATGGGACTATTCTATTTTACTGTTATTCACTAGTTCTTAACATTGTAAAAAGTTTGACCAGCCTCACAAGGCTTTCTCTGTGTAAAGAAGTATAATTTCTCTGCCGACTCCATTTATTCCACTACAAGGCACCTAGAGAGACCACTCCTATTTTAAAAGTGATGCAACCAGCATGATAAGATATGTGTGAAGCCCACTAGGAAATAAATCATTCTCTTCTCTATGTTTGACTTGCTAGTAAACAGAAGACTTCAAGCCAGCCAGGAAATTAAAGTGGTTACTAAAACAGCCTTAAGAATTGCAGTGGAGCCAGGAGCGGTGGCTCAAGCCTGTAATCCCAGCACTTTGGGAGGCCGAGACGGGCGGATCACGAGGTCAGGAGATCGAGACCATCCTGGCTAACACGGTGAAACCCCGTCTCTACTAAAAAAATACAAAAAACTAGCCAGGTGAGGTGGCGGGCGCCTGTAGTCCCAGCTACTCAGGAGGCTGAGACAGGAGAATGGCCCGAACCCGGGAGGCGGAGCTTGCAGTGAGCTGAGATCCGGCCACTGCACTCCAGCCTGGGCGACAGAGCGAGACTCCGTCTCAAAAAAAAAAAAAAAAAGAATTGCAGTGGAACAAATTGGTCATTTTTTTAAAAAAGTTATTTTAATCTACAGTCACCAGTTTTCATTATTCTGTTTTATTTACCTCACTGAAGTACTCGCATGTTGTTTGGTACTCACTGAGCATACACTGTTTCAGTCCCTAAGGTGTTTGCTGAGATGTGGGTAACTCCAAATGGAGGAGTAGTCACTGTAGACTTTCTTCATGGTTGGCCACTCCAGCCTTGCTCACTTTTGTTTCTTGACCATCCACTCAGCTGATGTTTCCCGGGAAGTGCTAATTTTACCTGTTTCCAAATTGGAAACACATTTCTCAATCATTCCGTTCTGGCAAATGGGAACCATCCATTTGCTTTGGGCACAGTGGGGATGGGTTGCAAGTTCTTGCGTATCCTCCCGGTGAAGCATTTATTTGCTACTATCGGATTTTACCACTATCAAATTTAATTCAAGGGCAGAACTAAAAGTGAGTGTGTATGTGTGTGTGTGTGTGCATGTGCTATGCATGCTCTAAGTCTCCGTGGGATATGGGAATGGAAAAGGGCAATAAGAAATTCATACCCTTATTCAACTGCATTTAACCTTAAGAAAAATGTCCTTGGGATAAACTCCAATGTTTAATACATTGATTTTTTTCCTAAAGAAATGGGTTTTAAACTTTGGTGTGCATCAGAATCCTCTACAGATCTTTTTGAAAATATAGGTGCCTGGGTATCATGTGTGGAGCTTTTAATTCTGCTGGTGTAGGCTGTTGCCCAAGCATCTATCATTTTATTGAGCTCTTCGAGTGATTCTGATAACACAACCTGGATTGAGAATTTTTATAAGATTGGCAATGGAAAAACATTTATTCTTTTAAATAATAATTTTCTAAAAACCCAAGAGGTCAGGGGGTTTTTATAAACAAATAGCCAAGTGTTCTTTAAATAGGAGGCACCCTTCCCATTGTGCCAAAATCATCTTTTCATTTCTTTTGAAATATGTATGGTTATTTTATACTTGTATGTTGCCTTTCTTTGAAGGCGCCTGAAGCACTTTATAAGCACGAATCCTCACAGCACCTCTGTGAGGTAGGTAAATAGTACTTTTCTATGTAGTAAACCTGGAGTATGGAGAATTTCCTAACAGTTCATTCTACTTAATAATGCAATAATGGAGCTCCAAGATGTCTTGGACTTCTACACCACACTCAGACTTCTGGAAAGTTTTCCGTACCTCATTCTTTAGTCCCTATCAAGGTTAGAAAATAAAATAAGTGACATAAAAAACAAAACAAAACTACCTGTTGTGTTGAAAGTTCCTTTTTGCCAATGTTATGTTCAGGAAACTCAATAACCTGAAAAAGTTTGACTTTGATGTGACATCTTCATATTCATCAATGCTGATAATTGTCCAAAGGCATCTTCACTATGTCTACTAAATAACATCCAATGTGTGTGTTATCTATTGTCTAGGGGATGAATTTTAAGTTACAATAAAATATTTTTGTTTTGCATCAGTTTGGTTGCTTTCTCTCCTCTTAGTTCTCCACCCAATTATAGTGACACATCACTTGAATGTAAAACTATAAATTACCCGGCATAATTCAGACTCTGGAACTTGGTGACTGGACAAAAGCATATTCTAAATGCTTAGCTACTTTGATCATTGCCTTCCAAAAAGCTGGTATATCAGCTTTACCTCTTGTTGTAAAGAGTACTCTGCAGGTCTTAATTCTTAATAATAATTTCACCAATCATTTATAGAATTCTTAATATGTTTCAAGCTTGTGTTGTTTAACCCTCATAATAACCTTGTGAGATGGAAATTATGACCCTCATTTTATAATCTAAAATATAATTGTCATAATACTATGGACAGCATATTATAAAAGTATAAGTAATTTCCAAAACCAAAACGCAAAATGTTTCTCTTTGTAGAAATTAAAGTAAACCCTTTAATTTCTAACATGGTTTAGAAATTAGGCCTACCCAGGAGGGTTGCTCTAAAACCAATCCTTTAGTGAACAGAGAAAATTTTCTGTAGGGTAATCATGTCAGCAGGGAAGAAAGTTCAGCCACCAATCTTTAAAGGGCTCATGAGGAACAATTCCCAAGAACCAGGAGTTCCAGCACTGGGAGGTCATGACCAAAAACATATGTGCCAGCCAACCAGTCCCATGACCTTAGGTAGCCTCAGCACTTAGCAATTGGTATAGAATTATCCTAACTCAGGATGTTCCAGGACATAAAGGGGAGCTCCATTTTGAAACAAAGGACATCTCATTTTCTCTTTTACTTAGGAATATTATACTGAGCACATAAAATACATGATTTACATTAGCAGTGTCATGCACTTTCTCCTTCATTAATAACAATCTTGGGCTGGGCACAGTGGCTCATATCTGTAATCCCAGCACTTTGGGAGACTTGAGGCCAGAAGTTGGAGAACAGCCCGGTCAACATGGTGAAACCCCATCTCAACTAAAAATACAAAAATTAACCAGGTGTGCTAGCACAAGCCTGTAATCCCAGCTACTCCGGTGACTGAGGCAGGAGAGTCACTTGAACCTGGGAGTTCGAAGCTGCAGTGAGCCAAGATTGTGCCACTGCATTTCAGCCTGGGTGACAGAATGAGACCCCATCTCAAAAAGAAAAAAAACAAAAATCTCGGGACCGTCTGCTATATAGTCAATTGTATATAAAGGATGGTCAGTAAGATCCCTCTTTGAATAAGGAGTTTAATCGCAGTCAGTTAAAATGATCAGAGCTCTATGAATACCTGGATAATACTTGGGACTGCAGTGTACACACTTGTTAAGGTTGTGATTCCACAACCAGATTGCCTATCTCGGTCCCTGTGGCCAGGGGGGCTATTGTGGGAATTAAATAAGATTCCCAGTATATATACCTGACATGGTAGATGTCCAATAAAATATTAGCTATTATTTTTGTCGTCATTCTTAAATGCATTGCTTCTCTGTACCTGAGGGAGGCATCAAGTGTTCCCGGAACTGGTGTAGGGTTAATGTTTGCATTAAAGAGCTTCATTTGGAAGAATAATGAGCCTCTGTTATTCCTAATCACGTAACTGTCACAGCTCTTGCCTGTTCTTGTCAAAATCTTCTTTCCTTAGGGATTCATGACTCAGCACATTTTTTGGAATTGCCATTCAGAAGCTCTGACACAAAACAAAACACAGGCTGTTCCTCCACAAATCAAATAGAAGCCACTTTGTAAATTGAATTGCTATGGGAATTTGAACTTTTTCTTTTTCTTAAGAACTCTCATCTGAACTGCTCAGAAGGTGGGCCTGAAATTGGGCAGAAAGCAAAATGATCTGATTTGTTTACTGAGTACTAATTGGCTTCGGCTCAGGGCCCTTACCTCACTGCTTTCCAGCCTTTGAGACTTACTCTTGAGGGAGTGCAATTTCTTGCCAGGTCTCCTGGGATTCTATTCCTAGTAGATCTCAGCCGCATTAGTTGTTTTTTTGCTGCATGCATTCCTTGTCCTAATGAGTCATTTACTTTTATTCTTTCTCCTTGCAAAAAGAAAAATTTAAATTTAATCAGTGTTTAATAAAAAAAGATATTCTAAAATCTTTGGTAAGCAACATGTTTTCAATACCTAATAATTAACTGTGGTCAAGTGCTTTCCTGCGATAGGTCAACTTAAAACTACATAGCCACAAATATATGCTTATTCTTTTCTCCTGGAAAAGTTCCTGATGTGATAAAGCAAGTTGTGATTCCTCCAGCTTAAATCTGAAAACTGCTGAATATCTACAGCTCTAATAGGGCATTGCTAAGGGCAGCCCAAATGACTTTAGAACCCTAGCAACAAAGGAGCAGGCATTTTTCTGGAAAGCACTCCCTAGTAAACTTCCTGCATGCAAACTCTGTTCCATAGTCTTTCCCACCAGGAAACAGGACAACTGAAATCTCAACATGTTGAGATAATGCCAAATACACAGGGTCATCAGAGCAGAGAGGGAGGGAGACACCTTTCTTTTTTTTTTTTTTTTTTTTTTTTTTTTGAGACGAAGTCTTGCTCTGTTAGGCTGGAGTGCAGTGGT